>NC_079313.1:7649465-7954965 GCF_029931775.1 Euleptes europaea
AAATTGCACAGTTTAAAAGTAAATTGTTTGTCAGTTCGCTGAAATTCTTTTACCTCCAAGCAGAGGCTGCACGCCAAGCAGTTATGACATTTAAAGTGACCACTACTGATATTTCTCTGTTCAGATGTTCTTGCGATGTCTGTGTGTACCAATCTATTTTTTTATAGAGGTAGTCCTTCTGTACCCAAAACGTGGTAAATTTTCACAACCAGGAATACCTGAAAGCATATGCCAATGCTTTTTAATAATATAGCTGATTTGTCCAGATAGATGTGTGTGCTGAAATGCAAAGGTTAACCTCTGTCCGTTATCAGTAGATCTCTGATTGCTATAAAGTAATTCCTGTCTAGTCAACTTGTGTGCACGAGTACGTGCAGTCCTGATTGTGCTTTTAGGGTACCCTCTTCTAACAAGTGTAGCAGAGAGTTTATTAGCTGCCTGTTGATAATCTAGATCATTGGTACAGTTCCTTTTGAATCTGATATACTGGCCATAGGGGGGATTTTCCCTCAGATGTCTGGGGTGATGTGACCCGAAGTGCAATAAAGCACTACGGTCAGTTGGCTTCGTGTAGATGCGAACTGCCAATTGATTGAATGAACTGCGATATACTAATGTATCCAAAAAGGGTATGGAGTTATTGTCACATTTACCAGTAAACTGAATAGTAGAGCATGTGTTAAGCCATGCCATAAATGAATCAAAATCAATATCTGCTGAAAAAATGAAAACCAAATCATCGATAAAACGTTGATATCCTATGATATGATGTGAAAATGGGTTATTGTTATAGATATGGTGTTGCTCAAAATCTGCCATAAAAATATTGGCTATGGTGGGAGCGCTAGCCACGCCCATAGCTATCCCATAAATTTGCAAGTACAGTTGGTTATCAAATCTGAAATAATTATATCTTAACACTATTTCAAGGATTTTTATGAGGAATCCACTATCAGGGTTGTTATCTATGCGGGACTCCAATAAAGATTGAATAATCCTAATAGTCTCGTCAATGGGAACATTGGTATACAATGCGGTCACATCTACTGTTGCCAATTTAAAGTCACAGGGAATATGTAAGTTTTCAATGTATCTTATAAAATCACCCATGTCTTTAATATATGATTCTATATTTACTGCAAATTGTCTATGGTGGTAATCAAGATATTTAGCCAAAGGTTCAGTAATAGATTGGGTTGCCATACTTGTATTCCATTGGGAACCTGTTGACATCACTGCTGCAGAATGTTGAATTGAAATAGACTATTTTTCTATGTAATTGATTTACTACAAAATGGATGATATATTATGGGGCTGAAGAAACTTAAATGAAACGGCCGTCCCCCATTTTCTTGGATTTATACCTATGTTGGATATCCTGTGGAACTGATTACCGTTGAAATTCAGAAGAGGACTTTTACCTCCAGATGTATACCACAAGACTTTTCCATACTTACCTGTAAATTTGTATATATTTAGCTACTTAGTTGTTAAGTTTCCATGTTGTACACTTGTCTTTTTTAGCTTTTTCACTTATTATACACTAGCCTCCAGGTACTAGCTAGAGATCTGCTATTACAACGGATCTCCAGCCGATAGAGATCAGTTCCCCTGGGGAAAACAGCCGCTTTGCTAATTGGACCATATTGCTTTGAAGTCCCTCCTCTTCCCAAACCCTGCCCTCCTCAGGCTCCGCCCCAAAGATTTCCAGGTATTTCCCAACCCGGGGCAGGCAACCCTAACACCCACTTCTTGGGTTGCCAACTCCAGGTACTAGCTGGAGATGTCCTGCTATTACATCTGATGTCCAGCCGATAGAGATCGGTTCACCTGGGGGGAAATGGCCACTTTGGCAATTGGAGTCTGTGACATTATATACCATTGAAGTCCCTCCCCAAACCTCTCCCTCCTCAGGCTCTGCCCATAAAACCTCCCACCGGTAGTGAAGAGGGACGTAGAAACCCTAAATGGGGGTGGGGAGAGAAATCAATGACTTACCTTGCTCAGAAGTACAGTGTGTTTGATAACAAGTTTTGCTTGCAGCGTCAAAAATTCTTCAAGGTTTCTAACTAGAATCTTAGAATAAACAATAATGGACCCTCATCCAGCATTGCAGCCCATGTCCCAACAAGGAACGACATAAGGCCTCAACTGTCCCCACAAACAGGAACCAAAGATATGGTTGAAGATTTCGGAAGAAGCCATGCAAAAATGGCAGAGAGCATCTGGACCGACGAACTCCATTGGATCAGACCCATGCGTCGTTGGGTCCAACTCCCTGATTCCTACAGCGGCCCACAATGCCCCTGGAAAGCCCACCAGGAGGGGCGTAGCGGCCCAAGCTTCTCCCTAGTTTGGCTCCCTGAGCACCTGGCACACAGAAGTAGACTGCCTCTGAACAGGGAGGTTCCACTGAGCCGTCATGGCTGAACAAGATCTTGGGGTAAGGGTGGACCGTGAAGTTAAATGTGGACAGCCAGCATGATGCAGTGTGATGCAGTAGTAGAAAAAACTAATGCGACCTTGGGATGCATCAACAGAAGCATAGCATCCAAATCGCAAGATGTCATAGTTCCGCTGTACACTGCATTAGTCAGGCTGCACCTGGAGTATTGTGTGCAGTTCTGGAGGCCTTGTTTCAAAAAGGACGTGGACAGAACGGAGCGGGTGCAGAGGAGAGCAATGAGGATGTTCAGGGGCCTAGAGACCCAGCCCTACGAGGAAAGGCTGAAGAACATGGGAATGTTCCATCTGGAGGAGAAGCAATTGAGGGGGGACATGATGGCTCTCTTTAAGTATTTGAAGGGCTGTCACTTAGAGGATGGCAGGGAGCCGTTCCTGCTGGCAGATAATGGGTTTAAATTGTGGGAGGAAAGGTACCGGCTGGATATTGGGGGGTAGGGGGCACTTTTCAGTAACAGTTGTTCGACAGTGGAATCAGCTACCCAGGGAGGTGGCGAGCTCCCTCTCATAGACAGTCTTCAAGCAGAGGCTGGACAAACACTTGTCAGGGATGCTCTAGGCTGATCCTGCACTGAGCAGAGGATTGGACTAGATGGCATCTATGGCCCCTTCCACCTCCATGATTCCGTGATTCTATAGCCACCCATGGACCTCCACTTCCACTAGTGGGAAGTTGGAATTATTGTACTCTCCTTTAACAGCCCACCCCAGTTCTTAACACAAAGCTGGTGGGGGTGGGGAGAATCCTGCTTGGCAGTAGCATTAATAAGTAAAAAAACACACACCCAAGTTAAAAAACTCTCTCTCTCTCTCTCTCTCTCTCCTTGTGACCCGTGAAAAACAGGAAGTGTTGCCAGAGATAAACAGCTCTTTTCGGCCGGGGGAGGTCTGGAAGCTTTCTTTCTGCGGTGGGGGTGGGGTGGATTTACAAACCCCTCTAGCGTAAGGATTTTTATAGTGGGCATGCTGCAGACATTCTTACAAAATTCTCTTAACCATGCGTAGGGCTGGAATGAAGGGAGGCAGAGGACAGCCCTCCTGTGCTTTTTCAATGCACTCCCCTCTGCTCCTCTTGAGAGGAAAATGCCGTTTTCAAAGCAGAGGTTTTTTTCGCTGTGTAGTCTAAAAGGGGAGGAAGGGAGTTTCTCTGTCCACAGCAGACTTTGTGCAAAAATCTGCTCAGGACCTTGGCTCTGACTCTCCAAAAGAGTAGGGGGAGAATAGGCTGGGCTCTCCCTACAGCCTGCCTGCTTTCTTCTATGTCTCTAGAGCTCTGTAAACTTCTACCATGTTTTGGGTAATCTCCAGCCCCTGGATTCTGGCAACCTAACCACATGCTCTTGAACCCCCTGCAGGCTGGAGGATAACATGCGTGCTAAAAAAAATACACTGGGAATCACACACACACACACACACACACACCCTGCCTGGCATTAGCTGGAACCACCATCACCCGCACACATGTTGCCCCGCCCGCTCACGGTCACCCAATGCACACACACACACAATCCAGCATTTTTTGACAGGTCCCTCCCCTCTGAGTTACTGATAAGAGCTATTTATTAATGCTACTTTGGCCACTCGCCCCCTGCGTCTCTTGAGAGCATGGCCTCTGCTCATGTCACATGAACACACATGAAGCTGCCTTATACTGAATCAGGCCCTCGGTCCATCAAAGTCAGTATTGTCTACTCAGACTGGCAGCGGCTCTCCAGGGTCTCAGGCAGAGGTCTTTCACATCACCTACTTGCCTAGTCCCTTTAGCTGGAGATGCCGGGGATTGAACCTAGGACCCTCTGCATACCAAGCAGAGGCTCTACCATTGAGCCACATCCCTGCCCTTAAAAAATAAATGTCACATGAACACATGAAGTTGCCTTAAACTGAATCAGACCCTTGGTCCATCAAAGACAGTATTGTCTACTGAGACCGGCAGTGGCTCTCCAGGGTCTCAGGCAGAGGTCTTTCACATCACCTACTTGCCTAGTCCTTTTAACTGGAGATGCCAGGAGATTGAACTTGGGATCTTCTGCATACCAAGCAGATGCTCTACCGCTGAGCCACAGCCCCTCCCCACAGCAGGGTGAGTGCAGGTGCCAACCTGCAAATGTGAAAAATCCGACAGCTGCTCACACATGTGCTTTCTCCGTGGTGGCTCCCACTTTGCGGAATGGCCTGCCCGAGGAGGCCAGGAAAGTTTCCGCTCTCTTGGCCTTCTGCAAACTATGCAAAACGGAGGGCTTCCCCATCCAGTTAATAGAGTAAGTAAGTAAATATTTATTACGGTCTTAGAATTAAAAGTATAACATAGGTTATAAATATAAATATCATATCATCAGTCAGATTCCACATGATTGATATTCATTCGTCACCAGTAAAATATAAGATAAAATAATATTTTTAAAAAATTAAAATGGGTAAAGGAAGATATATAATAATAACTGCTTATGATCCTTCCTGTACCAGAGTAGCCCAAGATTTCCTGATCTTTAAGACTAGCCAGACAAATTTTGCCACCTTAGAAGTCAACTCCTGATTCCTATCTGATGACACAGTATAAAGGTAGAACTTTCTATTCTTCCCCGACAAGCCCTTCATTATAGGAACAATCAAAGCCTCCCGAATATGTTTGTAGATTTCACAGTAAAAAACAACATGTTCTAAAGATTCAGTCTGTCCCTCTTTACATAAACATTCACAATCCTCAAGAGGAATCCTTTTGTACGTATCCTCCAGAATAGCTGAGTGGGGTGCATGAAGTGGTTTTACAAACTTACTTGAATAAATGATGAGGAACTGTGGTCTATACTGCTGTGTTTAGCTTATTGCAAGTAGGAGCCAAGTTAGGTAATTTCTGTACCTGCTAATGTCTCATATTAATACTTACAGGATCATTGAATCGTAGAATCGGAAGGGACCACCAGGGTCATCTAGCCTACCCCCTGCACAATGCAGGACATTCACAACTACCTCCCCCCCACATCCCCAGTGACCCATACTCCATGCCCAGAAAATGGCTAAAAAAAATCTTCCAGGAACCCTGGCCAATTTGGCCTGGAGGAAAATTGCTTCCTGACTCATATTTTTGTTATGCTGTGTTACGCGATGCTTCTGTTTCTTTCCGAAAGTTCCAGTCTTCTAATATCCAAATGTGTTTGTTAGTGAATGTCCCATTTTGTTGATTGTACTGACTCACTATACGTAATCCGCCTTGAGTCCATGTGTGACTATAAATAATGTAAATAAAATACAATAAATACAATAATAAAAATCCCTAAATTGTGGGCCTGCATTGCCACCTGCTGGTGAAGCAAGGAAATCCATGCCTTCATTCAAGTTTTCATCTGTAGCCAGCATTTCAACTGGTCCTTTATTTATTTAGAACAAAAATTAGTTTCCTAACTGTATGCAGAGATTGTACTAGGCCAGCTGTAACTACCCAGGAAAAAGAGGGGCTGAAAATGCAATCTCCAGATGTGAAAATTCAACGTTTGGGTATGGGACATTTACAGTATATCCAGCTTCACCCACATCATGGGACCCAGCCTGTAACTCTGATTAGGATTGTCCCGAAAGCATAAGAACGTAAGAGAGGCCATGCTGGATCAGACCAAGATCCATCAAATCTAGCAGTCTGTTCACACAGGTGCCTCTAGGAAGCCCACAAACAAGACGACTGCAGCAGCATTATCCTGCCTGTGTTCCACAGCACCTAATATAATAGGCATGCTTTCTGATCCTGGAGAGGAGACGTATGCAACAGGACTAGTATCGCTTTTGACTAGTAGCCATGGATCGCCTTCTCCTCCATGAACGTATCCACTCCCCTCTAAAAGCCTTCCAAGTTGGCAGCCATCACCACATCCTGGGGCAGGGAGTTCCACAATTTAACTATGTCTTGTGTGAAGAAATACTTCCTTTTATCTGTTTTGAATCTCTCACCCTCCAGCTTCAGCATATGACCCCTCGTTCTGGTATTATGAGAGAGAGAGAAAAGCAGGTTCAGAGGCAGTAACCAGGCCCTTTTACAGATGGCTGTTTCCCTCACCGTCACCCCTCTGATGACTTCGAGTCTTTGGTTCTTGTAGGTTATCCGGGCTGTGTAACCGTGGTCTTGGAATTTTCTTTCCTGACGTTTCGCCAGCAACTGTGGCAGGCATCTTCAGAGTAGTAACACTAAAGGACAGTGTCTCTCTGAAGATGCCTGCCACAGTTGCTGGCGAAACGTCAGGAAAGAAAATTCCAAGACCACGGTTACACAGCCCGGATAACCTACAAGAACCAATGAACTCTGACCGTGAAAGCCTTCGACAATACTTCGAGTCTTTGTTTGGATTATGCATGCCGTTTCCGACCCATCAGAGGTCGCTTCGCTCTTCCCTGCGTTTTGCCCGCATTTTCAAATTCGAGGTAAAACAGGTCCCTGAAAATGTGGGCAAAACGCAGGGAAACACAAGGGGAGAGCGAGATGAACTCTGACGGTCAGAAACGGCATGCATAACCACAAAGACCCGAAACCGTCGGAGGTGAAGTAAATATGGGAAATAAATAGACAAAGGCAATTCCGATCCAGCGTCCCCAAAGGTGTTTTATTATTCTCCGTGAAGCAGAGGCCGCTCTGGATTTAATTGCAGCAGTGGGGCTAGAGAGGGTGTTTAACGCTTTATACCAAGGGTGTCAAACATAAGGCCCACGGGCCAGATCCGGCCCCTTGAGAGCTCTTATCCGGCCTGCGAGGCAGCCGAGGCAGCCACGCAACCCCTCTCGATCTGGGCTGGTCCCAAGGTGTCAATGATCAAAGACTGTTAAATAAAAGAAAATACTGTAAGAGTGTTATTGTGTTAAGCATGTTTGTATGTTAAGTAAAAAATAATATCACCCATTATTGGAGTTGGGCAAGATTGCCTGTGCCTTCTATAAAGTTTGCATCTTTGGTACATGGCGTTAAATTTTATAGTACATGTGGCCCGGCCCGATGAAGTGACATTTATAACATCCAAATCGCAAGATGTCATAGTTCCGCTGTACACCGCATTGGTCAGGCTGCACCTGGAGTATTGTGTGCAGATCTGGAGGCCTCGTTTCAAAAAGGATGTGGACAGAATTCCACGGGTGCAGAGGAGAGCGACCAGAATGATTGGGGGCCTGGGGACCAAGCCCTACGAGGAAAGGCTGAGGGAGCTGGGAATATTCAGTCTGGAGAATAGGAGATTGAGGGGGGGGGACATGATTGCTCTCTTTAAGTATTTGAAGGGCTGTCACTTAGAGGAGGGCAGGGAGCCATTCCTGTTGGCAGCAGAGGAGAGGACTCGCAATAATGGGTTTAAATTGCAGACAGAACGGTACCGGCTGGATATTAGGGGAAATTTTTTTACAGTGAGGGTTGTTCGACAGTGGAATCAGCTGCCTAGGAAGGTGGTGAGCTCCCCCTCACTGGCGGTCTTTAAGCAGAGGCTGCACAAGCACTTGTCAGGGATGCTCTAGGCTGATCCTGCATTGGGCAGGGGGTTGGGCTAGATGGCCTGCATGGCCCCTTCCAACTCTGTGATTCTATGATTCTACGTCATATCGGGCCCTCGTAACAAATGAGTCCGACACCCCCGCTCTATACCCTTTCCTTGTTCTATATGCCCCCAACTGCTGTTAGTCCCCGTGGGAAAGCCCTACAAGTACATTGGCTGTACAGATGCAAGGGGCAGCAATTCCGACCAGGGGTGTGTCATAGGGAACCATTCCCCCCCCACACACACACACACGCACACTATTTCCTGACCTCAAAAGTCCCTGAAACTGCTATATATCTTTCTAGGGGAGAGATATAGATTGCAATATACTGATTTTATGTTTTCCCCAATAATAGCATGGGGGGGGGGCACTAGTTGAATATCAGGAAAATGGTCCTGGGGGAGCTCTTTCTGATTTAGACTGGGGAGCCCCACAGTGGTTATTTGACAATAAAACCTTGGGCCAGGCATTCTTAGCCTAACCCGCCTCACAGGGTGGTTGTGAGGGCAAAGCAGAAGAGGGGAGAACCCTGCATGCCTCCTTGAGCTCTTTGGGTGCTGTTTTTGTGAAGCTCGCAAGCTGGGCTGTTCCTTGCTGCTAGACTACAGATTTGGTAATCTAAGGTAAACTGCCTCTGCTCCTGGAAGTTCCATTTCACTTCCTCAGCTCACAGCCCTGAATATCTTTTCAGCCTCCAGGGATTACCCTTGCCATTCCCAAAGCTAGAGGCCGTTGCTGCATCTTGCGGAATCGAGTTCCATGAGTTAAGCACATTTATGCACCTTCTTTTTCATTGGGTGAACCTCAAATCCTACTCTTTTCTGAATTAAAATTGGGAGGCAATGATTTATGCAGAACAGAGGAGTAAGCTCTCGGTTTCAATCAGTTGATGCAAAGATATACCAGAATAACATGCCTTTAATGGAAGCTATAAGGAGACAATGCCAGTGTGGCAACTCATACAGAGATGCGACAGGCACCCTTTGCTAAGAATAAGCCAGCCAGCTGCCTCAAAGCATTGTGGGATATTGAAGTCTCCAATTAGATCAGATGCACGGACATGGCAGAATCACTGATTCTGTGAAGCCAGAGCAGTGGCTCCTGCAGAGTGGCAGCGGGCAGCCTTCTCAGAGAGTAAATGAGTCTGCTGCCACAGCAGGAGGGGTTTGAAGGCTAGGATCATGGGTGAGATAGTGATGTAACGTAATCCAGATGTGTCTGATTGGATAGACAGAGGGGGGAAAGAAGGCTTATGACCCGTTAAAGACATATCCATGTATTGTGGAAGAAACTTTTGTGGGAAGCAAGAAGAGAAACCTCAGATATAGACATGGGGGCGGGGAGAGAATAAAACTGGAAGGATAAAAGGCCACGAAATAGCGAGAGGTCCCACTTCATGATCTGTAGGCAAGCCCAGAACCTCTGGCGAAACTCATCGCAAGGAGAGAAAACCCTCGTCTCGATTCAGTCCTCACTTCACTTTTCCCGACTGAAATTCACTGTGTTGAAGGTTGTTGTTGTTGTTGAAAAGGGTGACTCAGCTTGCAAAGGCCGGGCCAAGACTCACGCAGAGACGCTGCAGCCTCCTCCATGGAAGAAACTTTAGCATGGGTTTGTTTGGGGGGCGCTTGGGAGCTAAATATCCATCGTGACACTCCTCCCCCGCATTGAAGGCTGTTGTTTAAAAAGGGTGACTCAGCCACCAAAGGCCAGACTGAGACTCACGCAGAGACACAGCAGCCTCCTCCATGGAAGAGCCCTTAGCGTGGGTTGGCTTTGGGGGCGCTTGGGAGTGAATGTCCCACCGTGGCACCCCCCCCCCCAGCACTGAAGGCTGTTGTTATTTTAAAAAGGTTGACTCAGCCACTGGCTGGGCCAGACTCATGCAGAGATGCAGCAGCCCTCCCCCCACGGAAGAGACACCCCCACCCCACCCCCGCTGAAGGCCATTACTGCTTAAAAAGGGTGACTCAGCCGCCGAAGGCCAGGCCAAGACTCATGCAGAGACACAGCCTCCTCCTCCGCGGAAGCGCCCTTAGCGTGGGTTTGCTTTGAGGGAGCTGGGGAGCGAATGCTCCACCATGACAACCCCCCACCCCCGCCATGAAGGCTGTTGTTGTTAAAAAAGGGTGACTCAGCCACCCAAGGCCGGGCCGAGACTCATGCAGAGACTCAGATGCCTCCTCCACGGAAGCGCCTTTGGCGTGGGTTTGTTTGGGGGGGGCGCTCGGGAGCGAGCGATCCACCGTGACAACCCCCCCTCCCCGCATTGAAGGCTGTTGTTAAAAAAAAAAAAGGCAATTCCCAGTGGGTGGCCGTGTTTGTCTGCCTGCAGTAGTAGAAAAGGGCCAGAGTCCAGTAGCCCCTTAAAGACCAACAAGAACATTTTCTGGTAGGGTATGAGCTTTCGCGAGCCACAGCTCCCTTCTTCAGATACCTACCAGAAAATATTCTTGTTAGCCTTTAAGGCAGGGGTGGGGAACCTTTTTTCTGCCAAGGGCCTTTTGGATATTTATAATATCATTCGGGGGCCATACAAAATTATCATCTTAAAAATTAGCCTGCTATATTTGGTCAAACATTTAGCCAAGAGGCACGACCAGAGACGGCTCCGAGTGTCTGCCACATAGAGCGACTCGCTTTTGAGCTCTGCTGTCCCCAGCTGGGCCCAAGAAATTCAGGCAGGGCAGCATCCTTCTGAGCTAGAGATCTACGAGGACCCATAAAGGGCCAGACCAAGTGATTTCGAGGGCCTTACACGGCCCCCGGGCCTGATGTTCCCCACCCCTGCTTTAAGGTGCTACTGGACTCTGGCCCTTTTCGATTGAAAAAAAACGGGTGACTCAGCCGCCGAAGGTAGGGTATGAGCTTTCGCGAGCCACAGCTCACTTCTTCAGATACCGACCAGAAAATATTCTTGTTGGCCTTTAAGGTGCTACTGGACTCTGGCCCTTTTCTGTTGGAAAAAAAAGGGTGACTCAGCCGCCGAAGGTAGGGTATGAGCTTTCGCGAGCCACAGCTCACTTCTTCAGCTACCGACCAGAAAATATTCTTGTTGGCCTTGAAGGTGCTACTGGACTCTGGCCCTTTTCTATTGGGAAAAAAAGGGTGACTCAGCCGCCGAAGGTAGGGTATGAGCTTTCGCGAGCCACAGCTCACTTCTTCAGATACCGACCAGAAAATATTCTTGTTGGCTTTTAAGGTGCTACTGGACTCTGGCCCTTTTCTATTGGAAAAAAAAAAGGGTGACTCAGCCGCCGAAGGTAGGGTATGAGCTTTCGCGAGCCACAGCTCACTTCTTCAGATACCGACCAGAAAATATTCTTGTTGGCCTTGAAGGTGCTACTGGACTCTGGCCCTTTTCTATTGGGAAAAAAAGGGTGACTCAGCCGCCGAAGGTAGGGTATGAGCTTTCGCGAGCCACCGCTCACTTCTTCAGATACCGACCAGAAAATATTCTTGTTGGCCTTGAAGGTGCTACTGGACTCTGGCCCTTTTCTATTGGAAAAAAAGGGTGACTCAGCCGCCGAAGGTAGGGTATGAGCTTTCGCGAGCCACAGCTCACTTCTTCAGATACCGACCAGAAAATATTCTTGTTGGCCTTTAAGGTGCTACTGGACTCTGGCCCTTTTCTATTGGAAAAAAAAGGGTGACTCAGCCGCCGAAGGTAGGGTGTGAGCTTTCGCGAGCCACAGCTCACTTCTTCAGATACCGACCAGAAAATATTCTTGTTGGCCTTGAAGGTGCGACTGGACTCTGGCCCTTTTCTATTGGAAAAAAAGGGTGACTCAGCCGCCGAAGGTAGGGTATGAGCTTTCGCGAGCCACAGCTCACTTCTTCAGATACCGACCAGAAAATATTCTTGTTGGCCTTTAAGGTGCTACTGGACTCTGGCCCTTTTCTATTGGAAAAAAAAGGGTGACTCAGCCGCCGAAGGTAGGGTGTGAGCTTTCGCGAGCCACAGCTCACTTCTTCAGATACCGACCAGAAAATATTCTTGTTGGCCTTGAAGGTGCGACTGGACTCTGGCCCTTTTCTATTGGGAAAAAAAGGGTGACTCAGCTGCCGAAGGCCGGGCCGAGACTCATGCAGAGACTTGGGGCGAAAGCGCACGGTCGCTGGAGCCTCCTTTCTTCCCTGTTCCAGCCAGGATCCAGCCAGGATCTTCGATCCTGGCTGGATCCTGGCTGGAACAGGGAAGAAAGGAGGCTCCAGCGACCGTGCGCTTTCGCCCCCAGACGCCTCCTCCACGGAAGCGCCTTCGGGGTGGGTTGGCTCGGGGGGCTCTCGGGAGCCCCTGCTCCCCCGCGATCCCCCCCACCCCCGGCGGAGCCCCCCCCCCCTTGCCTCCCGGTCGTCATTTCCAGCGCAGGCTCCTCTCCCGTCACATCCGCCTCCCCGGAGCAGGAGGAGGCGGAGGCGACTCCGGTGCCGTGTGAACGCCGCCGCGCGCCCCAGCGCCCAACGCGCAGCGCGGCGGAGGCGGCGCGGGGGCGGATCGGGGCCGGCGGGGGGCCGCGGGACGGCCGAGACCCCCCAGCCCGCCCGCCCGCCCGGGGAGGGGGCGACGGAGACGGGCGGCCGCGCGTCGCGGGAGCGCCTTGGAGAGCCCCCGGGGATCGCCGCGCTCCGGGTTCAGGTGGGGCGCTGGGTGTGCGGGGGTCTGTCGGGGGCGTTGATGCAGGGGAGGGGGGGTTGCCCGCTGTCTACATCACGGGTTCTCAGCAAGGGGGGGATCCCCCCCCGGGGGGATTTCAGGGTTGCAGGTGGGGAAGGAATGGGGACCGCTCTTCGGCAAAGCGGGATGCCCTGTCGATTGGGCACAATCCGTAAAATTTTAGGGGTTTTTTTTTTTTAGACTATTTTGGGAAGGGGGGGTTCTGTTCTGAACAATGGTGAAAGGGGGGAGCGGAGCAAAAAAAACAGGTTGAGGACCCCTGCTCTGGATGTCCATTTCCCCCATCTGGATTCTCCCAACTCTGCATATTGTTGAGTTTGGAGAATCGGGCTGGGGGGAAACGGGCATCCGAAGAGTGGCAGATCCAAGGCAAAACCTCCCCTGCGTAAATGGCTCCCGCCTGTCTGTCCCTGGACGGGTGCGAGTTGGCATGCCTTGCCCCCCTGGGAGCCCCCCCCCCGGTCTCTTATCCTCCCCTCCCCCTTTGCTGACTTGGCTTTCCCTTCTCTCCCCTCTTTTGCAGAAGGGAAGCCTTCCTCTGTACCCCTTTCCCAGGAGGAAGCCCCTCCTTGTGCAGACCTGAACAGGGTCCGGAGTAGGGTCCCTGTGCGTTTCTGTGTTATGTTGGGCTTTGCCAGCTTGTCTTGCAGAGGCGGGGGGGGGGGGCAGCGTGGATGCCGGCCCTCCCGCTCTTGCCGTGGATTTTCCCAGCCCAAAACACCTCCGAGACAATCGGATTAAAATGCTACAATTGTGTGTGTGTGTTGTTATGTTGTGCTTTGCCAGCTTCTCTTGCAGAGAGGCTGGGGGGCAGCGTGGAGGCCAGCCGTCCCGTTCTTGCCCACCCCAGGCCGAAACACCTCCGAGATCATTCGGATTAAAATGCTACAATTGTGTGTGTGTGTATGGGTGTGTGTGTTACTTTGTGCTTTGCCAAGCTTCTCTTGCAGAGGCTGAGGGTGGTGGTGGGGGCAGCATGGATGCCCTCCGTCCCATTCTTGCAGTCGATTTGCCCCGGCCCGAAACACCTCCGAGATCATTCAGATTAAAATGCTACAATTGTGTGAGTGTGTGTGTTGTTGTGTTGTGCTTTGCCAGGCTTCTCTTGCAGAGAGGCTGGCAGGGGTGGGGGCAGTGTGGAGGCCAGCCGTCCTGTTCTTGCAGTGGATTTCCCCCGGCCCGAAACACCTCCGAGACAATCGGATTAAAATGCTACAATTGTGTGTGTGTGTGTGTGCGCGCGGGGGGGGGGGGGCGCAGATTACACACTGGCTCCCTGTGTCCGATTCCCTCCACTGCATGGAATGGTCCCTTTTTCCCAAGATGCATCTGACCAGGCTTATGTCACCGTTGTGTTTTTGTTTTGTTTTGTTTGTTTTAGGCAAAAAAACAAAAAGTCACATTGAATTCCACCCCCCCCCCCATTTGCTGCTCCACGGATCACAAAAGCTAAGCAGGGTCGGCCCTGATACCGCCAAGGATGGGAGACCGCCAAGGAAGTCGGGGTCGCTATGCAGAAGCAGGCAGTGGCAAAACCACCTCTGTTAGTCTCTGTTGGAGCCAGCATGGTGTAGTGGTTAAGAGGGTGGTTTGCATTGGTGGAGTCTGATCTGGAGAACCGGGTTTGATTCCCCACTCCTCCACATGAGCAGCGGAGACTAACCTGGTGAACCGGGTTGGTTCCCCAGTCCTACGCATGAAGCCAGCTGGGTGACCTTTGGCTAGTCACACTCTCTCAGTCCCACCTACCTCACAGGGTGTCTGTTGTGGGGAGGGGGAAAGGTGATGGTAAGCCGGTTTGAGTCTCCCTTAAGTGGTAGAGAAAGTCAGCATATAAAAACCAATTCTTATTCTTCTTCGTCTTCTTCTTCGTTGGCCTCTTCTTCTTGATTTAAGAATCCTACTGGGTCTCCATAAATCGTTTGTTTGAGGCAAAAAGGTCACATTAAATCCTTCTCCCAATTTGCTGCTCCACAGATCTCGGAAGCTAAGCAGGGTCAGCCCTGGTTAGGACTTGGATGGGAGACCGCCAAGGAAGTCCGGGGTTGTTGTGCAGAGGAAGGCAATGGCAAACCGCCTCTGAACGGCTCTTGCCTTGGGAACCCTACTGGGTCGCCATAAGTCAGCTGCAACTCAACACCACCGTGAACCGTAGGGTTGCCAATCCCCTGGTGAGGCCTGGATATTTCCCAGAGTTACAACTTGAACTCCAAGAAGAAGAAGAGTTGGTTTTTATATGCCGACTTTCTCTACCACTTAAGGCAGAATCAAATTGGCTTACAATCACCTTCCCTTCCCCACAACAGACACCCCATGAGGTAGGTGGGGCTGAGAGAGTTCGAAGAGAACTGTGACCAGCTCAAGGTCACCCAGTTGGCTGCATGTGGAGGAGTGGGGAAACCAACCCGGTTCAAAAGATTAGCGTCGCCGCTCATGTGGAGGAGTGGGGATTCAAACCTTGTTTTCCAGATCAGAGTCCACTGCTCCAAGCCACCTCTCTTAACCACTACACCACGCTGGCTCTCAAGTGACAGAGATTGGTTCCCCTGTTCATCTGTTGCTTTTCGGCCTATCCTTCCAGCAGCAAATAGCTGTGTTTAAGTGGAGCAGCCAAAAGCTTCCCGGCTTGATCAGATTGGGATTATTTCGGTGGTGCGTGACCAGGATGCGGTTTTGCAGTGTCCCATTTTGGGTGTGGTTCTGGGGTGTGTGCGCTGTTGTGTGTGCTTTCTCATGAGTCACGGGGCTTGGGGTTTTGAGTCGGAGAGCATATGTGGCCCGGAGATGCCCGAATTACTCATCTTCTTGCGGTGCTACTGGCTCAGGTGTGGGTTCCATTTGTGACAAGCAGCTTTTCAGTGTGTTTTTGTGTGTAGTGCCGTCAAGTCAATTCCAAATTATAACCAACCTATGAATCAGTGAGTGCCAAAATTTCCTGTAATTGCCAACCTTGCTCAGGTCTTGCAAATTGAGGGCCATGGTTAAGAGCGGTGGTTTGGAGCAGTGGGCTCTGATCTGGGGAACCGGGTTTGATTCCCCACTCCTCATGAGCGGCAGACTCTAATCTGGTGGACTGGGTTGGTTTCCCCACTCCTACACGTGAAGCCAGCTGGGTGACCTTGGGCTAGTCACAGCTCTCTCAGCTCCACCTACCTCACAGGGTGTCTGTTGTGGGGAGGGGAAGGAAAGGTGACTGTAAGCCAGTTTGATTCTTCCTTAAGTGGTAGAGAAAGCTGGCATATAAAAACCAACTGTTCTTCGTCATCAATCCAACTCATGTTGGGTCTTCCTCTTTTCCTGCTGCCTTCCACTTTTCCTAGCATTATTGTCTTTTCCAGTGACTCTTGTCTTCTCATCATGTAACTAAAGTACGATAGCCTCAGTTTGGTCGGTTTAGCTTCTAGGGAGAGTTCAGGCTTGATTTGATCTAGATCTAGAACTCACTCAGTTTGTAGAGCATCGGCTAAGCATGCAGAAGGTCCCAGTTAAAGGGACTAGGCGAGTAGGTGATGTGAAATACCTCCGCCTGAGACCCTGGAGAGCCGCTGCCAATCTGAGTAGATAATGCTGACTTTGATGGACCAAGGGTCTGGTTCAGTATAAGGCAGCTTCATGTGTTCATGTGTTATGTGTGTTCATGTGTCTTTTTGGCAGTCCATTGGCATCCGTAAAACTCTCCTCCGACACCACATTTCAAAGGAATCAACTTTCTTCCTGTCTGCGTCCTTCAAGTGTCCTCAAATTGGGTGGGGCATGGTATGATCTGGGAGGAGGCTGTCAGCTTTGGCTAGAACTGGGGAAGTTTGTCTTGGCTGCGGACTCGGGCATTCTGGGAATGCTTCCTCTTCGAACTTCCAACAAACAAGTTCCTAGTCCCTACGGCTCAGAAGTGTGAGGCCCTGCTGGTGGAATCTAGAAAAGCAACGGTGGGTGGTGTGGAGGTGGATAAAATATCCCCCTCCAATATCTTGTGTGCAGTGGTAGACTGCCTCTGAACCTGGAGGTTCTAATTAGTCACCAAGGCACCCTTCCAAGATAATTTGTAAAGCTTGCAGTTTTCAACCGGGGGAATTACACAGAGGCTCTTTTCTTTCCTCGCAACTCTGGTTCAAAATCTCTCAGGGTTGTTGTTATTATTATTTTATTAGATTTGTACCCTGCTCGCTTTCCCGGCCGAGGCGGGGAGAGACGGCATACTGAGTGTTTCCCTGACCTCCCTGATTCTTCTTGAGAAAGCTTTCGGGTTTCTGAATTCCAGCCGGACACTGCCGCATGCTTCTCTAGCCGAATTTTGTAATCATGATGGCTAGTGTCTCCCCCGCCCCCTTCAGCACATGAACACATGAAGCTGCCTTCTACTGAGTCAGACCCGTGGTCTATCAGAGTCAGTATTGTCTACTCAGACCGGCAGCAGCTCTCCAGGGCCTCAGGCAGAGGTCTTTCACATCACCTACTTGCCTGGTCCCTTTAACTGGAAATGCTGTGGGATTGAACCGGGGACCTTTTGCGTGCCAAGCAGAGGCTCGACCACCGAGCCACGGCCCGTCCCGATGAGATTGTATCACTAGCATTTGACGGCTACTACCTCGCCATAAAATCGTGGTTTGTGCATACCCGTGAGGATGAGGCTTTGGAGGTGAACTTCTGTATCATGAGCCTTGGTGCATGGTTTGTGGAGCGTGTTCTCTGTGTGTCTGGGGAGGTTTGCTGTAGGTGCGTACCTTCAGATGGGCGCATGGATGTTCTGATGCACACATGTAGGATCAGTGCTCTTAGAATCGTAGAATCCCAGAGCTGGAAGGGACCACCAGGGTCATCTAGTCCAACCCCCTCAATGCAGGAAATTCACAACTACCTCCCCTCACACACCCCCAGTGACCCCTACTCCACGCCCAGAAATGTTGGAATACTGGGAGATCTCAGGGCCCCACCTGGAGGTTGGCAACCTCTCTTTTCCAGCCACGAACTGCAATCATAGAGATGCCCCCTCGCCCAGCCTATCTCCCCCGGGGCAAAGAGGTGCCGGAGCCAAGCCCGGGTCCCTCAGGGGTCCCACCCCAGGAGGAGGCTGCCCCCCGAGGCTCTTCCTGTGCGCCCGCCTCACCTGTGGTGCCCGTGGGCGACTCCCCGTCCATGCCTCTCCCTTCGCCCGCAGTCTTCATGTGCTCTAATGCCCCGTTTCCCCTCTCTCTTTTTTGGGTCTGTAGGAGGCTGCGCGGTGGAGAATTTGTACAGCCAGTCGCTGTGGTTCTCAAGCCGTACACCGGAATGTGGGAGACCCCGACCATGGCTGTTCCAGAAAGGCATGTCACAAAGGCTCTGTTTACCTCACCGGAAGCTGAAACGCTTTCCTGAGCGGCTGGATTTGCAGATTTCGCGGGGAGGGCCTGCCGCTTCCCCCCCCCCCCGAAAACCATCCCGTCTCTGAGTCCGCAGATTGTCGCCGGCTGCCATGAACGGGCTTTCGGTCAGCGAACTGTGTTGCCTCTTCTGCTGCCCGCCCTGCCCCGGCCGGATCGCCGCCAAGTTGGCGTTCTTGCCGCCGGAGCCCACCTACACCATGGTGGCGGAACCGGAACCGGCGGGCAGCACCAGCAGCAGCTCCCTGCGGAGCAGCGCCATGACCCGATGGAAGCTCCACTTGACGGACCGGGCGGATTTCCAGTACAACCAGCGGGATCTGGACACCATCGAGGTGTTCCTGACCAAAAGCAACCGAGGGAACCGGATCAGCTGCATGTACGTCCGTTGCGTACCTGGCGCCAGGTGAGCCATGACCCAGAAGATGGTGTGGGTGGGTGTGCCACGAATTGGGAGAGTGTTGTTGTGAGCCAAGGACGGACAAATATAGCCCTCTCAGGGACAATGTGTCACCCGACTTCTTACCTGCCAGCAGATTGTTTTTTTTTTGGGGGGGTGTTGTTTGCTGTCAAGTCACAGCTAACTTATGGAAACCCCCGTAGGGTTTTCAAGGCAAGAGATGTTCAGAGGTGGTTTGCCATAGCCTGCCTCATGATGGCTAGTGTCTCCCCCGCCCCCTTCAGCACATGAACACATGAAGCTGCCTTATACTGAACCAGACCCTTGGTCCATCAAAGTCAGTATTGTCTACTCTGACCGGCAGCGGCTCTCCAGGGTCTCAGGCAGAGGTCTTTCACATCACCTGCTTGCCTGGTCCCTGATGCCAGGGATTGAACCTGGGACCTTCTGCATGCCAAGCAGAGGCTCTACCACTGAGCCACGGCCCCTCCCCATGTTTATCCAAAGACATACTAGGATTGGTATCCTTGGTCTGAATTACCATCCCCTCCCCAGCCAATCCTGGCTTAGATCCATGTCTGGGGTCCGTCTTCTGGTGCAGTTGGGCCATTGGAATCTTTTTGGATCCTCTATGTCTTCCTTGCTGGGTTGGCACCCTTGTTTTTAGGCTCCTGTTGCCTGCTGATTTTGTGGAGGAGGGAGGGCTACTTGGCCTCAAAAACAGTTAGGGAGGAAGCTGGAGAGGAAGAAGTCCAAGCTGCATCAAGCCCACCCCTGTCACACAGCCATGAAGCTCACCGGGTGATCTTAACCTAGTCACAGCCTGGCATACCTCTCAAGGTTGTTGTGAAGAGAAAATGGTGGGGCAGGGAACCATAAGCGTTGCCATGAGCTCCTGGTAAGAACAGTAGAACAGCCACAAAAATAGGTGACAGTCATTAGTATAAGCAGAAACATAGAGCTGAAAGGACCCACAAGGGTCATCTAGTCCAACCCCCTGCACAACACGGTTCCAGTTGTCTGCAACCTGGGTAGCTTTCCCCTCCTAGCAGGAAAGTTTGCATCTGTGAAAGTTCTCCCTTCTGAAGGGTAAGCGGACCCTTCTTTGGACAGGTCTTGAGGTCCTCAGAGGACAAATCAGTCCTCCAAGCTGATTTGTGTTGTTAGCCAAAGTTGCTCCAGAGGAAAAATGGGCGGGGGAGAGAAAGAGGGGAGAAAAGTCAAAAACAGGGAAGGGTGGTGTGAGAAACATCAGTCCTGTGCTGGGCAGATAAGGGGGGGGGGTTGGGGCGTTCTCTGGTTGGAATTTCCTGTCTCCTCGTAACCGCTTTTTGGATCCTTTTCTCCCAACGTCGCTACGGCGGATGCAGCTTGCAGGGAGAGCCGTACCTCTTCCATTTATGTTTGCGATCAGTCCCAGTCGCGCTCTGCACTGGCGTCGTCTGAGCGTGTTCGGGCTTGGTAGCCGGCCCGTCTTCTCCTAGCCAGCTGCAAAGCCGAATCCCACCAACCACCTTTCCTGTAAACAGTAAGATAATTCCTAGGCACCCAGGACACTCCTAAATGCGTGAACGGGAAGTGCTTTAGCCTGAAAAGGAATTAATTAAACCGCCAGTCCTTGGTCTTGTCTAAATTAATGAACCCGCAGAAGGAGTTTTATATTTTAGCTGTGACTAATTTTGCCTTTTAAAATTCCTGACTTTTTGGGGCCAGCAAATAACATGCTTGTTTGTTTTTCACACAAGCCGTTCAACGTGCAAATTTTCTGACGAAGGAAATTTCATTCGCAGCACAACTTCCATACATTTCGTGGTGCTGTTTACACCCCCCGAACGCACGGATTGTGTAGTTTTTGAGCATATTAAAAACTCTGGGCATTCGCTGCAGAAAGGGCTGTGGAAAAGAACGTTTTACAAAAAAGAAAGAGGGCAGACACATTTTCCAAGAACAAAGAGTTTTGTGACTCCTTAAAGGCCACTTTTTGGGTGGCAGGATTTCCTAGAGTCCAGGCCACTTTTCTAGCGGAAGGGCCATAGCTTAATTTAGAGCACCATTTACATGCAGAAAGCTCCCACGTTCTGATGCTGGCATCTCCGGCTGAAAGGATCTCCGGTCAAAGGGCAGGAAACTATCTGGGGGTTATTATTGTTCTTATTATTCACAATGGGTAGCCGTGTTAGTCTTTCTGTAGCAGTAGAAAAGAGCAAGTCCAGTAGCACCTTAAAGGCTAACAAAATGTCTGGCTGGGTATTGAGCTTTTGTGAGCTACAGCTCACTTCTTCAGATACAGCTAGAACCGTGTTGGCGAACCTATGGCACGCGTGCCACTTCTGGCACGCGTAGCCCTCTCTACCGGCACACGCGGTTCCTCCAAGCCGCTGGCCTTTCCGGCTCTGCCTCGCCCCGGGTGATCTCCAACCAATAGAGATCAGTTCCCCTGAAAAAAATTGCCACTTTGGCAATTGGACTCTATGGTACTGAAGTCCTTCCTCAAACCCTGCCCTCCTCAGGCGCCACCCCAAAAACCTCCCACTCATGGCGAAGAGGAACTTGGCAACCCTAGCCTCTCCCTCTGGGCCCTTTCTGGGGGTGGTATTCAGGTTAAATTGCCGCATTGGCACTCGGCGATAAATAAGTGGGTTTTTGGTTGCAGTTTGGGCACTCGGTCTCTAAAAGGTTCGCCATCACTGAGCTAGAATGTCTGCCCTTAGGTAGAGACGAGTGAATTCAGACACCCAGTGGCAATAGCGTGGAAATGGCAGTCGCAGGTAAATGACAACAGCAGGCGTGATTGGATGAGGCGTGATAGGCAGAGGGGTAGTAGGCATGGAGAAATCAGCGTTGGTAATGAGACATGAATCCCAGGTCTCTGTTCAGTCCAGGAGAATGCATTGTCTTGAGCTTCCTTATTAGCTGTAATTCAGCAGCCTCTCTTTCTAATCTCCCTTTGAAACCCCTTCGTAAGAGAACTGCTACTCTTAAATCAGCAACTGAATGTCCTGGAAGGTTAAAATGTTCCCCCACAGGTTTTTGAATGTTGTGGTTTCTGATGTCAGACTTACATTACAGAGAGCCAGCATGGTGTAGTGGTTAAGAGTGGTGGTTTGGAACGGTGGATTCTGATCTGGAGAACCAGGTTTGATTCCCCACTCCTCCACATGAGTGGCGGCCACTAATCTGGTGAACTGGATTTGTTTCCCCACTTCTACACATGAAGCCTGCTGGGTGACCTTGGGCCAGTCGCACTCTCTCAGCCCCACCTACCTCACAGGGTGTCTGTTGTGGGGAGGAGAAGGGAAGATGATTGTAAGCCGGTTTGATTCTTCCTTAAGTGGTAGAGAAACTCGGCATATAAAAACCAATTCTTCTTCCTCCTCCTCCTCCTCCTCCTCCCATTTAATCTTTGTCGTAGGGACTGGCCTGTTTGTCCACTGTAGAGGCTGGAAGGACATTGCTGGCAAGTGATGGCATAAATCATGTTAGAAGATGAACAGGAGTATGAACCTGAGATAGTCTGGCTGACGTTTCTGGGCCCAGTGATGGTGTTGCTAGGACCTATATGAGAGCAAAGTTGGCACCTTGGTTTGTTGTAGTCCTTGGTAGCAGAGTCCTTGCTGCTGTTAAGTAGTTTTATCATTGCGGGTGACCCGCAACAAACCAGTAGAAAGTTAGCACTGTAAATCTGAAGTTGTCATTTACCCTGCTGGGCTATCTTTCTCCCTTCAGGGTGCAAACTCGATTGGGGAGCATTCAGACTGGTTGCCCCTCCCTTACCTGCTCCAGCCTCCAAACGCTACTTTAATGGTTCCTGGTATATAAAAACCCAGTGCATCTCCGTTGTGCTAATTTTCTACTTGGAGGGAACATTTATGTATATTACACATAAGGAACATTAACAAAAATATGTTATCCAGAACTTGTGATGCAAGTGGTACAGTCAATCAATCAATAATTTATTTGCAGCCGTACACCATCAAATAAAGCCAGTTTGCATAGTTAAATAGTATAGGATAAAAACAAATACAAAATGGATTTACTATTAAAATGGTTAAAAAATGGCAAGATTATCAAGATGCATAACTAGTTAATATCCGAACAAATACTAAATGTGGGTAAAATTAGAATGCTTGCTAATATCCTAAAATTACAGAGGCTAAAACTAGAAAAATAAACAAACAAACATGCATTCAACCTGTAGGATGTGGTACAGTCCTGTCTACCGGCTCAGGACTCTACCACCTCCTCCTGCAGCGTGTCTGGACCATACCTGGCACAGGCTGACGCTTCCTTCCTCCCTCCCTTCCAGGTTCACGGTTCTGTTCTCCCACGGCAACGCTGTTGACTTGGGCCAGATGTGCAGCTTCTACATCAGCTTGGGCACCCGGATCAGCTGCAACATCTTCTCCTACGACTATTCCGGATACGGGGTCAGCACGGGGAAGCCCTCGGAGAAGAACCTCTATGCAGACGTTGACGCGGCCTGGCAGGCCCTCCGCACCCGGTGAGCCTCGAGTTGGAGCGAGTGAGGCTCTTGTGATGACTTGATTGACCACGGTGGTTTGGGAAAGAGCCTCTCTGTGCAGAGGCAGTATATCTCCGAGCAATTGACGGGGAGGCAAAAGATGGGAGAGTTCCCCATCACTCAGTGGTTTATAATACTGATATTCCAAGTCTTTTAGGCCTTTTATGCAGGGGCCTTTCCCCGCAGTCAACCCCGCCAACTGCTTTGGGGGCTTCCTTTTGATTATGTATGCCTTTTCCAACCATCAGAGGTCGCCTCGCTCTCCCCGCACAGTTTGCCCACATTTTCCAGATTCTGGCTAAAACAGCAAACGGAAAACACAGGCAAAACACGTGGGGAGAGCGAGGCGACTTTTGGAAAAGGCATGCATAATCAAAAGGAAGCCCCGAAGCAGTCGGCGGGGGTGACCGTGGGGAAATGTCCCTGCATAAAAGGCCTCTCATGTTATCCTACAATAATAATACCCCAAGGGCTCTTTTCCTAAGCTCTCCTAGGCGTTGTTATTATTTCCGGTACAAGCTGGGCCCCGCGAAGAATCCTGGGTGGGGGAACCGTTTTGCAATCATTTCGAAATGTTGCAATCTTTGTCTGTCTCCTGTGATCACAGAGCCTTACAGAGTGACATAAATACAGATCAATAGGGGGGCTATGCCCCTACGGGGCTTGCAGTCTCGAACAACGGAGTGTAGGGGGGCATAGTAGACCCAGAGGAAAAGGGTAAATGTAAGCGGCTCTGCTAGACTAAACGAAAGGTACTTCTAGACCAGCATCCTGTTTACAACTATGGCCTCTCGTGTCGTGGTTGCATTCCCTGTATCCCACCCATTCACGGGTAGACTGCACCCAGACAGGGAGGTTCTATGTGCTGCTGTCATGGGAGGTATTAAGGATGCCATTTGAAGTTTGGTCCGTCAGAGTGCCTTGTATCCAACCACCTTCCAAAGGCTTACAGGCGCTTACATTTTTTTCAAGAGGTGGCACCGATTTCTGCCAGTTCTGCACTCCCCCCCATTGCTGTTCCAGCAGGGACAAAATTTGGAGGAGAGAGTCCGGTAGCTTGCATTGGGGTCCTTAAGTTTGATATAGGCCTCTCTCCAGCTGTGGCCAAACAGATGCCTTGGAGAGGTTACCAAGCAGTCCACCCCTATGATTGGTCATTCCCCACTGTACAGGTAGACTTATTTTCAACATGGAGTCTCCTTTCAGCAATCGCGGCTGATTACCCTGCACCACTTTTCCCTCCCAGCAATGTGTCATGTTCTTTTTTAAAAGGCATCTAAGCGGATAGCCGTTGCTACTTCCGGTGGCAGGGAGTTCCGCAGCTTCATTCGTTCCGTGTGTATGTGTGAAAGGGGTACTGGGAGGTGTTAGGAGGTATATATAATTCGTCTAGAGTAGGGGTCTCAAACCTTTTTGAACCAGCGGGCGCCAGAGTGGTGTAGTGGTTAAAAGCGGTGGTTTGGAGCGGTGGACTCTAATCTGGAGAACCGGGTTCTATTCCCCACTCCTCCACATGAGCGGCGGAGGCTAATCTGGTGAACCGGGTTGGTTTCCCCTCTCCTCCACATGAAGCCAGCTGGGTGACCTTGGGCTAGTCACAGCTGTCTTAGAGCTCTCTCAGCCCCACCTACCTGACGAGGTGTCTGTTGTGGGGAGGGGAAGGGAAGGTGGATTGTAAGCCGGTTTGATTGTTCCTTAAGTGGTAGAGAAAGTCGGCATATAAAAACCAGCTCTTCTTCTTTGGAATCCTGATACAGTATGAGAGCCAGCCATACAATAGGTGCTGCCGGTTACCTATCTTTCACCCAGTGAAAGATCCTTGTGCTGTGGGGGCAGCCGCCGCTGAAGCAATATTTTAAAAAATGTGCAGAGTCCATCAGAAACCTCGCTGGGCAAAAGCCCCATCTGGCCCCACCCACTTTCTAAAAAAAGCCTGGTGGGCACCAGGAAAGGTGTTGGCAGGCGCCTTGGGGACCCTTGCACCAGTGAAGCAACTGAAACAGTGAAGGTATACCCCTGTGGGATCTTCTCTCCGCTATGCAGGTACGGGATCAGCCCAGAGAACATCATCTTGTACGGGCAGAGCATCGGCACCGTACCCACGGTGGACCTCGCCTCTCGCTACGAGTGCGCCGCGGTCATCTTGCATTCGCCGCTGACCTCGGGCATGCGCGTCGCCTTCCCGGAAACCAAGAAGACGTACTGCTTCGACGCTTTCCCGAAGTAAGTCTGTGCGACTCCCTCTAAGATACTTTCATCCTGCCTTTTCTTGATCTCCCCTGAATGGCGTTTCAGCGTAATTGTTCCAATTTATAAAGCTGGAGATAAGGGTAACCCTAAGAATTTTCGACCTGTTAGTTTGTTGTCAGTAGTTGGTAAGATCTATAACAGCTTTTTCGTTGAATAGACTTCAGTCTTGGATGGCCAACTCCCAAGATTATTGGCCCAGAACAGGTGGGATTTCGTAAGGGATATAGCACACTGGATCACTGTCATGTGTTATCCACTGTGGTGTAGTAGTTAAGAGCAGTGGCTTGGAGTGGTGGAGCTTGATCTGGAGGACTGGGTTTGATTCCCCACTCCTCCACATGAGCGGCGGAGGCTAATCTGGTGAACTGGATTTGTTTCCCCACTCCTACACATGAAGCCAGCTGGGTGACCTTGGGCTAGTCACAGCTCTCTCAGCCCCACCTACCCCACAGGGTTTCTCTTGTGGGGAGGGGAAGGGAAAGTGATTGTAAGCCGGTTTGATTCTCCCTTAAGTGGCAGAGAAAGTCAGCATATAAAAACTAACTCTTCTTCTTCATCATCCCACTTGATCAGTGAGTATGCCATCTCAAGGAAGGGCTATTTATATGCAGCTTTTATAGATCTCTCCTATGCATTTGACTCCATATCTAGAACCCGACTGTGGGCTAAACTGAAGTCCACCACAATTGACGGGAGATTGTTGTGGTTAATTAAACTTGCCTTTCCTTCAAGGGGTGGGGTACATGACTAAATCACGCTTCCCCAGTCAGCTCCGTGGCAGACTGGGGAATTTGAACTTGGGTTTTGTTTCAAGGTAAAGGGGCGCGTGCGGATTTGTGCAGGGAGAGTCGATAGAAACAGTCGGGATGTGAGGAGTCCCTTGTGGCTTATTTGTTTTAATCCCTGCCCCCATAGGTATATTATCATTGCTTCAACATTTAGACCGGGCCTAAATGTCTCACACTACACCACACTGGCTTTCTTGGGGGTGGGGGCGGGCTGATCATGAATCTTGCATGTGACGTGTGGTTTGGATTTTGCTGCTAGTATGAGGTACAACTCCTTGTCTTTCTAGAGCAGTGGTTCCCAACCTTTTTTTGACCAGGGACCACTAGGACTTTTTTGTTCGGTGCAGGGACCCCAAGGTTCAAAATAAAAATTCCGAGAATTTCAAAATAAACTTTAATCATAACTGTTAGTAAAACATTAAACTTAGAATAATATTTGAATATATATTTTTATAATAGAGAACTTTTAATTGAAAATATTAATTTATTATGGGTTTATAACTTTGTTTCGTGGACCTTAATTTAGTTCTCGCGGACCCCTGGGGGTCCCCAGTTGGGAACCAGTGTTCTAGAGCCTTCTGCTTAGCTAGACTGAATGCTAACTCCTCTGTGGTTATGCAAGGCAGAATTTCGAATATACCATACCCGGAGAGGACCTTTCCTTGCTCTTCTGGCTCTATGGATTCATTAGCTCATGCCCTCTTGGAATGCCGCTTTTATGAGGAACTTCGATCACATTATATCTTTCCCCTTTTAACATATAAATCTAATGCCTCTGTGTCTGATAAAATGCCTTTTTATCATGCCAACAAATAAGGTTATGAATGAATGAAAAAAGAATGCCTTCTTTATTAAGTGACAGGGATCCCAAGGCCACATTGTCAGTCGCAAGATTTATTTCAGTCCTTATAGCCCTCAAACATTAGATTTAAAATTACGCTGCTCAAGGTCAGTGGATCAAGGAGCTTCTAAGGGACAAAGGAAAGGATAAAATAGTCAAGATCTCATGATCTTGTAAGATCTCAGCTAGTATGAGGTTATTTCTGGCCTGGAATTTTTTAACGACGTATCCTTTCATTGGTAAAAGAGCCGTAGCACCTCCTTTATTTATTTTTATTTATTTATTTCCTCACATTTATAGCCCACCCTCATTCCCAGCGAACCGAGCTCAGAGCGGGTCACAACATTTAAAACTATAAAACATAAATTAGAACATAAGTTAAAACGTCATTCGCAGTATAACAATAATAAAACAGGATGGCTTAAACCAGTAGTAACAGCCACGGGACATCTGGTCAGGCAGGGAATCCCCCCCTAAAGAAAAAGTGGGGAGGGAAGGATGGGGAGGCCAGCAACAATGTAAGAACACATTGCATGCACAGGGTCCTGGGTTCGATTCCTCACGTCGCCAGTGTTTAGTAGAGTCTCGTAGTCGACCACGCTGGGCTTGGTCCGATCCAGGCCTAGCGTCCTCAGTTCCTTTCTCTCCCGCAGCATCGACAAAGTGTCCCGCATCACGTCCCCGGTCCTCTTCATCCACGGCACGGAAGACGAGGTGATCGACTTCTCGCACGGCCTGGCCCTCTACGAGCGCTGCCCCAAGGCCGTCGAGCCCCTGTGGGTGGAAGGGGCCGGCCACAACGACATCGAACTCTACAGCCAATACTTGGAGCGCCTCCGCAAATTCATTTCCCAAGATCTGGCCGGCCAGCACAACTGAGAGCCCTGTTTTCGCCCGTCCCTCCGGCGACCCCCTCCCCCAGCGCTCTTGGGCGGGGAGGCAAGGGGGGTGCTCGCAAAACCCGAAAAGGGGAACGTTGTCCATGCCGCAAGGTCCATACCCCTTCCGTCAAAGCGGGACTGGCCCCCCGGGGCCCTTCGGGACAGGTTCGTTCTCCGTACAGACCCCAGGTCTCTACCGGCAACGTCTCGCCGTTGTCGGATGATTGACAGTTCTTGCTCGATGCTGACATCTTTGATGACGATGTATCTGTCTGAAAATGCGCCAAGGATGGGGGCACGCTCCCGTCCCTCGGCTTCAGGCTGCAAAAGACGGGCTTATTGCCGACATACTTTATTATTATTTTTAATTACCATGTCCGCTGGGACTGCACTGTTTTTTTTGCCTCCACTACACCATCCTGTACAAATCTCTTGTTTCTCCCTGCACCGAGCAATAGCAATAAGCCATTGGGGGGGGGGGAGAGAGGGGCAGGCCCGGGAGGCCCCGATGCTGCCTCCTGGTAACGAGATGCCTTGCATGACGGGCATCTTCTGTGGTCTGGCCCCACCGGGCGGGGGAAGAAAACGCCGTCCGGGTTCCCTTGAGAGGGCGGGGATGGATGAGGAGGAGCCAGATGGGAGAAGGTCGCAGTCTGGATCCTGCCGCTCGCTGCAACCAATCCACAGAGGCCAGCGCTGAACGGGGTGGGGGGAAACACCAGCTGTTTGGGGGAAACGGATCCATTTGCCACTTCCTGGATTCCCCAGTTTTACCCTCTCCCCCATCCCGTCCAAAAGCTCTCACCCGGTCGGGCCATGCTTCCCTTAATTTCAGGTATGCAGATGGAAGGGTATGTCGCCTCCGCCCGTTCATTTTGGAAACAATGAGGAATAAAAGTTTTAATGGTCTGGGCTGTTTTTCCAAGAAATGTTGTCTGGTGTGTCTCTGGCGGGGGCAGGTGTCTGTCTTTTTGTGTGTTTTTACCCTACCTGTTCTTGAAGAGGAGGTCTGGATGATGTACGGTGCTCTCCTCTACCCCTTTCGTTCCCACAACAGCCCTGCAAGGTAGGTCAGGGTAAAAGAGGGTTAACTGGGCCGAAGACAGTCATAGCTGAGTGGAGATTTGAACGGGCGCTCCCAAATCCCTGTCGGATGTTCTAACCACTACGCCACACTAATGTTTATGCACAGTAGTGCCTTAAACATGAGAATAGTAATTTATCGTTTCGCCAGCATATCGTTGGCCAGCATAGCGCTAAACATGAGAACAAAGTGTGTGTGCATTGTTAGCGCATAAGCACCCGCGTGGTGTAGTGGTTATGAGTGTTGGTTTGGAGCAGTGGAGTCTGATCTGGAGAACCGGGTTTGATTCCCCACTCCTCATGAGCGGCGGACGCTAATCTGGTAGACCGGGTTGGTTTCCCTACTCCTCCACATGAAGCCTGCTGGGCGACCTTGGGCCAGTCACAGCTCTCTTAGAGCTCTCTCAGCCCCACCTACCTCACAGGGTGTCTGTTTTGGGGTGGGGGAGGGAAGCTGATTGTAAGCCGGTTTGAGTCTCCCTTAAGTGGTAGAGAAAATCGGCATATAAAAACCAACTACTCTCCTCCTCCACCACCACCACCAAATTCTGGCCCGGTCTGAGCTTTCATGAGAGAGCTGTGACTCACGAAAGCTCATACCCTGCCAGAAATTTTGGTAGTCTTCAAGGTGCTACTGGACTCTTGGCCTTTTCTACTGCTACAGACAGACTAGCACGGCTACCCATCGTGATCTGTGGTTAGTTCATGCATGCTTTGGTCCTAATATTATTAATATAGGCTATTTTTATCCTGTTCCGAGGACTCCCCTTATGCTGTTTCTATTAAGAATATCGGGATCCAACTAACAATCCGATGAAAAAAAACACCAAAACACGTTAGGATACCAATGGCAGCCGCCAAACATCTGAGGCCGTACAGGAAATGAAACCCGCTGATTAAACCAAACAAACAAACTCGGAGAGGAAAATGCTAAAAGCAGGAACTTGTATAGCGACACGCTAGGAGCGGCTGCCTAAAAATAGCAGCTCAAATAATTTCAAAACTGCAGGCTCAGGTGGAGAATGCTGTTCTCTTGAGAAAAATATCTGCTGGTCCCGAAGGCCCTCAGGAGAAGGCGGGTGTGCGCAGATTGGGCTGGGAGGCGGGCTGAGAAGAGGGTGCCTGGACTTCCAGAGGCAGGGAGTTCCACAGAAGGGGGCCACCCCCGAACAGGCCCCGCGGGATGTGCCTGCTTGATCTTGCCTCTCGCAAAGCAGCCTCCTCGCCGCTGGTTTTAAAGGGGGGTGGGGAGTCTTTGTGCCCATACCTCGACGAAAGATTTGGTTAAGGGGGCTGCTAAAATGGCTCCAGCAACTGGCGTTGCCCTGACGTGCGGGGTCAGCCCTGGTCAGTATTTGGATGGGGGACCACCAAGGAAGTAAGGTAGCCACCCAGAGGCAGGCAATGGCAAACCACCTCTGAATGTCTTGCTGGGCTTAATTCCCCCCTCCTCCACACGAGCAGCGGACTCTAATCTGGAGAACCGGGTTGGTTACCCCGCTTCTGCACATGAAGCTTGCTGGGTGACCTTGGGCTAGTCACGGTTCTCTTAGAGCTCTCTCAGCCCCACCTACCTCACAGAGTGTCTGTTGTGGGGAGGGGGAGGGAAGGTGATTGTAAGCCGGTTTGATTCTTCCTGAAGTGGTAGAGAAAGTCGGCATCTAAAAACCAACTCTTCTTACTCTTGGGAGGTGGTAAGTGCTCCTTCCCTGGAGGTTTTTAAGCAGAGGTTAGATGGCCATCTGTCAGCAATACTGATTCTATTAACTTGGGCAGTTCATGAGAGGGAGGGCACACCTTGGCCATCTTCTGGGCATGGAGTGGGAGTCACACTGGGGGTGTGTGGGGGGGAGGTGTGAATTTCCTGCATTATGCAGGGGGTTGGACTAGATGGCCCTGGTGGTCCCTTCCAGCTCTATGATTCTTCCTCCTCTTCTTCCTCTTCTGCAAAACTCTATGGGGTCACCCTAAGTCAGCTGCTATCTGATGGCACTGTCCACCACCAGTTTAATAGCTCTAGGCCCCGGAGGGCCCAGGCTAGCCTGAGCTTGTGAGATCTTGGAAGCTAAGCTGGGTCGGCCCTGGTTAGTACTTGGGTGAGACACCGCCAAGGAAGTCCGAGGTTGCTACCCGGAGGCAGGGAATGGCAACCCACCTCTGTTCATCTCTTGCCTTGAAAACCCTAGAGGGTCCCCGGAAGTCGGCTGTGACTTGACAGCCCTTTCCCCCATGGAGTGGTGTTGAGTAGAGGGTATTTCCAAAGCAGCATTGGGGAGGGATCAATTTGGTCACGGACGAGGGAGTTCCCACTTGCCAACTCTAGTTTGCAAAACAGAAGTACTGTCTGGGGGGAGGGGGAACTGATTCCAGCTCCGATGAGGAAGAGGAAGAAGAGTTGGTTTTTATATGCCAACTTTCTCTACCACTTCAGGAAGAATCAAATTGGCTTACAATCACCTTCCCTTCCCCACAACAGACACCCTGTGAGGTAGGTGGGGTGGAGAGGGCTCTAAGAGAGCTGTGACTAGCCCAAGGTCACCCAGCTGGCTTCATGTGTAGGAGTGGGGAATCTAATCAGCTTCACCAGATTAGCCTCCGCCACTCATGTGGAGGGCTGGGGAATCAAACCTGGTTCTCCAGATTAAAGTCCACTGCTCTTAACCACAACACCATGCTGGCTCTAACCAAACGGTGTTCTTGCCAGGCCCTGGGTCCAGTCTCATCTACGCTGATGCGCAGCAGCCCTCTCTCTCTCAGTGTTAAGTGCCGTCAAGTCGCTTCCGACTCGTGGCGACCCTATGAATCAATGTCCTCCAAAACGTCCTTTCCTTAACAGCCTTGCTCAGATCTTGCAAATTGAGGGCCATGGCTGCCTTCATAGAGTCAATCCATCTCTTGTTGGGTCTTCCTCTTTTCCTGCTGCCCTCAGCTTTTCGTAGCATGACTGTCTTTTCCAGTGACTCTGTCTTCTCATGATGTGACCAAAGTACGACAGCCTCAGTTTAGTCATTTTAGCTTCTAGGGTCAGTTCAGGCTTGATTTGATCTAGAACCCAGTTATTTGGTTTTCAGTTTATTCCTTTTAGCTTCTAGGCGGAGTTCAGGCTTGATTTGATCTAGAACCCAGTTATTTGTTTTTGCCAGTCCACGGTATCTGTAACTCTCTCCTCCAATGCTGCATTTCAAAGAAATCAACTTCCTGACAGCTTTCTTCATTGTCTAACCTATTACATAGTAATAGGGAATACGGTGGTATGAATAATCTTGGTCGCCAGCGACACATCCTTACATTTAAGAATCTTTTCTAGCTCGCAGTCTCCCTCTTGGTTGATGATGGAGCCAAGGAATAGAAAATCTCGAACCATTCCAGTTTCCTCACCGTCAACCTTAAAGTAGAGTAATTCCCCAGTAGTCGTTACTTTTGTCTTCTTGATGCTCAGCTGTAGTCCTGCTTTGGCACTTTCTGCTTTAACCTTCATCAGGAGTCGTTTCCAGTCTTCACTATTCCCTGCCAGTCACGGGGTGTTGTCTGCATATCTCAAATTGCTAATGTTCGGTCCCCCAATTTTCACTCCGACGTTGAAAAGGTTTGCGACACAATCGAGAATCATTTCGAGTGCCCGATACAAAGTAAACGTGCGCCCCAGACCAAGTCTTCAAGGGGGGCTGCTCGCAATTTGTGATTTGGTCAGAGGAGCATTCGCTTGGTGCTAAGTGATGGAAGACCGGGCTGAAGAGTCCAAATGTTGACATGGGGGAGGGGCTGTGGTTCAGGGGAAGAGCCTTTGGGCGAAAACGCACGGGAGGTTTTGCCTTGGGTTTGCCGCTCGCCAAATGCACATTTCCCCCAGCCAAATTCTCAGAACTCAAAAATAAGCCCCCATGCAGAGCTTTGAGAATTCAGATGGGGGAAATGTGCATCGAGAGAGCAGCAAATCCAAGGCAAAACCTCCCGTGCGTTTTCGCCCCTTGCTTTGCATGCAGAAGGTCCCAGGTTCAATCCCCGGCATCTCCAGGTAAAGGATCGAGTAGACGGCGATGCAAAAGACCTGAGGCTCTGGAGAGCGGCTCCCAGCCTGAGTAGGCAATACTCGACGGACCCCATCCGATTCAGTATAAGGCAGCTTCACGTGTTCGTGTAGGGAGCAGTGGAGAACAGGAAAAGAAAGGCTGGAGGAACGTTGCGTTCTGCCTCCATCTTGTCTTTCTCCTTTCAACCCCCCCCCCATTTCCTGAGGGGCTCAACCCCCCCCCCAGCTTTCCCCCACACAGTCCCCACTTGTCCCGGGTGGCCTCTGATTCGTAAAGCTGCTGGAACAGCCCAGAGCGCCTTAATCCCAACACAGGACTAGCTTGTGCCAAAGGGGTGGGGGGAGAGAAATATTTTTATCCTCTTAGTGCTGTTGACTGGGGAAGCCAGGAGGGATGGTGTGAGCTTGAGATCCACAGGAAACCGGGCTGCTAGGGTAGAGACCTATATTTGGTGCGGGCGACGGGGACCGGGACGGGACCTCTCTCAGGCAGAAGTGCCCCAGAGCTGGGCTGGTTAATAAGAGAAGGGGACAGGACAGAAGCCCTCATTGCCAAATTAACAATCTGCATGCAGCCGAGGGGCAGCCTGCTAGCGGCCGGCAAAAGGGAGTGGTTTTACACAGCGTGTGTAACCTGCGGAACTCCCTGCCACATGATTCAATGCTGGGGCAGAAGGTTAGCCAGCTTCCTAAACGGAACAAACCCTGTCTTGGAGGAGAGGCCTTTGGGGGAGCTCTTAACAGGGACAGCTCAAGAAGACACCTGAGGCCTGATCCTGCATCTCAAGGAAGAGCGCAGTTGGAGGACCAGTGGACACTGGGTAGGTAGGGTTGCCAACCTCCAGGTACTAGTAGTAAGAACCAAACAGGGTAGGCTCGAAGTATCAATATAACAACGATATTATTCAAAGTTAAGCAATGCAGTTACATACAAATGCAACAAATACTGTACAAAAGTGCCACTATACAACAAAGTTCAATAAATACAACAAAAGCCCAATGGCTATCTCCAAGGGTGGACGCGAAGCAAATCCAACAATTGGAAGATGATCAGATGTAAAGTCCAAAGGTGAACGTCATGATCATGCCGCTACTGGAAGACGGCACGAAGGTACCGGAAGCCAAGCAAACCGGCACCACAAGGAGGAAATGCTTTCCCGGGTAGATGAGGCGCTTTCACCAAATTAAAGCTTCATCAGCCTAAAAATCAAATAACACCTTATATCTAGATTCTAAATATAGCATTCAAGGACCCTGAAGTGGCGATCGGCATTACCCTGAGCATGTAAGAAAAGACCACGGGAGCCCAAAACTGACACAACCCTTCCTGCCCTCCCTCTAGGGTTGCCAGGTCCCTCTTTGCCACTGGCAGGAGGTTTTTGGGATGGAGCCTGATGAGGGCGGGGTTTGGTGAGGGACTTCAATGCCATAGAGTCCAATGGCCAAAGCAGCCATTTTCTCAGGGGAGCTGATGTCTACTGGCTGGAGGTCAGTTGTAATAGCAGATCTCCGGCTAGTATCTGGAGCCCTATCTCCAGCCACCACCTGGAGGTTGGCAACCCTACTCATAAGCCACCTTGAGCAGGACTTTGGAGAGGCGGTGAATGAATGACGCGCAAAGTATTTGCAGACTATGATAGGGTTGCCAACCTCCAGGTACTAGCAGGAAATCTCCTGCTATTACAGCTGATCTCCAGCCGATAGAGATCAGTTCCCCTGGCGAAAATGGCAGCTTTGGCCATTGGACTCTGTGGCATTGAAGTCCCTCCCCTCCCCAAACCCCGCCCTCCTCAGGCTCCACCCCAAAAACCTCCCGCCGGTGGCGAAAAGGGAGCTGGCAACGCTACTTGAGTGCCTAGGGTTGCCAACCTCCAGATACTAGCTGGAGATCTTGTGCTATTATAACTGATCTCCAGCCGATAGAGACCAGTTCACCTGGAAAAAATGGCCGCTTCGGCAATTGGACTCTATGGCACTGAAGTCCCTCCCCAAACCCCACGCTCCTCAGGCTGTGCCCCCAAAACCTCCCTGTGGTGATGAAGAGGGCCCCGGCAACCCTACAGGTGCCAGCAAGGCCATTGGTGGGCAACATGGCACCCAGAGACACCATGTTGGGGACCCCTGCCTTATTGGATACGGCCTACTCTAGATTCGGCTGACCAACAACCTCACTAACTTGGGGGGCTCCACCAACGCAGCCGAAAGTCCTCCGTTTGTTCACGTCCTGGGGAAGTTGGACCCAATCCCTACACAGAAACGGTCGTCCCGTCCGTAGCCGTCTTTGGCTCGGTTGGGACCCCGGCCGATCAATCCCCCAGCCGAGGGAGCGGAGGTCACGGAGCAGAATAAAGACCCCTTTGACGGTTCGGGCCTGGCATGCCCCAGTCATGGGACGCCGCTTCAGCACCGCAGGCCGGTCATGGGATCCGGCAAAGTGAATTAAGTCCTCTTAAAGGGGATTTTTTCATTCCATTCCCGCCTCCCCCCAGCCCACCCCCTTGCCCGCCGGTAGCTTTCTCACGTGCTTGTCATCTGAATGGCTACGGCATAAAAGACACTGAGGAGGGACCCGGGTTTCACTGCCCAGAAGGAAGTCAGGGAGCGTGGGGCTCTCTGCTTTGGCCGCAGGCGCGGGCAGGACCCTGGGAAGACGCCCTTCCCATGCCGGAGACGTGGTTGGTAAGGAGAGAAGACCAAGTCCTATGAGGAACGGTGGAAGGAGCTGGGTATGTTTAGCCTGGAGAAGAGAAGACTGAGAGGTGATATGATAACCACCTTCAAGTACTTGAAGGGCTGTCATCTAGTCCAGGGCTTCTTAAACTTTTCCCACTCGCGACCCCTTTTCGCCCGAGAAATTTTTACGCGACCCCGGGTATGTAGGTGTAAAAAATAGGTATACAATTCAAACGCTTACTGATAAGAAATCATAAAGAAATGTATTTTAAAACAATTCTTTGGTATACACATACAAATTTTTCGCGACCCCCCACATTCAGTTACCCGACCCCATATGGGGTCGCGATCCACAGGCTAAGAAGCTTTGATAAAGAGGATGGTGCCAAGTTGTTTTCTGTTGCCCCAGAAGGTTGGACCAGAACCAATGGGTTGGAATTAAAACCAAAAGAGTTTCCGTGTAGACATTAGGAAGAATTTTCTAACAGTTAGAGCGGTTCCTCAGTGGAGCAGGCTTCCTCAGGAGGTGGTGGGCTCTCCTTCCCTGGAGGTTTTCAAGCAGAGGCTAGATGGCCACCTGTCAGCAATGCTGATTCTATGACCTTAGGCAGATCATGAGAGGGAGGGCATCTTGGCCATCTTCTGGGTATGGAGTAGGGGTCGCTGGAGGTGTGGGGGGAGAGGTAGTTGTGAATTTCCTGCATTGTGCAGGGGGTTGGACTAGATGGCCCTGGTGGTCCCTTCCAACTCTATGATTCTGTGAAGACCTAATTCTCACAGGGCGCAGATGGAAGTGATGAGCTTGCATTTAGGCTACTGCAACGGGGTTTGTTATTAGGGTTGCCAGGTCCCCCCGGGCCACCGGCATGGGATGGGGGAATAGGGTTATCCGATCCAGCTTGGGAAACTCCTGGAGATTTGGAAGTGGAGGCTGAGAAAAAGCCTAATACCAGCATGAATACTTTTTTTAAAAATTATTTTAATTATTTTCTACAATTCAACAAAAATAAACATATCTCAACAATATATTCAGTTGTAATTACTTGTAACAAAAAAAGCTCATTGCTATTACTGAGAATATGTTATCTATAGTATTCGATGCTATCTGCTATATATGACTTCCCCGCATCTTCTTCAGTCACTAATTCTACTGGTTAACACTTTTGCATTTCAAATTAATTTCTAATCCTTATTTTCTCTCATACAGACTTGCTTTAAGCTATCTATACTACTTCTATAAGCAATTTCAAGTCCTACCTAGTTATAATATTATCATCATTGTCTCTATATAACATTCTATTATTCTATAATAAAGGGATTAGATCAATACATAAACAAATTTTCCCATTAGAAATTCATCAAAGTAAATCCACCGTGCCTCCCTTACACCCTAAAAATAAGCATCATCTTAGCCATTATCTTAGCCAGCATGAATACTTAAGGGTGACATGTGATAAATTAACAAAACGTTAATACATTACAAATGTTTTTTTTTTAATTCTATTAAAACCAAACACATGTTGGCTAATAGGTCTTCTTTGGTGGTACAGATGGTTAAAATGCACACCATAAAGTAAAATAATTCAAAATATCACATTCTGACCAAGCTTTAAAAAACACACAAGAAGGAGGGCCAGCCAGTGTGGTGTAGTGGTTAAGAGCGGTGGTTAGGAGCAGTGGAGTCTAATCTGGAGAACCGGGTTTGATTCCCTACTCTTTCACATGAACGATGGAGACTAATCTGGTGAACTGGATTTGTTTCCCCACTCCTACACGGGAAGCCAGATGGGTGACCTTGGACTAGTCACAGCTCTCTCAGCCTCACCTACCTCACAGGGTGTCTGTTGTGGGGATGGGAAAGTGATTGTAAGCCGGTTTGATTCTTCCTCAAGTGGTAGAGAAAGTCGGCATATAAAAACCAACTCTTCTTCTTCTTCTTCTTCTTCTTCTTCATCCCTCTACATTATTGGAACAGATTAGGACCTTCGAGAATAATTCTTTAGGTTGTTATAGCTGGTCCAAATATCTCCAGAAGCAAGATCAGAGTGAATCTTAGCTCTACGGTGTATATATCCACATTCAGGATGCGAAATACAACAAATTGTTTGTCATGTATTTAAAGTTTTGTGAATTTATCACATGTAACCTGGCAAACCACCCCGCAAAACAAAGTCTGCCTAGAAAACGTCGAGATGTGACGTCTCCCCATGGGTCAGGAATGACCCGGTGCTTGCACAGGGGACCTTTACCTTTACCTTTTAACCCTTAAATATTCATTCTGGTATTAGGTTTTCAGCCAGCATTCTTGGTTACCTGGTCTTTCTGGGTTGAAGTTTTTCTTCCCCTTTCTGGTCTGGATTTGGGGGTGGAGTAGGGTTGCCAACCTCCAGGTGCCAGCTGGAGATCTCCTGCTATTACAACTGATCTCCACCCGATAGAGATCAGTTCCCCTGGAGGAAATTGCCGCTTCGGCCATTGGACTCTATGACCTTGAAGTCCCTCCCCTCCCCAAACCCCGCCCTCCTCAGTCTTCGCCCCAAAAACCTCCTGCTGGTGGTGAAGAGGGACTTGGCAACCCTAGGATGGAGTCTGGGGAGGACAGGGACCTCTGTGGAGTCCACCCTCCAAAGCATCCCTTTTCTCCAGGCGTACTCCCTCCCCTTTAAATCCCTAGAACACCCTTCATTTCTATGTGCGGGAATTAGGGGGGGGGGTATTCAGTCCTGCAAACCGTCTGAAACGGTGCACCGTCGGTGAGGCCCAAGAGATCCCCCCAGACAACGTGATCCATCAAGGGCCAGGGGTGTCAGTGAAGAGTGGTATGTGGTAGTGTACTTTAATTTATTCACTGCAAAAAGTTTGCCCGTATGGCAGGCCGCCTATGTGCGACGGGAGGGTGTGTGAAATGGGAAAGCTTCCAGCGCGCTGCCACGTGTCTCTGTGTTCAGTGGCTAGAGGCACATTCCCCACTGTCCCCCTTCTATCTTTATTCATTTACTTATTTTAAACATTTTTAAGCTGCCTTTGTACCTTATAGGTAGGGTTGCCAACCTCCAGGTACTAGCTGGCGATCTCCTGCTATTACAACTGCTCTCCAGTGATAGAGATCAGTTCCCCTGGAGAAAATGGCCGCTTTGGCCATTGGACTCTATGGCTTTGAAGTCCCTCCCCAAACCCTGCCCTCCTCAGGTTCCGCCCCAAAAACCTTCCACCGGTGGCGCAGAGGGACCTGGCAACCCTATAGGGTTGGCTGAGAAAGAAGATGCATACTCTTCCTCCACGCTAGATTTCCAGGTTCAGGGATATTTATTATTTATTTTTTTTATTATGGGGGAACATAACAGCTCCCTCTGTGGACGACAGTTGTTCCTTTATATGGAGGAAAGGGTTAGGGGCATTTGGGGGTGGGGGAAGCCCGCCTGCTCTCTGCCGCTAGTGATCTGACCCATGAACAAATTTCCATAGCCCCCCTCTTAAATCATGCTAGGGCATGTTTCTTGGTAAAGATGTGGGAAGAGTTGCAGTAAAAGAGCTTCCTTTTAAAAGAAGGCTTTGGGCCTTTTTATTAATCATCGATGTTCCACTCCCAGAAGAGCTTAGACGCAAAACACTGAGAAATAAAACTGATGCACCAGGAAATATCATAGATACAATTTAAGACCTTTTAAAATTCCTTATTGGATGTCAGAGATAATCTTTAGCGTCCTTGCCCTAGTCAAATCTTGTCACAAGTGATCAAAGGCAGTCGATTTTTAATTAATTAATTTAATTAATAGATTTTTGCGTGATTTTCACACGTCCTCAGTACATTTCCAAGACTAAGTATGACCAGCAAACAAGCTTATCGAGAGGGAGGACAAAACTGTGCTCAATTCCCCAAGAAAATCCACATTTTGCAACTGGCGTGAGTTATGCTAGTGTGTAGGATGTCTACTGTTTTGCATAATGCTTACTGTTATGCAAATTTACATCCAGCTTTTGCTAAATAAGGGAGAGAAAAAAGCATTGCTTTCTGCATACTCCTTGACCACTGGTTTTTAAGATTTTGGCAGATTTTGCCTGAATATTCTGAAGCACGTGTTTGCAGTCATGAGGGTCCAGAAACGTGCACTTTTACTTCATTCAGATCCCACCTCCTTCTTCAATAGGGACCCAAAGCGGCCCACATCGTCCTCGTCTCCTACATTTTATCCTCACAACCCTGTGAGGTAAGTGAGGCTGAGGGTGTGTGACTGTCCCAAACAGATTGGGGATTCGAACTTGGGTCTCCCGGATCCGAATCCTACACTCTGACTACCACACCACACTGGTAGAAGTCCTCTGCCTACTTCCAAATTCTCAGCTCTAATGGCATACACTCAGCACTAGCTAAACCTTTTGCTTCCAAGCTCATTCATTGGTGGAGCTGCTATGATGTCACTGAAACTTCACAAACATTATCGGGGGAAGCCACAATGGAATGTGGATAAACAGTGCAACTTCTTTGAGGGAAGGGGCAAGTCAGCTTGGCTCTGGAAGGAGCCAAGCAATCTGGGTAGTAAATTTCCAGCAATCTGGGTAGTAAATTCAGTATAGATTTATTCCCCCCGGAGAAGTACCTCTTCACATGACCCATAATCAACCTGTGGAACTCACTGCAACAATATACAGTGAGGGCTGATAGCACAGATGGCTTTAAAAGGGGATTACAGGCATTCATGACCGATGTCTCTCCAGCGTGGTAGTGGTAGTGGTTAAGAGCGGTGGTTTGGAGCAGTGAACTCTGATCTGGAGAAGCGGGTTTGATTTCCCCACTCCTCCACATGAGTGGTGGACTCTAATCTGGTGAACTGGATTTGTTTCCCCGCTCCTCCACATGAAGCCAGCTGGGTGACCTTGGACTAGTCACACTCTCTCAGGCCCACCTACCTCACAGGGTGTCTGTTGCGGGGTGGGGAAGGGAAGGAGATTGTAAGCCGGTTTGTTTCTCCCTTAAGTGGTAGAGAAAGTTGGCATATAAAACCCAACTCTTCTTCTTCCATGGCTGTTAGTCACGATGGCTAAATGGGACATCCATGTTCCGAAGCAGTCTATCTGTGAATGATAGTTATTGGGGAACAACACGGCGAGGTTTCGGCCTCTGTGCCTTGCATGTAGACCACCTGGGAAACAGGACGCTGGACTAGATATGTTAGAGGCCGATTGCTGATGGGTTTCTTCCCCCCCCCCCCTGCTTCAATGCTTCAAAACTACCAGCAACTGGCTTTTTAAATTTCTGGGTTGCTAATCAGTTTTGAGCTGATGACTCCTCTCTGCTTTTTGGCCGACAGACCAAAGAATGATTCAAGCGCATTGGCGCCGTTGCCAAGCAATCAGTATGGTGTCGGTGGGGCTTGTTTTTCTCTTTGGCGCTCCCGAAGGAGACCTCAGAGAATTTACGGTGGGCAAAGCTCAGCGTTTTGACTGTGAGCGCCTCGGGGCAGAGACCTCTCCCCTTTTGCTTCTCTTACTCATTCAATGGCTATTCTCTCTCTCCCCTCCCCCCACAAATCCCTTTTGCAGGGTTGCCGCTGGACTCCTGTCTCTTCTACCGTCAGTTCCTGACCAAGGCCGCAGGTCCTCCCTCGCTCTCAACAGGCAAAAAACGTCCCCCCCCCTCCCCGGTCTTGTGGCTTTCCCTTTGTCATCCTATGCCTGGGAGAATCTTGGAGGCTGGGATGCTGAAGGGAAGGCCACGGGACTGCGGATCCAGCTGGGGCAAGAAGGCCTCCTCGCAAGGCCAGCGTCCGGGAGCCACCAGAGATTCTCCAGCCGAATGTCATCTCGCACGATAGCAACCCTTAAAACTCTTAAACGAAGTCAGGCCATTGCTCCATCAAGCCCAGCAAGACCCTTTCTGATTGGCAACAGCGCTCAAGCGGGAAAGGTCTACCTTAATAAGGTTGCCAACCTCCAGGTGGTGGCTGGAGTTCTCCCGGAATTACAGCTGATTTCCAGACTACAAAGATCAGTTTCCCTGAAGAAAATGGCAGCTTCAGATGCAAGACTCTACATTATCACATCCCTGCTGAGTTTCCTCCCCACCCTTATGGGGATCGGTTAAAATGCTTAGGGCTGTTTAGCTTGGAAAGAAGGCGGTTAAGGGGAGACATGATAGAGGTCTATAACATTATGCCTGGGGTGGAGAGAGTGGACAGGGAGAAGCTTTTCTCCCTCTCCCATAATAGCATAACGTGGGGGTCATCTGCTGAAGCTGGAGGGCGAGAGATTCAAAACAGATAAAAGGAAGTATTTCTTCACACAAGGCATAGTTAAATTGTGGAACTCCCTGCCCCAGGATGTGGTGATGGCTGCCAACTTGGAAGGCTTTAAGAGGGGAGTGGACATGTTCATGGGGGAGAGGGCTATCCATGGCTACTTGTCAAAATTAATACTAGTCATGATGCATCCCTATTCTCTCCGGGATCAGAGGAGCAGGTCAATTATATGAGGTGCTCTCGAACACAAGGCAGGACAATGCTGCTTCAGTCGTCTTGTTTGAGGGCTTCCTTGAGGCACCTGGTTGGGCCACTGGGTGAACAGACTGCTGGACTCGATGGACCTTGGTCTGATCCAGCATGGCCTTTCTTATGTTCTTATGTTCATCCCAAATTCCACCCTCCCCAGGCTCAGCCCGCAAACCTCCAGGAATTTCTCACCCCAGAATTGGCAACCCTATCTACCCAACAATCCCCCTTTCAATGGAGATTGTAGGGATGGAGCCCATGATTTACGGCGTGCAAAGCAGGGTCTTGACCACTGAGCTAGGACCTCCCCTTGGAGTCCTACAGCAAGCCAGTGAAGTTGATGTACCCCTGGGTTCAAATCCCCTAGAAGGCCTCGGACCTTCTCTCTCTGCTGATCTGATCCTAAACAGAAATCAACAGACTCAGTGGGGTACAGCTCCATTTAGGTTTGCCCTGTGTCTAACATACAAAGGAGGGTTCTTGTGGTAAAGAGGTCACCTGCACCATCTTGTTAAAAGTCGTAATAAAGCGCACTGCAGTTGTAGGTTGCGCGCAGATGCCATACACAATTTGCAAAGGGGGGGGGAAAGGCTAAGCTGTGACTCAGGATGACTTATCACGCCTCCTCCCTGTTGCTTCAACTCGAAAAATAAAACTACCTTTTTAATTTCAGGAGAAACGAATCTGTGACTTTTCCCCTTCTCTGCCTTTTTCCTTGCGTTGAATGGTTTCCCCCAATCTAACAGACGCGGCTTGCAGCAACCTCAATAAATCAGCTTTATTGATCTATTGTACAAAATTGATGGGGTTCATTCTGGGTTGTGTGTGTGTGTATAAATTCCTGATCCGTTCCACAGAAAAGCCATGGAAGGTTTGCCATCGATACAATTAGCCAGGATCAAAATGGAGAGGCTGCCTATAAATGACTGCGAAAAGAAAGAGGGAAGATTTGCCTCTCTGAGTGGGTGCTGATTCGAATCCTGCCCACTGCCACACACTCACTTGGTAGCCTTACGGAAGCCCCCCTCCCCATAAGACATGGCTAATCGAACTGGCCTACTTTACGAGGTTGTTGTAACAAGGGCAGCAAAATAATATATATGAGCAGAACTGGAAAATACTAATGAAATGCAAAGCACAATTAAAGACAAGGGTTGGGGCCGTATGCATCCCTTTTAAAACACCCCCCCCCCCGAGAGCCAGGGTGGTGTAGTGGTTAGGATTCTAATCTGGAGAACCAGGTTCGATTCCCCACTCCTCCACATGAGCGGAGGACTCTAATCTGGTGAACCGGGTTGGTTTCTCCACTCCTCCACATGAAGCCTGCTGGGTGACCTTGGGCTAGTCGGCATATAAAAACCAACTCTTCTTGTTTTATTATAATGAAAATGTAGCTTTTTGTGCTACCGTGAAGCTCACTAGGTGACCTTCCGGCCAGTGTGTCGGCCTAACCTACCTCACAGGGTGGTTGTGAGGATAAAACAAGGAAGAGGGAACTGTTGCAGACCACGCTGAGTTCCTCTGTGGGATAAAAATGTATGAGATAGCTCAGGGGTCCCAATCCATTTCTAGCCTGTGGGCACATTTTGAAGGTGGTGTTGGCAGCAACAATGTCAGCGAGTGAGGTGATGAATAACTCCGACAGCAGTTCTTCAACAATTTCAGGCAGGCGCTCTAACAGGACACCTTTTGAAATGAACACATGAAGCTGCCTTCTACTGAACCAGACCCTCGGTCCATCAAAGTCGGTATTGTCTACTCAGACCGGCAGCGGCTCTTCAGGGTCTCAGGCAGAGGTCTTTCACATCACCTGCTTACCTGGTCCCTTTTAACTGGAGATGCCGGGGATTGAACCTGGGACCTTCTGCGTGCCAAGCAGAGGCTCTACCACTGAGCCACGGCCCCTCCCAAAATGTATTTTTGAATGCTGACACATAAAGCTGCCTTCTACTGAATCAGACCCTTGGTCCATCAAAGTCAGTATTGTCTACTCTGACTGGCAGCAGCTCTCCAGGGTCTCAGGCAGGTAGGGGTCTATTCACATCACCTGCTCGCCTGGTCCCTTTAACTGGAGATGCTGGGGATTGAACCTGGGACCTTCTGCATGCTGAGCAGATGCTCTACCACTGAGCCCCGGCCCCTCCCATTAAAACATATTGTTTTAAATTATTTCCTTGCATACGGCCCACTTATCAGAAGCCCGGCTGGGCAAAAGCCACGCCCCCTTTTAAAAACACTTGCTGGGTGCCCAGAAAGATGTCGGTAGGCACCACGCCGCCCCTGAGAGATCAAGGGTTTATGTCTCCCAGTTTTCTGTCACCCATGAGGCTGGGGCTGCTAGGAGTCAACACACCTCTTTCTGTGGCTGGTCTCTCCCAAGGTATACAGCCTTGGAGCATGGAGGTTCCATTCAGTTCCCCTGATTAACAGCCGGTGCCAGCCCTACCTCCTCTGCGAATGTGTCAAAGGCCAAACACACACTTTAGGGTTGCCAGTCTCCAGGCGAGGCCTGGAGATCCCCGGGTATTACAGCTCATCTCCAGACTACAGAGATTAGTTCCCCTGGAGAAAATGGCTGCTTTGCAGGGCGGTCTCTGTGGCATCAGATGCTGCTGACGCCCCCTCCCTTCTCAAGCTCCACCCCCAAATCTCCAGGGATTTCCTAACCTGGACTTGGCAACCCTCACGTACACCTGGTGCGTAGAAAACTGAAAGGCAGCTTGGTTTGCAGATGACATTTTAAGTGTTTTTCCTCCCCAAAATAGGAGTAAAAAGGGGCAGGAAGGTTTGAAGAGTCCAACTTTGCCTCTGTGGGAAAAGAGGAAGGCCATTTCAAACATGCTCCTACTGGGTGACGGTTCTGACAGATAGACCCGCTCTGAGCCCAGCTTACTGGGAATAAGGGCGGGCTATAAATGCAAAAAATAAATAAATGCAAAATAAATAAATCACCGAACAGGAACACCGATTGATCGGGTTTGGTTTTTCCCTTCCCGAGTTTCACACGTGTGTGAGAGGGAGGTAGAAATTTGGCCGAATGCTGCCTGCAGCTATTCAAGCCAGAGGCTATCGTGTGGGATCTTGAACGTGGGGTAAAATTGAAATTTCTGACTTTGCCTGTCCTGGAAACAAGTGTTGTCCCCCCCCCCCACCAACGAGAACAAGAGTTGGTTTTTATATGCCGACTTTCTCTACCACTTAAGGAAGAATCAAACCGGCTTACAATCATCTCCCCTTCCCCTCCCCACCACAGACACCCTGGGAGGTAGGTGGGGCTGAGAGAGCTGTGACTAGCCCAAGGTTGCCCAGCTGGCTTCCTGTGTACGAGTGGGGAAACAAATCCAGGTCACCAGATTAGCCTCCGCCGCTCATGTGGAGGGGAGCAGGGAGTCGAACCGGGTTCTCCAGATCAGAGTCCACCGCTCCAAACCGCCGCTTTTAACTACTACACCAAGCTGGCTCTTGGGTGTCAGGGATTTTTCCTTGTGTGAAGCAGGCCCAAGATGAACACGCAATCCATCTTCCGGAGGTCCACAACCGCAACCAAGTGGCGGAAAGGCGGATCTCCACAAATTCTCTGCAGGCAGGATGTGATTTCCAGCAAGGGGATGGAAGGCAGCTGAGGCCTATTTTTTTAGTATGCATTTATTTCGTATTTATTTTATTTCGTATTTATTTCAGAAGGACTCCAGCTCTTTCGTGGGGCGCAACAACCAACACAGCAGGGCTGGCATCCTGTCCATCGCTAATATTAACAAGCTGGAGACCTGCAGGGGAATCAAGACATGAACACCCCCCCCCAAAAAAAATCTGCCCCCTCCAGAATGACGCTTTCGGAGACCTGAGCAGGTGGTCCCTGATGAAGGCAGGAAAAGCGGGGTAGAAGTCCTGTAGGGAGATCAATAGGCTCCCTTGAACCCCTGCTTTCTTTCATCGCTTGTCAGCCTTCTGCCCAGAATGGTCGATTTCCATTCCCCAGTTTTCAGATGGGCGAAAACGCCCGGCCCGCTGGAGCCTCCTTTCTTCCCTGTTCCAGCCAGGATCGAACGCGCGGACGTTCTTCGAACGTTCCAGCCAGGATCGAACGCACGGACGTTCTTCGAACGTTCCAGCCAGGATCGAACGCGCGGACGTTCTTCGAACGTTCCAGCCAGGATCAAACGCACGAACGTTCTTCGAACGTTCGTGCGTTCGATCCTGGCTGGAACGTTCGAAGAACGTCCGCGCGTTCGATCCTGGCTGGATCAGGGAAGAAAGGAGGCTCAAGCGACCGCGCGTTTTCGCCCAGATGAGAAAAGGCGGGGGGGGGGATTATTCAGGCTTTCCACCCCCTCCACGGACTCCTTTGCAGCCTGATCCTTTCCAGCAGGGGTTGACTCTGAACCCAATGTAGATCCTGGCCGGTGGAGGGGCAAAGGGACCCCTCCCCCGCCCCTTTCGGGCTCGGGGTGGGGCAAGGGGACGCTCCCGCCTCCCCGGCCGTCCCCGCGGCGCTCGGGAAAGCCGGGGCGAACGCGCACGGGAGGCTTGGCCTGGGGTCTGCCGCTCTCCAAACGCGCATCCCACCCCCCACCCCCCGCCAAACCCCCCACCTCCACCGTGAGCCCCCATGCAGAGTCTGGAGAGTTCAGACGGGGAAACCGCGCAGCGACCGAGCGGCAGATCCAAGGCTCTCGACGCGCGGGAGGTTTTGCCCCGCTCTAGATGCCCCATTTCTTTAGCTGAGTTCTCCGTTTTCGGCCCCGGTCTCCCGACTCGCGGCAGGCGTCACGTGCGAAGGCCGACGCGCGTCGCTCCCGGCCTCTCTGCGCCGCTTCCCGGAGCCGGGCGCTCCGCCCCCAGCACGCCCCTCCTCCCCGGCGACCCGACGTGCCCAAGAGGTGGAGACGCGGCCGGGGGGGAGGTCACCGCCGGGGCCGCCCTCCGCTCGCCCCTCTGACGGCAGCCCGGCTGGGCGGAGACCCGGGCCGGCCTCCCCCGGCGCCAGGGCGCGGCTCACCCGGCGCGCCCCCGACGGCCAGGCGGCATGTCGGGCTTGGACTACCTGGCGGCCGAGTGCCTGGTGTCCATCTCCAGCGGGGCCCTCGTCCACCCGCCCGCCGCCGCGGAAGACCGGACGGCGCGCCCCGCCGGCCGCTCGACGGCGCTCCCGCCCGCCGCGCGCCCCGGCCCCTCCGCCGGCCTCCGCCCCCCGCCGCGCCCCGCAGGCGGCCAGCCCGAGGGCGGCGCCCCGGCCGGCTGGGAGGGGGCCCGGCGAGCCCCCGACGGCGCGCCCAAGAGGCACCCCTGCCCCTTCCCGGGCTGCGCCAAGGTCTACGGGAAGTCGTCGCATCTGAAGGCGCACCTCCGCACCCACACGGGTAAGGGGCTCCCCACCCCCTTGCCTCCTGGCCTCGGCTGCCGCTCCCGTCGGGGCGGCGCCTCCCCTCCGCCGTCCTGGGCTCGCCTTTCCATAGGGGGAGGCTTCGGGTTGCCAACCTCCAGGCTCTAGCTGGAGATCTGCTCTTACCACTGATCTCCAGCCGATGGAGATCAGTTCCCCGGGAGGAGATGGCCGCTTTGGCCATTGGACTCTACGGCCTTGAAGCCCCTCCCCAGACCCCGCCCTCCTCAGGCTCCGCCCCGAAAAAACCCCCGGAGAGGGACCTGGCCACCCTAGCGGGGCGGGTTCGAGCCCGGCCTGTCCTGATAGCCCCCCCCAAAGGCGCCGCTTCCCCGACCCCACGTGGTTGGCTTGAAAGCGAAAGTACTTTTGACGAACGGCTATGGGGGAGGGGGGAGGGGAGCCGTCCGTTTCTCCCCCCACCCCCGGCAAGGACAAGACAAATGCGTGCCCCTGCTGGCTCCAAGGAGCCTCCCCGTCCCAGGGCAGTCTACCCGCGATCGGGGAGAACGGTGTCCTCCGTGTCCCGCTTGGCAGAGACCGGTTTTAAGCCACGTTTGCTGCGCGTGCTGGGGGAGGGGGCCATCCATTTCTCTCCCCCCCACACCCCCCCACCCCCCGCCGCCCGGTCCCCTTGGAGATCTCTCGCCAGCCTTCCGATCCCGCCCGCTGCCGGCTCGTTGCGCCAGGAGGGAGCTGCCCACGCGGGTGGGTGGGTGGGTGGGTGGGAGGGGCGGCCTGGTGGCCACGTTGTTTGCCCGGGGGGGTGGGGGTGCGGGGAGGCCTGCTTTGGGCCCCGCCCCCGCCCCCGCCCCCGGGCCTCCTTATGCACAGCTAGGGACCCAGATGTGTCAACAGGGGCGGCGGCGCGAGCGGTGTGGGCGCGCAGATGTGGCAGGGGTGTCCAAACCTATGGCAGGGGTGTCCAAACCTTTTTCAAAGAGAGCCAGATTTTTTGAAGTGAACACGCGTGAGGGCCGACCATTTTGCCTGGCATTCTTAATTAAATTAATTAAATGCAAATTAACTCTTTTATGCAAAGTTTATTGCAAACGGCATACTTATTATGCCCATAACCACAGACTGCACCACAAAAACCATGGCTACATTCCTTCCTTTCCCCAAAACCCCTTTAAGCTCACCGGACGCCCGCCCCCCCCCCCAGCTTCTAAATCTCCAACCTTCCTTCTGTAGGGAGGGAGCAGGAGCTCTTTCTCCCCCCCCCCTCCCCCCGCTCATGTGCCTCTCTGGGACTGTCGACTCTCTCCCTTCAACCCTGCCGGGGGTATTCTGTCCTCCCCTCATCTGAGCCAGGAAATAAACTGGTTTTCATTCTCATGGAGTCCAAGATTCAAACACTCTGACATCTCCCCATGAGAGCCAGCGTGGTGTAGTGGGTTAAGAGCGGTGGTTTGGAGCAGTGGAAACTGGGTCTGATTCCCCCACTCCTCCACGTGAGCGGTGGAGGCTAATCTGGTGAGCTGGATTTGTTTCTCCCGCTCCTACACACGAAGCCAGCTGGGTGACCTTGGGCTAGTCACAGCTCTCTTAGCCTTACCTACCTCACAGGGTATCTGTTGTGGGGAGGGGAAGGGGAGGGCGATTGTAAGCCACCCTTAAGTGGTAGAGAAAGTGGGCATATAAAAACCAACTCTCCTCTTCTTCTTTCCTTCTGACCTCTTTGCTCTCTGCTCAGGGCTTTGACCTCCGGAATGAAACGGGTGTCCTCTGCAGACCCGGCCCCGTCTGAACGCGCCTCGTTTCCAAGCACGATACATGCCAGGAGTCATTTATTTCCCCCACCCCATCCCTTCTTTCGAAGCAGCCACTTGCCTTGGAGAGAACCTGCTGGGGGGGGGGGTCTGACTCCAAACACTTCCTGCCCCCAAATCCAGCCCCCTCTCCCCCTGCCTTTCCTTGACTCACAATCCCCCCACTCAAGACCCATCCAGTCTCTCCCCTCCTCCCACCCCCCCCCTGCAAATCTGGATCCCTCACGAGGCCTCTGCAATGCAGGGAAGGGGCTGCATCTCCCCCCCACCCCAGCCTTCTGCAGAGAGGAAAGAGGAAAAAGGAGAGCCAGACGGAGCAGCCCCCCCCCCCCACTCCCAGGCTTTTCGGTGTTTGTGTGTGTGTGTGGGGGGGTGTCTTTCCTCTCCCGGATTGGGGCCAGCCTCTGACCTCCCTTGCATTTCCCTTTCCCCGCCACCTTTCCCACCCTCGAGTCCCCCCCAACCCATCCTCAGGATCCCCCTTGACCCACTCGGGAGGAGCTGCTGCTGCTTTTCCATGTGTCAGAACAACAAAGGCCGCGTCCCCACGCGTGGGCTCTGGGTAAGAAGGAAGTGGCCTCTCTAGGGTTTCAGACTCGCTGGCCTTCATTCCGGGGGGTGGGGCTGAGACAGCCAATCAAGGCAACCCTCCGCCCAAGCGTTGCCCCTTTGGTCGGGGATGCAAAGCACAGGCGCAGCCCTCACGCGCCCCCTTTTCTCTCTCTGCAAAACGGGCTGGGAGGCCGTATTAAACCAGCCCAGGGGCCACAATTGGCCCCCGGGCCGGACTTTGGACATGATTGATCTATGGCATTCCCCTCGCCAGTGCACTGGTTTGTGTGGGCGCTTATGCGCGCTCGCAGCCGACTTCTGGCGAGCTGGGGTTGCTAAGCTCCTGGTGGTGGAGAGAAACAAAGGCTCAGTGCTGCAAGGATACTTGGAGCAAACCAAAACAGCCCAAACTAGCAGTAAGCAATAATGCAAAAATTTATAAAAGTGAAATAAGTGATCCTTCTGGTCATATGTTTTTGCTGGAGTGTTTATTGTAACAACTTCCTGTATCTTTTTGTATTTCATATTTGTATATATTATATGTCACTTACTTGCACTTATTTCACTTTGATAAATTTTTGCATTATTGCTTATTGCTAGTTTGTGCTGTTTTGGTTTGCCCCTCCCCTTTCTAAATCCCGCCCTCCACAGGCTCCACCCCCCAAAATATCCAGGTAATTCCCAACCCGGAGCTGGATTTTTGTTTTGTTTTTAGTGAGACGCTAAGCATGGTTAATTCCACTTGGGAAATATGACCCTACCCAGTACACTCTGCTAAATTTGCGTGAATGTACACGCCATTACACACTGTTTCCTACCGAGGAATCATGACCATGCCGGGAAGCTTTCCAATTATAGAATCATAGAGTTGGAAGGGACCACCAGGGCCATCTAGTCCAACCCCCTGCTCAATGCAGGAAATTCACAAGTACCTCCCCCCCCCACACACACAGTGACCCCCAACTCCATGCCCAGAAGATGGCCAAGATGCCCTCACTCTCATGATCTGCCTACTGTCATAAAATCAGCATTGCTGACAGATGGCCATCTAGCCTCTGCTTCAAAACCTCCAGGGAAGGAGAGCTCCCCACCTCCCGAGGAAGCCTGTTCCATTTAGGAACCGCTCTAACTGTTAGAAAATTCTTCCTAATGTCTAGATGGAAACTCTTCTGATCTCCTGCAATTACAACTGATCTCCAGGCAACAGAGATTGTTTCCGCTGGAGAAAATGGCCACTTTGGCCATTGGACTCTATGGCCTTGAAGTCCCTCCCCTCTCCAAACCCTCCCCTCCTCAGGCTCCGCTCCCCAAAATCTGCAGGTATTTCCCAACCCAGAGCTGGCAACCTCCTGGTGACCCCTCAAGGGGGTTTCAAGGCAAGGGACTTTCAGGGGTGGTTTGCCATCGCCTGCCTTTGCGTGACGATCTTGGACTTTCCCGGTGGTCTCCCTTCCGAGTGTGAACCAGGACCCACCCTGCTTAGCTTTGGAGGCCTGATGAAATTAGGCTAGCCTGGGCCATCCAAGGCAGGGCCTAAAAACTGTGCCATCAAGTCACAGCCAGGGAGCCAGGAGGTATTTTGCCATCTTATGGGCATGGAGTAGGGGTCACTGGGGGTGTGGGATGGGGAGGCAGTTGTGAATTTCCTGCATTGTCCAGTGGGTTGGACTAGATGACCCTGGAGATCCCTTCCGACTCTAGGTTTCTATGATTCCATGACTTCTGGCAGGAGGGAAGGCAGCGTGGTATAGCCCGATCTTGTCAGATCTCGGAAGCTAAGCAGGGGGTTAGTATTTGGATGGGAGATCACCAAGGAAGACCTGGGTTGCTCTGCAGAGGAAGGCACTGGCAAACCGCCTCTGTTAGTCTCTTGCCTTGAAAACCCATAAGGGGTCGCAATAAATCGGCTGCGACTTGACAGCACTTGTCATTTGTCAGCACACACACATACCTGCTCTAAGGTGCTCAGGGCAGAATATGTGCTTCCTGTCCTTCTCCGTTTAACCTCACCGCAATCTTGTGAGGTGGGCTAGGCGGGGAGAGAATGGCAGGCTCGAAGCCACGCCGACAGGTTGGGGATTTGAACTTAGACCCGGGGAGACCCAAACCCCCCCCCCTTACACCACAAGATTAATTTTCTTCCCTTTCTGCGTCTGGAGGAAAAACAGTAGAAGCAGGACCCAAAGTTCAGTTTCACTCCTTTCTGAGTGGGCAGGTGAAATATCTGGGCAGGCGCCCACAAGTTTCTAGTCCACAGGGTGTTTCGTTTGTCTCGAAAAGCTGTGGGGCGGCATTTGGACGTGGTTACCTACAGAGTACAGCCTAGGGAGCGTGGCCAGGTTGGGTTTTTTTACTCCCAAGCAAACGGGCAAAAGGAGATGGGTAACGGAGCAAGCGGAGTTGGGCGCTGCCCCGGCAAGGAATCTTCCGTTGAGCCCTGCGAAACGTCTTCGCTGCCTGGCATGTGCCAAGGGCTGGCCCGTGCCCTTAATCCCCTCGTGGGCGGTGGGTGGGGTTGGCAGCTGCCAATCTTGTACACGCAGAGGCTGAAAATCTTGTTTTTTGGGGGGAGGCTGTTTACCCAGATGCTATCTGGTTTAAGCAATGCGTTCTTCAAAACCTCTGGGCCCTATGAGGGGTGAGGGGAGACATTATGGCAGGGGTGGGGAACCTTTTTTCCGCCAAGGACCTTTTGGATATTTATAACATCATTTGCGGGCCATACAAAATTATCAACTTAAAAATTAGCCGACCAAGCCCCGAGCAGGCAGCTGCCCTGGATGACAACTCCCCCAGCGCAGGCAAGAAGGCAGGCATCCAACTGGTGGTGCACTCGTCCAGCTGGTGGCACAGGATGGTCTGTTGCACTAGCCGGGGGTAACCGTCCAGCCGCATGCCGGAGTTGCTTCTGCTCTGCATGGTCGGGGCCGGATTCTACAGCCGGCTCCTGCTACCTCCGCCTGCAGGGGTGAAATGAGAACACACTGGCTAAGAACTTGCCCCCCACCCCGCGCATTTTGGCCCTGCCCCCTTTAACCCGTCCATTGTCGCCACTTCCGCCCCCATCCCTCTTGTAGTACAGAGGGAATACGTTTCTCCACGGCCCGGGTGGGAAAGGGTTAATACAGTTTCTTGGGTGGTCCTAGCAGCTCCATAGCTAACGACTCTTCTGCAAGGGGGAAAAAGGTTCCTTTTCTTGGCAAAACAAACTCACATCCACCTTGAATGGAGGCTATTCCTGTCTGCTGGAGGGGGTGGATGGCCAGTTTTAGGTCCTTCTGAGCTAGAGATCTTTCAGGACCCACAAAGGGCCAGACCAAATGATTTTGAGGGCCTTAAACAGCCCCCGGGCCTGACATTCCCCACCCCTGCGTTATGGACTGTTGCCTCCCTCCCCCCTATTAGTAGCTAACTATCTGTTTCCCAGGCAGGGTTGCATAGACTTTTGCATGTGGTCATGCATTCGTGCATGCAAGGACTGGGTGCTAATCTGACCCCGGCAGGATATCTTTGCAGTTAGGGGTGCCTCTCATAGCTCGGGAAGGTATGCGGAATGGTCACTGAAGAGCATTGAATGTGGGGACACCGTTACGAAAGTCTTGGTGTAGGGGCAGTTCGGCGAGTTTTCCAGGCTTTCGGTGGTGAGGTTGGATGCTGGCTTGCGATGAGGCTTAGTTAGGGCAGTAGGCCCGGTGCAGCGGAAAGAGAGCAGATTCCTGCTGCCCTTGTGCCCGCACGGAAGAGCACAGACAGTCGATGAATTCCGGAGAAAATCTGGCATGTGATGCTGGACAGTGGCAGGTCGGGCCAGGGGCAGGAGCAGTCTATCTGAGCAGCAGGGATTTCTTGGAATTCCTGGCTTTTGTCCCATACTCTGCTGGTGAGCCTGGAGGAGTTGTGTGTGTTTGTGTGCATAGAACTGGAACTCTGCCACTGTATTTATATTTTGTGATGAAAGACAAGGCTTGAGGGTGGAGGAGGAGAGGAGAGAGGGCAGATGGCGACAGAGCTTAGGAGAGAAAGATCTCCTTTATTCAGGACTAGGGTGGTTCAAAGACTATATTACAAAAATGGGAAACATCTGTGCGGAGAAAAAATATGAATTTTATATCTGACATGCGCGCATGGGGGCGGTGTCTTTGCTCATGAAAACCCAATCCATGAAAATAGGCTAGAATTCAGAGCAGTAGATCTAAGGACTAGACGAAAGGGATATCCTTTGCAGGTTGCCTTATTAACTTGTGGAACTCTGTGCTGCTGGGTGGAGCGATGAGAGCCAGCGAGGTGTAGTGAACAGAGTGGCAGACCGGGACCCCGGGTAACCCGGGCTCGAATCCCCACTATTACGCTGGAAGCTCGCTGGGTGGCCTAGGGCCTGTCGCAAGCTCTCAGTCTGGCCTGCCCCGCAAGGTTGTTGTTGCGAGAAGACGGAGGAAGGGAGAACGATGTTCTGAGCCGCTTGGAGTCCCGACTGGAGTTCCGCCTTACATGAGGTCTCTGTTGTTCTCTGTTGGGGGACCCAGATTGCTTTTCCCTAGGCTCTCCGAGGACCTGTGTGACGATAAAAGGGCGCCAGTTTGATTTTATTGTCAGAAATACTTGGTTTTAAATTGGAATTTGAAATTAATTTGTATACTGTATTATGTGTTATTGTATTATGTTTAATGGTCCTTAGCTGCTCTGGCTTCGGCCGGGATAGAGAACGGGATATAAATATAAATAAATAGATAGATAACTAAACTCAGGATATAAATAAATAAATGCAAATGTATCATCCTCACTTTCCAAGGTAGCTTTTCAAAGGGGATCCAGGCAGATTGAGGGAGGAGGCGCGCTCTGTTTCTGGTTGTTAGCAGCAACAGCTAAGTGGAGCCTCCGTGTTCAGTTGCAGTGTGCTTCTGAATTTCACGGGGCCATCATAAGGGGAGACTTTGGCCTCCTTGCTTCTAGCGGCAGGCCTTCTGGAGTAGCATTAAAGTTGCGTTCAGAGCGGTGGCAATACCCAAAACGACTGGGGAGGGGCTGTGGCTCAGTGGTAGAGCATCTGCGTGGCATGCAGAAGGTCCCAGGTTCAATCCCCGGCATCTCCAGTTAAAAGACCAGGCAGTAGGTGATGGGAAAGACCTCTGCCTGAGAACCTGGAGGGCCGCTGCCGGTCTGAGTAGACAATACTGACTTAGATGGACCAATAGTCTGGTTCAGTAGAAGGCAGCTTCGTGTGCTCATGACCCTGTTTTCCAGAAAATCCCTACAAAGCTGAGCAAAACCGTCCAATCCCGAGGCATTTGACCAAAACCGGGCTTTGTGTGGTGATTGGAACTCTTGACTTGGGCAGGGTGACCCTGGCCAGTAGCAAAGATGGTGGCAAAGAGGGTGGTCTCAGTAGAGACGGAGGCATCGGGAGACCTGGTGGTTCAGCATTATGACCAAAAAGGCCTGCCCCAGTGGCTTTAAGCTCCTGTACCCCATAGAATCATAGAGTTGGAAGGGACCACAAGAGTCATCTATGCACAATGCAGGAAATTCACAACTACTTCCCTCCCCACGCCCCCAGTGACCCCCTATTCCATGCCCAGAAGATGGCCAAGATGCCCTCCCTCTTATCATCTGCCTGAGGTCATAGAATCAGCATTGCTGACAGATGGCCATTTAGCCTCTGCTTAAAAACCTCCAGGGAAGGAGCGCTCACCACCTCCCGAGGAAGCCTGTTCCACCGAAGAACTGCTCTAATTGTTAGAAAATTCTTCCTAATGTCTATACGGAAACTCTTTTGATATAATTCCAACTCGTTGGTTCTGGTCCGACCTTTTGGGGCAACAGAAAACAATTTGGCGCCATCCTCAATACGACAGCCCTTCAAGTACTTGAAGATGGTTATCCTATCACCTCTCAGTCTTCTCCTCTCCAGGCTAAACATACCCAGCTCCTTCAGCCTTTCCTCACAGGACTTGGTCTCCAGACCCCTCACCATCTTTGTTGCCCTCCTCTGGACACGTTCCAGCTGGTCTACATCCTTCTTCAACTGCGGTGCCCAAAACTGAACGCGATACTCTAGGTGAGGTCTAACCAGAGCAAAGCGATCCCATCACTTCATGTGATCTGGACGCTATTCAGATTAGCTTTTATTTGAGCGTGTATTTTTTAAAAAATATATAGATATATCCAGCAACAATTCTCATTTCTGGCACCTTACTTTCCCTGCCAGGGATTCTCTGAGCTGCCTGTTTTTGCTTCTGTCCCCACCCTTCTTGCCATGAGCGTGTATGTAACCTTTTGTGTTGTGCGGGTGTTTTCTTTTCTGGAGACAAAGGCTGGGCTCTGCCCCTTCGCCCCCCTCCCTCTCTCCTCCCTTCCCAGATGGCACTGATTCATCCTGGCAAGATGAGCCGCCTGGAACCTCCCAGATCATCTGGGGGGGGGGGGGGAGGATCCGCAGCTGCTGTTCCTTGGCAGGGAAGCCTCCCATGCCAGTTGTCAGGGCGGTGGGGGGAGCTGACATTTTGGGATTGGCAGTGCCCGCTGGGAACTGTATTCCCCTTCCGCCATTTGGTAGAAGTCAAGTTTATTGAGACGGTCTATTTGACCAGCCAGAAATTAGTATATCAGATTATCCAGCTTGGTAAAACTGTAAAAAACTATTACAAATTACAAAAATTGATAAAAATCTGGTATTAATAAGATAGCCCTGACCTAAATGGGCCAGGCTAGCCTGATCTCATCAGATCTCAGAAGCTAAGCAGGGTCAGCCCTGGTTAGTATTTGGATGGGGGACCACCAAGGAATACCAGGATTGCTGTGCAGAGGAAGGCATTGGCAAACCACCTCTGTTAGTCTCTTGCCATGAAAACCCCAAAAGGGGTTGCCATAAGTCGGCTGTGATTTGACTGCACTTTGCACACACACACACACATTAATAAGATATAAAATATTAGTGCATAACACAAAAGTGGCTTGCCAACTTAAAATTACTAAAAGCATAGAAGTGTAAAAGAATTTAACAGCTTTTCCCCACCCTATTGCGTATTTTAATTGCGATGGCGCAGAATTTGGCAGTGGGGAGCGAAAGATGAGGAATCTTCCCCATCAGAAGCTTCTTAGACAGGAACTCAGCCGACTTATCTGGGAATCCACTGATCAAGGGAGCAATAAGTCTAATACGAGCCCCATGATAAAATGGACAGCTGAACAATACATGTTCAATAGTTTCTATATCATAAGAACATAAGAAAGGCCCTGCTGGATCAGACCGAGGACCATTAAGTCCAGCAGTCTGTTCACACAGTGGCCAACCAGGTGCCTCTAGGAAGCCCCCAAACAAGACGACTGCAGCAGCACCATCCTGCCTGTGTTCCTCGGCACCTCATAGAATAGGCCTGCTCCTCTGGTACTGGAGAGAGCAGGTATGCATCATGACTAGTATCCATTTTGACTAACAGCCATGAATACCCCTGTCCTCCATGAACATGTCCACTCCCCTCTTCAAGCCTTCCAAGTTGGCAGCCGTCACCACATCCTGGGGGCAGGGAGGTCCCTATTTCATTATGCATTGTGTGAAGAAATACTTCCTTTTATCTGTTTTGAATCTCTTGCCCTCCAGCTTCAGCAGAGGACCCCATGTTCTGGTGTTACGAGAGAGGGAGCAAAGCTTCTCTCTGTCTTCTCTCTCCATACCCTGCATAATTTTATAGACCTCTATCATGTCTCCCCTTAGCCGCCTTCTTTCCAAGCTAAACAGCCCGAAGCGTCACCTGTCCTACAAGGGCACAGCCTTTCAGATCTGGGATCTTCTTATGTTTTCCATCTAAAACTGCCGATGGCAGGGCTTGGCATCAGGCTACAGTGTAGGCCTTCCCATAGTTAATGAGTTTCAAGTGGGAGAGATAAGCCGCAGGTGTAACTACGTGTCTGGATTTTTCTGGTGCTAGAAAAGAAAGGAGATTTCCCCAGGTCTACTTGACGTTCGATATCTTCTACCCTTTGCTTCAGGAAGCTTACTGTTTGGTCTATACCCGCGGCTAATAGGGAACGTAGAGAAAGGCCCAGCGGTAACCTTCTGAGAGGTGATGTGATGACAGCCCTTCAAGTACTTGAAGGGCTGTCATATAGAGCAAGCCCTGACCTGGATGGCCCAGGCTAGCCTGATCTCATCAGATCTCAGAAGCTAAGCAGGGTCAGCCCTGGTTAGTATTCGGATGGGAGACCACCAAGGATCACCAGGGTTGCTGTGCAGAGGAAGGCACTGGCAAACCACCTCTGTTAGCCTCTTGCCATGAAATCCCCCCCAAAAGGGGTTGCCATAAGTCAGCTGCGACTTGACAGCACTTTACACACACACATATAGAGCAAAGCTTCTTAAACTGTGGGTCGCGACCCCATCCTCTGTATCAGGGCTTCTTAAACTTTTTCCACTCGCGACCCCTTTTCCTCTGAGAGACTTTTACGCAGCCCCGGATATATAGGTATATAAAATAGGTATACAAATCAAACATTTACTAATAATAAATCAACTTTTTCATGACTCCCACATTCAATCTGGAGACCAAGTCTTATGAGGAAAGGTTGAAGGAGCTGGGTATGTTTAGCCTGGGGAGGAGAGGACTGAGAGGGGATATGATAACCATCTTCAAGTACTTGAAGGACTGTCATATAGAGGATGGTGCAGAGTTGTTTTTGGTGGCCCCAGAAGGTCGGACCAGAACCAACGGGTTGAAATTAAATCAAAAGAGTTTCCGTCTAGACATCCGGAAGAATTTTCTAACCGTTTGAGCGGTTCGTCAGTGGAACAGGCTTCCTCGGGAGGTGGTGGGCTCTCCTTCCCTGGAGGTTTTGAAGCAGAGGCTAGGTGGCCATCTGTCAGCAATGCTGATTCTATGACCTTAGGCAGATCATGAGAGGGAGGTCATCTTGGCCATCTGGGCATGAAGTAGGGGGCACTGGGGGTGTTGGGGGGTGGAAGTAGTTGTGAATTTCCTGCATTGTGCAGGGGGTTGGACTAGATGACCCTAGTAGTCCCTTCAAACTCTATGATTCTATAATCAGAAAGCTTCCCGGCATGGTCATGATTCTTTGGTAGAAAACAGTGTGTAATGGAGTGTACATTCATGCAAATTTAGCAGGGTGTACTGGGTAGGGTCATATTTCCCAAGTGGAATTAACAATGCTTAGCGTCTCACTAAAAATAAATAAAAATCCTGCCCTGCCTTCTACAAGCTCAGGGCAACATCCCTAGTTCTCTCCTCCTCCGTCTCACCTTCAGTGACCCTGCAAGGTAAGTTAGGCGGAGAGAGAGCAGCTAGTCTGAGGTGTCACCCTGTGAATTTTACTCCCAAGAAGGGATTCCGCCCCAGTCTGACACGAACCACTGTACTGTGCTAGCTGCTCGTAGCAACTGGAGGGTTCACAGAGCGACTTATGTATATGTACGACCTTGTCCTCTTTCCATCAAGCATAGAAGGTAGGTCTATAAAATGATGCATGGTGTGGAGAGAGTGGACAGGGAGAAGCTTTTCTCCCTCTCTCATAAGACCAGAACGCAGGGCCATCTGCTGAAGTTGGAGGGCGAGAGATTCAAAAGAGATAAAAGGAAGTATTTCTTCACACAATGCATAATGAAATTGTGGACCTCCCTGCCCCAGGATGTGGTGATGGCTGCCAACTTGGAAGGCTTGAAGAGGGGAGTGGACGTGTTCGTGGAGGAGAGGGCTATCCATGGCTACTTGTCAAAATGGATACTAGTCATGATGCATACCTATTCTCTCCAGGATCAGAGGAGCAGGCCTATTATGTTAGGTGCTGTCGAACATAGGCAGGATGCTTCTGCTGCAGTCGTCTTGTTTGTGGGCTTCCTAGAGGCACCTGGCTGGCCACTGTGTGAACAGACTGCTGGACTTGATGGGCCTTGGTGTGATGCAGCAGGGCTTTTCTTATTTTCTTATGACAATAATATTCCCATATATAGAGGGTTGAGGGTGGGAGAATGCCTGGCTTGCCAGAAGATGTTTAGCAAGAGGCAAGATTCGATCCTGATTGTGAACCGGCTTTTAGCTGCTGTGTGTGTGTGTTAAGTGCAGTCAAGTCGGTTCCGACTCATGGTGAGTCAATGAATCAATGTCCTCCAAATCGTCCTATCTTTGACAGCCTTGCTCAGGTCTTGCAACTTGAGGGCCATGGCTTCCTTTATAGAGTCAATCCATTTCTTGCTGGGTCTTCCTCTTTTCCGGCTGCCCTCAACATTTCCTAGCATGATTGTCTTTTCCAGTGACTCTCGTCTTCTCATAATGTGACCAAAATACGACAGCCTCCGTTTAGTCATTTTAGCTTTTAGGGTCAGTTCAGGGTTGATCTAGAACCCACTGATTCGTTTTTTTTTGGCGGTCTACGGTACCCGTAACACTCTCCCCCAAAATTGCTACGTTGCCAGTATTGAGGGCTTCTTTCATACTATAGCCTTAAAGCTTTGCTTTTGGAGTGTGAATGATCAGGAATCTCCCCCTCCCCACAACCTCAGAGAAGCTCACCTCTTGTTTCGTGCATGTGTGTTGGTCCCTTTTTAAAGTCTTCCTGGTGTGAGGGTTTGCAAACCCAAACCAGTGATTCACAGAGAGATGCAACAGGCAGCCTCTTCTGAGGATGGGCCTCTCTGTTTTGGGAGCGATGAAGATCATTAATTGTACCCCCTGCAGAGAGCAGAATTATTCTCCACGACCCCAGATGATGAGGCCAGGTTAGAGCACGCAGAGATGCATTAGGCCACCTCCATGCTGGGTAGAAGCTTTGGGAGCCTTTAATAATCTAATTTTGCTTTTCCTGGCATGGAGTTTGGGGATTTGCTGAGAGATGACATTAGGTTAGAACGGAAGACCTGGGGACTAATCCTAGAATCCTGGCCACAGCCTTCCCGCCTGGTTGTTTGTCCCATGGCATTATAAGATAGACTGCCTCTGTCCATGAAGGTTCCGCCTAGGTAAACTGTGACCTTTGTCTCCCCTTTGCAGGCGAGAGGCCTTTCCCATGCAGCTGGGCCGGCTGCCAGAAGAGGTTCGCCCGCTCCGACGAGCTGGCCCGACATTTCCGGACCCACACCGGGGAAAAGCGCTTCTCCTGCCCGCTCTGCGAAAAGCGCTTCATGCGCAGCGACCACCTGACCAAGCACGCCCGGCGCCACCCCACCTTCCAGCCAGGCATGGTCCGGCGGCCCCACTGCCACAGCGCCTCCCCCAGTGACTCGGCTACCAGCAGCCTCACCGGGAGCCCTGCCCCTGACAGCCCCACCTCCGACGGCCCCGCCCTTTAAAAAGCTCGTGGTGGAAGCCCCGATACTTCTCTCCCTCCGCCCCAACTCTGGTCTGGAGCTCCCCACAACTCCTTGATGCCCCACGGCTCCAGCTGCCAAACCCAGCAGGATCTCCCAGATAGAGACAGTGACTCCGATAACCGTTTCAGCTGGATCAGATATATCTGATCGATGCCCTTTGGATCTAGCTAGCCAGCGTGGTGTAGTGGTTAACAGCGGTGGTTTGGAGCGGTGGACTCTAACCTGGAGAACCAGGTTCGATCCCCCACTCCTCCACATGAGCAGCGGAAGCTAATCTGGTGAACCAGGTTGGTTTCCTCACTTCTCTACATGAGGCCAGCTGGGTGACCTTGGACTAGTCACAGCTCCTCTTAGAGCTCTCTCAGCCCCACCTACCTCGCAGGGTGTCTGTTGTGAGGAGGGGAAGGTGATTGTAAGCCGGTTTGATTCTTCCTTAAGTGGTAGAGAAAGTCGGCATATAAAGACCAACTCTTCTTCTTCTTCCCCCCCTCATCGGAGGGTGACTTTTGGTGCGGGGCCTCCAAGAGTTGCCGCCATTCCTCAGCGGGAGAGACAGACTCTGCGACCACCATGCCGGGAAGACCACCTGCACATGAAGATTTTTAACCCACCATTTGCTGCCTCTCTCAACTTTCTGGGTCCCAGACTGGATCGCTTGCCCCAGTATTTGAGAACAGATGACCGTGGAGTCCAAGACCTGTCCAACCCAGTTATCTGTTTCCAACAGTGGCCAGCCCCAAACTGGAGCCTGCTGGAAAGTGCTGTTCCTTGTTTTTGTCCCTAGTACCAAAGGTATCCTGCCACTGAACATGGAGGATCCATTCTTCACTGTCATGGCTGGCAGCAACTGATAGCATCGCTTCCCATCCCGAATGGGTCGAATCCTTTTAAACATAACCACCTGCGTTCCTACGTCCTTTCGCCATGAATTCTAGAGCGTGCTTAGACATTGCATGAAGGAGGAATTTCAGATGTGAGACTGCCTGGTATAATCCAACTCGGCTACACCGCTACCTTCTTCCCATCCTCCAGAATTGCTCCCCCGTGGCTTAAATGGTTGCATCCTTCCCCCATATTTCTGAACTCGCTATAAGGATTTCATTGTAATTCCACCTCCACCCCCTCGGATGGAATTCATCATGGATGTGGTTGATTTCTGCCCTGGGGTCTAACTCAGTGGTACCTATCGTAAGTTAACTGGTACTGTTTGTAAATATATATTTTTTCCTCTGCTTGAACCCTATTTTAGAAGAAAGTTGAGGGATGATTTTATGGGCTGTTGATTTTTTTTTAAAAAAATAATCTACTTATTATTTTTATTAAAGTGTAAAACCAAGTGAATGGCAGGAGCGGGGTGGGGTTCCCATTCGCCTTCTTCCGGCGGGAGACCTCCAGGTAATTTCTGCCCTTGGAAAGTGGAAACCGGGGCCAAATTTGGGGAGGGGGGGTTGTACTGGGGGAGAAAATTTTTTAAAAGAAAAATAGGGCCTTGTCTGCTTATAGCACTGGTTCCCAACCAGGGGTCCGTGGACCCCCAGGGGTCCGCGAGAACTAAATTAAGGTCCGCGAAACAAAGTTATAAACCCATAATAAATTAATATTTTCAATTAAAAGTTCTCTATCATAAAAATATATATTCAAATATTATTCTAAGTTTACTGTTTAACTAACAGTTATGATTAAAGTTTATTTTCAAATTTTCGGAATTTTTATTTTGAACCTTGGGGTCCCTGCACCGAACAAAAAAGTCCTAGTGGTCCCTGGTCCAAAAAAGGTTGGGAACCACTGGCTTATAGGAAGCTCTGACCATAGAGTTCCCGGTGATTCCTAGAGCTACCCAGAAGCGACATGGGTCACTCTAGGAATCGCCAGGAACTCTTTGGCCAGAACTTCCTGCAAGTGGGCGAGGCCTTAAATTTTGCACTGGGGGAAGGCTGCTTCCCCGCCTCCCGCCACAGCCTTCTTTTGACCCCTGGAATGATGCTCCTTCGGATCGATGGCGTTGAAGGAACAGCTCGTGGTGCAAACTGGGAGTCTGCAGCAGGAGGCGGGAATTGGCAAAAAATCCCCCTTCCCCTCTCCAGATGAATGGATGCAACTATTGCCCCATAGGATCCTATGTTGTTGGCTCCTCCCTTTGGAATCCGAGCGGAATGGGTGTGGCCAGGCTGCAGCCAATCAAGTGAATTTTGTTTCCCAGCACGAGTCGAAGCGCATCAAAGCACTTTTTTCCACTAGGGGCCATGCCCCCTGGCGACCCACAGCAAATCAGGGATCCCCCCCTTTTTTTTAATGAATTTTGATGCTTCGGAGTGATGGGAGAGATCCCAAAGGCACGCCCGATTTCCGGAAAGCTGGTTCTCGGAAACTAGGGCTCTGTTTTGTGTGCGTGTGACATAGCTGTGCTCTTTGCGACCATCTGCTTTTGGAAATTTTTGGTCTTCTTGGGGCAGTTTGAGGTCCCTTCCCCGGACATTTCCCCTTGCAAGCAGGTCCGAGGGTCACCTGCGTGTAGAGATGAACATTCACAGGCCATTTCATATGATTGCAACAGGCGGGATCTCTCTTTTTTTTAAAGCAAAAATAATCAGTGGGGCGAGGAGAGTCGCTGCTGGACAGTTCTGCAGTTGCTTGCTACGTGGGTGAAGTTGCAACGGAGAGTACTGAACGTCCAGAGCACTCTGGGGGCAGTTTAATGAGATGAATCTCAGTCTTAAGGGAAACTGGGGGTTCAGACCTGTCGATTCTTCCTGAAATAGGCAGCTGACATCCCCAGGCCTAGCAGGCTGTGTTATCCCCATGTTGGGAGTGACAGCGAGAAGAAATGGGGTCCCACGGCAATTGGTGTCATCTCTGTACTTTTATGCCAGCATTGTGGGGAGAGGAGAAGATCGGGGAGTTGGGGGGGCATCTGGAAACAGCAAATAGCCCAGGAACCATGTGTATGTACAGGTGTGGGCGCGATTTCCTCCTTCCAACGGCACAGGTGCATCTCCACACCCAGGTCTAGAAGCAGCTTTTGTTTAACCTCTAAGACTGCACTCCTTGGCACATCGATAACCATTTTAGACTGTTCGAGTCCGGTAGCAGCTCTTAAGAGACCAACGAGATTTTTGGGGGTAGAAGCTTTCAAGAGTCAAAGCTCTCCTCATTCGATATCTGACGAAGCATGTCATGAAAGCTCATACCCTGAAAATCCTCTTGGTCTCCAAGGTGTTACTGGATTCGAATCTAGCTGTGGTACCGCAGACCAACTCGGCTACCCGCTGAAAACCATTTAAATTGTGTCTCCAAACAAGCAGAAATACCTTACTTTCCGCCATCTAGAAAAATAGGAAAAAACTAAGAAGTTGAAAATAGAAACAGTATGCTTTGTTGCCTCTAGAAACAGTCTTCATACAGTCACGGGAAATGAAGACTGTCGGCCGGTATAGATATTGAATTTAACCGAAGAGGGCTGAAAATATTGACCCCTTCAATACCTATGGTACACTGTCCGTCTTTTGAATTGTGGACAAAATTAATTGTATCCTGAAAGACAGTCTATGCAGACCTTATCGTTATCTGATGCTGTAGACGGATATATGTAAAAAGCTTTATACTACACGAAAACATTTTTAGTAAAACGTGTCTTTAAAAGCATTTCATTTCTTCCAACAGTTTACATAATTCGTCAGAGGGGTTTTTTTTAAATGCTGTCCCATATTTCCAATTTCTCCATGAGAGTTCTTTTTAAAAAGTTGACATGATGGGGAAAGGATATATTCTCCCCCCCCACCCCAGGTCTTCACATCTCTAGGTTGTTTGTCCAGATGGAAACCGGGGGTGGGGGGAGGAATCCGCAACATCTGGGAAAGGAACAGAACCGCATACAGCTCTGGATGTTCTGGACCCTGCGTAAAATCTCATGTGTGCTTGTGGGACCATGTAGAAGCAGTCATTTTCCCCGCGTGCTGTCCTTCGAGGAGAAATTAAACAAAAAACCTTGTCCTTTCTGCCTGGTTACAAATCCCAAAAATGCAAACGTTTGAAAGAGGCACGCAGATTGCATCGGCAGACTCTAGAAAGCAGACCACGAAAGCACTATTTTTTTTTTAATGGATGCTTTATGGTGGAGATTCTTCCTCCGCCCGTATTCGTCCCGCTTGTGCTGCAAGGTGAGAGGTGCTGCATTTCTATGTGCAGGGAATATTCCATTCCATTTGCTTGGCATGGCTTGCGCATAATCCTGTCCTTGGCGTGGATCATTGTTCAGGGATGGAAGGGAACAAAGGGATTTTATGATGGCAGAAGTAGCTTTAGAGGTACCTTAAATGGGACACACTAGTCCTTAATATATAATTAAGCCAAATTTGACTATGAAACAGCCATAATTGGGGGTGGGGGAGGAGGAATGACCAGCTCTTATGCTTGAATCACTTTAATTGCAAAGCGCCGGTCATTCTCTAGGAGTGACTGAATTGATGTTTAAATATTTATATTTATCTGGTAACAGAGTTCAAGATCTGATTCTTTTTGTTAAAGAGTCTATATATTTGGATTTGTGGATTGTTGGGTGCTGTTCAGTTCCAAGTGGGTATTTTTCCAGGTCTCTGTGTTTTATTTTCTATGTAAGCACTGAAAAGTCATGTGTATTTTTCTGAAGTGAGGTTTTTAATTAAAATAAAAAAGTTGTATTTTAATTTGTCCCTGTGTGTTGTTTCCGGACAGAACGGTCTCATTCAATTTCCAAACACGGTTTGCTAAGTGTGTAGCTGGCTACCAAGATTAAGTCAATTCAGGCCATCGTATTCCCTATAACTATGTATGGGTGTGAAAGCTGGACAATGAAGAAAGCTGAAAGGAAGAATGTAGATTCCTTTGAAATGTGGAGGAGAGGGTTACGGTTACCCTGGACTGCCAGAAAAAACAAATCAGTGGGTTCTAGATCAAATCAAGCCTGAACTGACCCTAGAAGCTAAAATGACTAAACTGAGGCTATCGTATTTTGATCACATTATGAGAAGACAAGAGTCACTGGAAAAGACTATCATGCTAGGAAAAGTTGAGGGCATCAGGAAAAGAGGAAGACCCAACAAGAGATGGATTGACTCTACGAAGGAAGCCACGGCCCTCAGTTTGCAAGATCTGAGCAAGGCTGTCAAAGATAGGACATTCTGGAGGACATTGATTAATAGGGTCGCCATGAGTTGGAAGCAACTTGACGGCACTTAACACACACAACATTAGTTGAACACACTGGGACTACTAAATAAGTGCAATCCTGGGCATGTTTGCTAAGGAGTAAGGATTGCATTAACCACATCTCTGCTCCAAGCCAGACATGCATCGGCTTGCAACCCTCGGTCATAAAGGGAGCAGGGGGTTCACTCTGCACATGGTCAGAGGCCCAGACCTCAGCACCAGATGTTTTGCCCCAAACGTACACCTCCATTTGTCATACCTCCCCCCCAAATTTATTTACTTGGAATTGCTACCTTTCCATGGTACGGTGGAAATTTGAACCTGTGCATGGCTTACTGTCGCTCTAACCGTTCTACAACACTGTCTCACATTTTGTTTTAATTCCCTTTTAATAAGAATACTGTGGCCTTTCACTGACTGTGTTCCAGCTAGGAATGCCAGCCTCCACGTGGGATCTGGGAATCCCCTGGGATTACACCTCATTTCCAGACTACAGAAAATGGATCCTTTGGAGGGTGGTCTCTTATAGCATTATACCCCAGCTGTCCCTCTCCTCCCCAGACGCTGCCTTCCTCAGCCTTCACCCCCAAATCAGTTTCCCGACCTGGATGGCAACCCAAGTTGCAGACCACCCTCCTCTTCCCTCTTTTTCTTCCTACTTCTCAACTTTCCATCAGGCACCAGCGTAGTTACCCCCACTCCTTAACAACAACCCATTGGGTCCTTCCACGCTTCTGCGCACTTCACCGCTTCCCTTCACGCCCCTACATAAGACGTCGGCGAACCTCCGCCTCCGACGCCACGCCCCAAGCGCCCCAGAGGGCGCATGCGCCCTCGCCCGTATTCAAAATGGCGGCCCCTCCGTCTCCTCGGGGCTGCGCAGGCGCGCCGCCTCCCTCGCCCGCAGCTAAGATGGCAGCGGCCTGACGGAGAAAGCCCGTCTGCGGAGAGGCGCCGGCGGAGGGTCTCGAGAGGCGGCTTTCCCTCCCCTCCCCCGCTCCCGATGCCGTCGCGATGCTCCACTCCAAGGGGTTCTTCCGCGGCGTCGAGTGCCCCTTCGGGCCGGCCTGCGGGAGGCCCTACTGCCACTTCCGGCACCCGCCGGGGGCCACCGACTCGGCCCTCCCCGCCCGCCGCCTCAGCGGCCAGGCCGGCCCCAGCAGACGCTTCTCCGCCTCGTCGGCAGGTAAAACCCGAGGCCTGAGCGATGGGGGGGGGGCGCTGTGGGCCCTCCCCGGAGGCACTCTGCGCATGCTCAGGGGAGGGGGGGTTGTAAACACCCCCGCATATGATAGTGGAAGGCGTAGGTGATCCTTTGCGCATGCTCCGAGTTCTCTTTTCGTCCACCCCAGTTTGGGAGAGAAGGATTCTAATTGGGGAGGGGGGTTGGAGGGACCACTCTGTACATGCTCAGAGATTGCATTAGTGAGGGAGCAAGGAGGGGTGGACTCTTGGGTACCCGTGTGTGTGTGTGTGTGTATATATATATATATATATGCAGTATATGTACAGTGTGTGAGTATATATATGTATGTATGTATATATATATATATATATATATATATATATATATATATATATATGCGCAGTGTGTGTATATATACTATACATATACACAGTATGTGTATATATATATATATATATACACACACACACACACATATACACACACACTGTGTATATATGTGTGTGTGTATATATATATATATATACATATATATATACACACACACATATATATATATACTGTGTATATATCATACACACACATACACTGTATTTGCTGGTCATGGACCATAATAAATACTTTCCTTTGCTTTGGGTACCTCTGTGGAATGGAGGACTCTATTCTATTTGTTATTTATTTGATTTATTAGCAGCGGAAAAGAGCCAAGAGTCCAGTAGCACCTTAAAGACTAACATTATTTCTGGCAGGGGTATGAGCTTTTGTGAGCCACAGCTCACTTCTTCAGGTACAGCTAGAATGTGATTCCATCTAACCTTAAGTAGGGATGAGTGATTTAAACACACAATGGCCATGCAAATGTCAAAAGCAAGCAAATGACATTAGCAGGCGTGATTGGATTAGGTGTGAGGTGTAGAAGGTAGTAGTGTGGAGAAACCAGCATTGGTAATGAGCCAGGAATCCCAGGTCTCTTTTACGTCCAGGAGAATGCACAGTCTTGAGCTTCATGATTAGTTGTAATTCAGCAACCTCTCTTTCTAATCTCCCTTTGAAACTTCTTTATAAGAGAACTGCTACTCTTAAGTCAGCAACTGGGGCTATACAGGTGAGGGCACACAAACATACAGGATGATAGATCACAATGGGTAGCCATGTTAGTCTGTCACTAGCAGTAGAAAAGAGTAAGAGTCCAGTAGCACCTTAAAGACTAACAACATTTCTGGCAGAGTGTGAGTTTTCATGAGTTACAGCTCACTTCTTCAGATACAACTAGAATGTGTTTGCATTTATCCTTAAGTAGAGACAAGTGAATTAGACACACCATGTCAAAAGCAAGTAAATGACATTAGCAGGCATGATTGGATTAGGTGTGATATGCAGAGGAGTAGTAGGCGTGGAGAAATCAGCATTGGTAATGAGTCAGGAATCCCAGGTCCAGTAGCACTTAACAACTAACAGAATTTCTGGCAAGGTATGAGCTTTTGTGAGCCACAGCTCACTTCTTCAGGGACAGCCAAAATGTGATTCCATCTATCCTTATGTAGAGATGAGTGAATTAGACACACAATGACAATGCAAATGTCAAAAGCAAGCAATTGACATTAGCAGGTGTGATTGGATAAGGTGTGAGATGCAGAGGGATAGTAGGAGTGGAGAAATTAGCATTGGTAATGAGACAGGAATTCCAGATCTCTGTTAAGTCCAGGAGAATACATAGTCTTGAGCTTCATGATTAGTTGTAATTCAGCAGTCTCTCTACAACTAATCATGAAGCTCAACACTGCATTCTCCTGGACTTAATAGAGCTCTGGAATTCCTGACTCATTACCAGTGCTAATTTCTCCATGCCTGCTACCACTCTGCATATCACACTTAATCCAGTCATGCCTGCTAATGTCATTTACTTGCTTTTGACATTTCCATTTCCATTGTGTGTCTAATTCACATCTCTCTACTTAAGGATAGATGGAATCACATTCTGGCTGTCCCTGAAGTGAGCTGTGGCTCACGAAAGCTCATACCCCTGCCAGAAATTTTGTTAGTCTTTAAGGTGCTACTGGACTCTTGGCCTTTTCTACTGCTGCAGACAGGCTAACCCGGCTACCCATCGTGATCTATTTGATTAATTGTTATAGTCTTGCTTTTCTTGTCAAGACTGAAGGCGTATTATGTACGTGAGTGCTGCCAAATCAGAGTTGCCTTGTGGCAGTCTCAGCAAGAGACTTTCAAGGCAGCTAAGACTTTTCAGGTCTCCTACTGTGCCACCTTCCCTCCCCAGGGCTGATTATTATTTTATTTTTTTGGCCATCAAGTCAAATCAAATATATTTCGATGCAAGATCAGCTCTCAGTTAAAAAATTTTTAAGTTAGGTTAAAATAGTAAGACTATTAATGGTTCTGGGAAAGATCCTCTATGGGGTTAGAATTTTCCATCAGCCATTTGCGGATCCCACAAGACCGAAGGCAAAATTTGGCTACTTGTGTGGTTATCTCCCGGGAGGAGTCTCCTAAAAGAAGGGAAACTTTAGCTTCTTCCTATCTCCCAGGAAAGGAAGACGATATGGGAAGAATGTACTGAGATCTTATGTCGTTGTAAAAAGGGCATTGGAGCAGAGCATGTTCTATGGTTTCCACTTTCTCAGTTTTGCATGGACATAATTGTTGGTAAAAAGAAGTAAGGTGATACCTGCCTTCCAGGAGGGCTGAAGGTAAGGCGTTAAAACGCACAAGAGTAAAGGCCCTTCGGTATTTGCATACTTCCTGGAATCCAAGGTAATCTACAGAGTAGAAAGGTTTAAGGTATTGCAGGGTGGGTGAATATTTATGAACCCGAGCCCTATCTGATTGAAGGGTGTGATCCCAGAGTCTTTGTTTGATCATTTCCTTGGCTTTTTGGTAACCTGGAGGCAGTATGGCTTGAGGGGAAAGACCATGTTTCTAAAGCATCTTGCCATCAAGTGACACCTGACTTATGGCAACCCCATGAGATTTTCAAGGCAAGAGATGTTCAGAGGTGGTTTGCCAGCGACTCTGGACTTCCTTGGAGGTCTCCCATCCAAATACTGACTAGGGCTGCCCCTCCTTAACTTCTGAGAACTGATGAGATCAGGCTAGCCTGGGCTATCCGGTTCGGGGCCATGGCTGATTGCAGAGTAATTACACAGTATAAAAACAATGCGATCAGATAGCATAAGACAATCAACGAACCAGGTAATCGCACAGGTTACAGAATAAGAGAACAGTGTGAATCTCAACAACAACCCAAGGCAGGTAAGCTCTCAATAGTGCAGAGGAATTCCTTTGCCCGTGCTCAGATTCGCCCTCTTGCCAAACTGCACATGTTCAGAGGCTCTTTACAATGTGTGAGTGGGGAAGGGAGGAAGCAAAGAGAGCTCATAAGAAAGGCCATGCTGGATCAGACCAGGGTCCATCAAGTCCAGCAGTCAGTTCACACAGCGGCCAACCAGGTGCCTCTAGGAAGCCCACAAACAAGACGACTGCAGCAGCATTCTCCTGCCTGTGTTCCACAGCACTTAATTAAATAGGCATGCTCCTCTGATCCTGGAGAGAATGGGTATCCATCAGGACTAGTATCCTTTTTTACTAGTAGCCATGGTTAGCCCTCTGCATGAACACGTCCACTCCCCTCTTAAAGCCTTCCAAGTTGGCAGCCATCACCACATCCTGGGGCAGGGAGTTCCACAATTGAACTATGCCTTGTGTGAAGAAATACTTCCTTTTATCTGTTTTGGATCTCTCATCCTCCAGCTTCAGCAGATGACCCTGCATTGACACCAAATTATTTAGGGTGGTTAAAACAAAATTGGACTGTGAAGAGCTCCAGAAGGATCTCTGCATACTGGAAGAATGGGCATTAAAATGGCAAATGAGATTCAATGTGAGTAAGTGTAAAGTGATGCATATTGGGACAAAAAATCCCAACTTCACGTATACACTGATGGGATCTGTGCTGGCAGTAACAGACCAAGAAAGGGATCTTGGGGTGGTAGTGGATAGCCCAATGAAGATGTCAACCCAGTGTGTGGCTGCTGTAAAAAAGGCAAATTCCATGCTGGCCATAATTAGACGAGGAATAGAGAATAAAACTGCTGATATCATACTGCCCTTGTACAAATCTATGGTGAGACCACACTTGGAATACTGTGTACAGTTCTGGTCACCACACCTAAAAAAGAATATTATAGAGCTTGAGAAGGTGCAGAAAAGTGCAACCAAAATGATTAGGGGACTAGAGCAACTGTCCTATGGGGAGCGGTTAAGACGCTTAGGGCTGTTTAGCTTGGAAAGAAGGCAGCTGAGGGGAGACATGATAGAGGTCTAAAATTATGCATGGTTTGGAGAGAGTGGACAGGGAGATGTTTTTCTCCCTCTTCCATAATACTAGAACACTGGGTCATCTGCTAAAGCTGGAGGGTGAGAGATTCAAAACAGATAAAAGGAAGTATTTTTTCACACAACGCATAGTTAAATTGTGGAACTCCCTGCCCCAGGATGTGATGGCTGCCAGCTTGGAGGGCTTTAAGAGGGGAGTGGACATATTCATGGAGGAGAGGGGTATTCATGGCTGTTAGTTAGAATGGATACTAGTGATGATGCGTACCTATTCTCTCCAGGATCAGAGGAGCATGCCTATTATCTTAGATGCTGTGGAACTCAGGCAGGATGGTGCTGCTGCAGTCATCTTGTTTGGGGGCTTCCTAGAGGCACCTGGTTGGCCACTGTGATGAACAGACTGCTGGACTTGATGGGCCTTGGTCTGATCCAGCAGGACCTTTCTTATGTTCTTATGTTCTAGTAGTATGAGGGAGGGAGAAAAGCTTCTTCCTGTCCACTGTGTCCATACCATGCATAATTTTATAGACCTCTGTCATGTCTCCCCTTAATCGCCTTCTTTCCAAGCTAAACAGCCCTAAGGCCTTCTTGCTCTTGCTACTCTTTGAAGTAGGGTGTCTTAGACCCCCATGTCTCTCCCTCTCCCTCACAATCTCCTCCTGAAGCTGCCGTTAAAACTGGCTTGCGGTGATCCATTTGCGCTTTCTTCTTTCATAACTGCGCCTCTTGGAGGTGGCTACTGGTGTCCGTTTATTACTGATTTGTTGTGTTTGAGTCCTTCCTCACCCCCCTTCGAAAATGAAAACTCATGCAGGAACAACAGCATGCCACGCACGTGGGTGGAAAGAGGCCTTGCTGCTTCTCTCTCTCTGTCCCTGCGGGAGGGAGGACTGGGGGATGGTTGGGTCTGACAAGCAGTTGTTCCTGCCGAGTGGCTGCCTACGTTTAACTCCAGCATAGTAGTAGTATGGAACCTGCATGCTTAGGGGCAGTCTACCTGTAAGCAGCTGCTGCTGGGCATAAACCAGCTCGGGCGGCTGTTGCTTTCAAGCCCTGCTTGTTAACTTCCCAGCGGTCCCTTGGTCTGATCCAGTCGGGTGGTTCTTATGTGTTTTGAATTTAAGTTTTGCCTCTGTTAACTCTGCATCCAGATCTACAACGTTATCTTTGCCTCCTGAATGGCTCTTCTCAGGCTGCTTTGGGTCCCCATTAGGAAGAACATTGGGGTAAAAATTAAGTAAATATATTTATCATTATGACTCTCCTCATTTCCCACAAGCTTCTCTTTTGGGGCAGAAAGGAGAGAGCAAAGAATGACTCTCCTCCCACCCTTGATTTAAGATTGTTCTGCTTATTTTTCTATGTGTCGTTTTCTAGATGTGATGAAAATTATGTTAAGGACGTCTAAAATTAGCCCCATAAGGTCAGACAGTATATAAAATATAAGGTCAAATTATACATAAGACGCAATTGGCTTGCTGCATACTAAGTTCCACTGCCTTTAAAAGTGGACTTTTTAAAAATATTAGTTATTGCTTTTATTTCTGCTTCTTTTTCATTTTTTAAATTGCTACCAGAGGTTGATTCTGGTGTTTCATAATAAAAGCCAGAGAGGAGGTGTTCAGTGAATCAGGCCCAGCATGACATGGCTAAAAGTTGTTCTAACCAACTACAGCTTTGAGGGTTTCATAGTACAGTTGACTTTTTAAAATTGGCTGGAGTCTAAAACCTGTTGATGATTCAAGTGTCTCCTTTTTTTTTTTTTAAGGGGGGCATCTAAAAAGAGCTTTAATATTTAATCAGTCCGTTGACCAAATATGTCTTGGGGGATCGGTGCAATGGCAAACAGCCTGATGAAGAGTTCTAGAGAACGGGAAAGCTTGTGCACTGTTTTGTGTTCCTTTGACTTTAATAACAGGGGAGGGGCCGTGGCTCAGTGGTAGAACATCTGCTTGGCATGCAGAAGGTCCCAGGTTCAATCCCTGGCACCTCCAGTTAAAAAGCACCAGGCAGAAGGTGATGTGAAAGACCTCAGCCTGAGATCCTGGAGAGCGGCTGCCAGTCAGAGTAGGCAATGCTAACCTTGACAGACCAATGGTCTGACTCAGTGTAAGGCAGCGTCATGTGTGAACTTGACCTCTTTCCTCCTCCCCGTAATATCGTTAGCCTCCTCTCTAAACCCCAAGACTTGGTGTGCGTGAAGAATGTATCTGTCCAGGTATTTCTTGGATGATTTCCTTTTTCCCATGTATGGGCCTGATCGGGCCCTGGGGAAAAGGGCGGGGAGCGAATCCATGGCGAAGGGGCAGATTGTCTTAGCAAAGGTGGCTGTGCTTCGACTTCCTTATTTGCAGTTCTGTTTTCTGAAAGTGCATGGGTGTAAATGGGGTTATGCTACACTCCGAAATATACTCAGTCGCCCTACGTTCCACCGATGCGTTGTGCCCTATAAATTTCTGTAGCAGCATTCTGGACCCGAAATATTGTTTGGACATAAAGTGCACTTTAGGGGCCTGCTCCTAACTAACACATAGTTAAATTGTGGAACTCCCTGCCCCAGGATGTGGTGATGGATACCAACTTGGAGGGCTTTAAGAGGGGAGTGGGCATGTTCATGGAGGAGAGGGGTATTTATGGCTACTAGTAAAAATGGATACCAGTCATGATGCATACCTATTCTATCCAGGATCAAATGAGCATGCTGAATATATGCTTTGGAACACAGGCAGGATAATGCTACTGTGGTCGTTTGTGGGCTTCCTAGAGGCGCACGGTTGGCCACTGTGTGAACAGACTGCTGGACTTGATGGGCCTGGGTCTCATACAGCAGGACCTTTCTTATGTTCTTATGGAGGATGGGGCAATCCATGGCTACTAGTCAAAATGGATACCAGTCATGATGCATGCCTATTCTCTCCAGGATCAGAGGAGCAGGCCTATCATATTAGGTGCTGTGGAACACAGGCAGGACAATGCTGCTGTGGTCATCCTGTTTGTGGGCTTCCTAGAGGCACCTGGCTGAGCCACTAACTGGTGGACTTGATGGGCCTTGGTCTGATCCAGCAGGGCCTTTCTTATGTTCTTATGGAGGATGGGGCTATCAGTGCCTACTAGTCAAAATGGATACTAGTCATAATGCATACGTACTACATACGTACTATCTCCAGGATCAGAGACACAAGCCTATTTTATTTTTAGGTACTGTGGAACACAGGCAGGACAATGCTGCTGCAGTCATCTTGTTTGTGGGCTTCCTAGAGGCACCTGGTTGGCCAGGCTACTGGACTTGATGGGCCTCGGTCTGATCCAGCAGGGCCTTTCTTATGTACTCGCTAAAACGTACATTAAAAATGGCACTTTTGTTTGTTTGTTCAAGCTACCCCTGGTCCTGGAAGTCAAACAGAAGACTTTCCGGCCCAGCAAGTGAAACTGATGCTTTGTCTTCACCTGCCCTCCCACTGGGGCTCATTCATTTTGGGGAGGGCAATGTCTCTTTAAGAGCAGCATGTGTGCAGAGGTGGGGCCCCTGGCCGGTTTCCTGCTCGCACTCCTTCAGCCTGAGTTATCTCTTTCGTGCAGGGCCAGCACAGTCGTGGCCGGGTATTGTGACATCCTCGCAGGCAGGGGTGCTTGGAGGGTGCAAGGAAGAATATTGAAAAGAGGCCTCGGGGAGGGGGGTGGAGATGAACAAGTACCTCCGTTGCTTGCTAACTCATGAGAGCACAGGTAAAACGTCCCTCCGTTTCTCTCCTGCACTTATTTGCTGAGACGCTTTAGCCTTGGAGGAGTCGAGCCAGAATTGCCTTTTGCCCCGACATGTGGAGGAAGGCAATTCCCTGTGAGTGCCAGCGTGGTGTAGTGGTTAAGAGCGGTGGTTTGGAGCTGTGGAGTCTGATCTGGAGTACTGGGTTTGATTCCCCACTTCTCCACATGAGTGGTGGACCCTAATCTGGTGAACTGGTTTTGTTTCCCCACTCCTACACATGAAGCCAACTGGGTGACCTTGGGCTGGTCACAGTTCTCTCAGCCCCACCTACCTCCCAGTGTGTCTGTTGTGGGGAGGGGAAGGGAAGTTGATTGTAAGCTGGTGTGATTCTGCCTTAAGTGGCAGAGAAAGTCGGCATATAAAACCAACTCCTCTTCTTCTGCATTTGTTTGCTGAGATGCTTTGGCTGCGGAGGAGTCCAGCCAGAATTGCCTTTTGCCCCGACTTGTAGAGGAAGGCAATTCCCTTTGCTCGGCTCGTGGTTTGAGCCTTCCTGCCTGCAGGCTGGGATACTTATGAGTAGTTTGTAAGCCCCCTCCGCACCATATTTTTGTGCTTAACTGCTTCGTGCTGTTTAGTGTTGCTTGGTATCTTTGGTTTCCAAGCACTTACTTCTCAGCTGTCGGGGTCAGACAGACCAAAAGTGGGGTCTGGGTTTTAAAAGAAACGCAGTTGAGAAACTGGAAACGTGACTGAATAGAACATCTACCGCTGTGCTCCTTGGAGCATGGGGGCCCTCTGCAGGTGCCACCCTGCAAATGGGCAAAATCAGCAACTTGTACAAATCAATGGTGAGACCACACTTGGAATACTATGTACAGTTCGGGTCACCACACCAAAAAGACATTGCTGAGTTTAAGAAGGTGCAGCAAAGAGCAACCAAAATGATCAGGGGACTAGAGCAACTGCCCTATGAGGAGCGGTTAAATTGCTTAGGGCTGTTTAGCTTGGAAAGAAGGCGGTTAAGGGGAGACAGGATAGAGGTCTATAAAATTATGCATGGTATGGAGAGAGTGGACAGGGAGAAGTGTTTCTCCCTCTCTCATAATACCAGAACGCGGGGTCATCTGCTGAAGCAGGAAGGTGAGAGATTCAAAACAGACAAAAGGAAGTATTTCTTCACACAACACATAGGTACATTGTGGAACTCGCTGCCCCAGGATGTGGTATTGGCTGCCAACTTGGAAGGTTTTCAGAGGGGAGTGGACATGTTGATGGAGGAGAGGGCTATCAGTGGCTACTGGTCAAAAATGGATACTAGTGATGATGCATACCTATTCTCTCCAGGATCAGAGGAATATGCCTATTCTATGAGGTGCTGTGGAACACAGGCAGGATAATACTGCTGCTGTCGTCTTGTTTATGGGCTTCCTAGAGGCACCCGGTTGGCCACTGTGTGAACAGACTGCCGGACTTGATGGGCCTTGGTCTGATCCAGCATGGCCTTTCTTATGTTTTTATGATGCGTACTTATTCTCTCCAGGGTCAGAAAAGCATGCCCATTATATTAGGTGCTTTGGAACACAGGCAGGATAATGCTGCTGCAGTTGTCTTGTTAGTGGGCTTCCTAGAGACACGTGGTTGGTGACTGTGTGAACAAACTGCTGGACTTTATGGTCCTTGGTCTGATCCAGCAGGACCTTTCTTATGTTCTTATGCCCATACACATGCGTTCTCTATTGAGGCCCCCACCTGATGGAACGGCCTGCCTGATGTGGCTAGAAAGGTGTCAGATAGGGTTTCTGACAGCACGGGCCAAACAAGTTGGTTCCTCTGTAGACAACATGGATCCTTCTGTGCACTCCCCCCCTCCCCTCCTGTTTTGCACACAAGCTCTGGTCAGAGATCTACAATTATATGGAGACCCGCCCGTGTAAATCTTTCATCTGATACTGGGTCTCACTCACAATGCCAGGAACTCCACCAACCCCACCTCTGATTGCCCTTAAGTATCCGGTACTTGGTTTGCTGAAGTCGTTACCGGGAGAAAGAAATCATATTGTTTCCTTTGTATTGCTGTAACTCAATCTCATCCATTGTATCCGTGCTATAAATGTAGCAATTCCCAGTGCTCTGCATTCTAACCTCCGTCTTGCTGAAACTACTACCTCATGAATAAACTCTCTGAATCACTGCTCCGTCTGAATTGAGTTCTATTGCCTGAGACGCTGTAAGTTTGCTGAAACCTGACAAAAGGCTCCCACCCTTCTGGTTTTCTGCATGCTATGCAGATGGTTCAGAAGGGAGCTTTGGTAAAGCGACAAGTTCTGCAGATGATACTTCTGTGTCCTGTCTGTAGTTGTAATCTGCAGTGTAATTTCTGAATCGCTTAATGTCGCGTTAATGCTTCTGCTGTGTTTCAGCTCTTTATTAGATTTCTGAAATCCGCACCCTATTGCACTGTTCATTAGATGTCCCATCCTGTTCATCGTCTTGGACTTAAACTGTATACTCTGCTTTGTATCTCAGTCAGAAAGGCGGCTACAAATAATGTAGATAAATACAGTTGGGGGGAACAAACCATGGTTTGCATGAACATAGCACTTAGAGCAGCTATGCAAAGATAGCATCTCCAGTTTAAATTAGACTTCAAGATTCTTGTAGGGTTTGAAAGACCCCAGATTCCTTAACTGGACACTTCTTCTTCCCCCTGGGCTGAATACAAAATAATGCAGAGTGCTGTAGTGGGTGGGGGTCGCCTTGAGACCCCCTTCATCTACGCCCACTTTCTCCAGGTGCCCCATGTAATGACACCTCCCCCTCTGCTTCCTGTCCCTCATCCCAAGGCAGCCATTTGGCTTCCCTCATGGTCTTATGGAGAATACCTATACATCACTTTTAAACGGTTTTTGGATGTGACGGCTAATAAATGGTGGGAAATGACTTCACCACTAAAGGGACCAAACAAAGTGCGGACAGTATTTTTTATAACGTTTTCAAACTTTTAATACATCGCTGGGAATACTTTGTGCGGGAAGTAGAAGAAGTGTTGGTTTTTGTATGCCAACTTTCTCTACCACTTAAGGCAGAATCAAACCGGCTTACAATCCCCTTCCCCAAAGCCCCAAAGCCTCCTCTAAGCACAAAATCTTCAACCTGGGCACAGTGTGTTTTGTGGTTGTGCCCCTTCCCCCCCCCCCCCCAGTCGATATTCCAAAGGTGCCCGCAGGCTGGATAGGGTTGGGGGCCCCTGGCGTGTTGTGCGCCATATGGGGCTCTTGCCGAAGAAAGCACTCCGGCGCTGTGATGACTTTCCATAGTGTGGCTCTCTGCACATGTCTTTGGTGGCTACCTTTGGTAGGGAAATGTACTATAGCAGGGTAGGGGTAGAGGAGAGGCTTCTTTGTGGGCAAGCGGGTTTCCTGTGAAGTTTAAAGCAAGATATTCTGAGGGATGCTGCCTTGAGCTTATCGGAAGCTGGCGGGCGAGGTGGCTTTATGGTGAAGGCGGTCTGTTTGGCAGCAAAGACTCTTCCGATTAGGCGTATCATGTTATCTGCGGCGCTCAGGGAGCCGCCGCGACTCTCTGCTTGCTTTGTTAAGAAAGGAGCATAAGCATTTCTGGGAGTGGTGCTATAACAGAGTTATGGGTGGCTCAGAAGTTTGCTGGTGACTTTGTGTGATTTTTTTGTGGTCTTACTTTTTAAAAAAAGCTTGTTGGATCTTTTCTAATCAATACCACAGGGTTGGAAAATACTGGATTTGGTTGTCCAAGGGAGAGGCTGTGGCTCAGTGGCAGAGCATCTGCTTGGCATGCAGAAGGTCCCAGGTTCAATCCCCAGCATCTCCAGTTAAAGGGACTAGGCAATCAGGTGATGGGCAAGCAGGTGATGGGAAAGACCTCTGCCTGAGACCCTGGAGAGCCGCTGCCGGTCTGAGTAGACCGTACTGACTTTGATGGACCGTGGGGCTGATTCAGTATGAGGCAGCTTCATGTGTTCCCTTTTGGGGAGGGGCTGTGGCTCAGTGGTGGTAAAACATCTGCTTGGGATGCAGAAGGTCCCAGGTTCAATCCCCAGCATCTCCAGTTAAAGGGACAAGGCAATCAGGTGATGGGCAAGCAGGTGATGGGAAAGACCTCTGCCTGAGACCCTGGAGAGTTGCTGCCGGTCTGAGTAGACAGTACTGACTTTGATGGACCGTGGGGCTGATTCAGTAGATGGCAGCTTCATATGTGTTTGGGGAGGGGCCATGGCTGAATAGTGAACCATCTGATTGGCAGATGGGGAGGGGTTGTGGCTCAGTCGTAGAGCATCTGCCTGGCATTCAGATGGTCCCAGGTTCAATCCCCAGCATCTCCAGTTAAAGGGACTAGGCAAGTAGGTGATGTGAAAGACCCCTTCCTGAGACCCTGGAGACAATACTGACTTTGATGGACCAAGGGTCTGATTCAGTGTAAGGCCTCATGTGTTCATGTGTCCTCCTGTTCCATAACCCAATGATTTTATTGTGCCTATGGAGGCTGCATGCTCCCCCCAATGGAGTTTTTCTTCTGAGCACCAGGGTGCTTAACGTGTTCTTGTGAACTCAAACGCATTCTCACTATTCGATTCTACTTTAGTCCTAATGAAATATTACTTTCCTGTTGTTTTGGGGTTATGTCTAAAGGGGTTACTTTTTAAAAAGGCATTTGGGAGGGGGAGATTCTGGCATTACATTTTGATTTTTTCCATGCTTGCCCCAGTCTTACTTTGCTATTTTTTAATTTTATTTTATTCTGTCCAATTGGTTCACTGCCCTCCCCCAGCAAGGCCACGCTCAGGGCAGCTTCCAGCATACTGGAATCCATCAATCGTATACAATCAATAATAATAAAAACACATTTCGTTAAATAAAATCAATTCAATTAAATATAGGATTTTGTTCCTTTGTTTAGTTTAGTGTTGGCCCAGCATGCTGAGCCAGTGTTGAGCCAGCATGGTATAGTGGTTAAGAGCGGTAGTTTGGAGCGGTGGACTCTGATCTGGAGAACCGGGTTTGATTCCCCACTCCTCCACATGAGCGGTGGAGGCTAATCTGGTGAACTGGATTTGTTTCCCCACTCCTACCTATGAAGCCAGCTGGGTGACCTTGGGCTAATCACAGCTCTCTGAGCCTCACCTACCTCACAGGGTGTCTGTTGTGGGGAGGGAAAGCGAAGGTGATTGTAAGCCGGTTTGAGTCTCCCTTAAGTGGTAGAGAAAATCGGCATATAAAAACCAACTCTTCTTCTACCCCTCTGCATCTCACACCTACCGTATATACTCGTGTATAAGCCGAATTTTTTAGCCCAAAAAAAGGGCTGAAAAAGCCAAACTCGGCTTATACGTGGGTCAATACAGTAGAGGAGGGAGGGGGGAGGAGGGAACTTACCGCCGTCACCGCCCCCATCGCCACCGGGCCCGTGCACCTTCCTCCGGCCGGCTGCAGCCTGCAGGGGCCTCCTGGAGACCCAGGAGGGTCGCGCCGCCGCTGGGCCCGCATGGCTTCCTCTGATCAGCAGCGGCCTGCAGGGGCCTCCTGGAGACCCAGGAGGGCTGCGCTGCCGCCGCCGGGCCCTCACGGCTTCCTCTGACCGGCAGAGGCCTGCAGGGGCCTCCTGCAGGCCCAGGAAGGCCGTGCCGCCGCCAATTCGCCACCTCTCCCGGTGAGTAGGTGGTTCAGGGGCTCTTCCCCTCCCCCTCTTGGATGGCACTGGGGTCGGGGTGGGTCAGGAGGGCCCGGGAGGCCAGGAGGGCGACCTGGGGCAGGGGCGAGACCATCCCTGCGCTCTAAAATGGCGGCCACCATTTTAGAGTGCAGCATTACCAGTAAAGGGAATTTCTTATTGACCCTCGGCTTATATGCGGGTCAATAAGAAATTCCCTTTTCTGGCCTCAAATTTGGGGGGTCGGCTTATACTCGGGTCGGCTTATACCCAAGTATATACGGTAATCCAGTCACGCCTGCTGATGTCATTTGCTTGCTTTTGACATTTACATTGCCATTGTGTATCTAAATTGCGCATCTCTACTTAAGGATAGATGGAGTCACATTCTAGCTGTATCTGAAGAAGTGAGCTGTGGCTCACGAAAGCTCATACCCTGCCAGAAATTTTGTTAATCTTTAAGGTGCTACTGGACTCTTCTGCTAGCTACAGACTAACACGGCTACCCATCGTGATCTGCCTCTGGGAGAGGCGGTCCTGCACATGCAACTTGTCCCAGACCATTTAGGGCTTTGAAGGGCGATACCAAAACCTTGAACTTGATCCAGTACTCAATCTGCAAATGATAGACGAGAGGCTAGATTTTGTACCACAGGTGCTCGCTAGTGGTTGTGCCTTTTTTTAATCCCTGTTTCAAAGAGTGAAACCCGTAGGGAGGTATTTTTAAGTGACTTTCGAGTTGCGTTTTCAGTTATACTTTCCTACGTTACTAGAGCTTCGAGCGCAACCTAAGCAGATTCCTGAAAGTGCCCGATCTTAAATGCCCCAGTATATGGGGGCAGGCTTTGATTATTTTGAAGGTTTCTGTTCAGCCTCTCTCCCTTTTAGGTTTTCAAGTTAGGTTATAGGTATTTCACTGAAGTTGTTCTCAGGCTAATTCTGAACCTGGCCTTGGAGTGCAGCTCAGAAAATCTATACAATAGGGCTGGGTACAGAAAGGAAGATATTTCTACAAATCTGAGGAAATTTGCAGTAAAATCTTTATTTTATCCCATCCCATATCCTTTAAAAAAATATGTTGTTTTTTAATGCTATAAGTGCTGTGGTTTCATTTTGAACTCTTGGCTCTGTAAAGCTGGAGAGAGCAGAGTGGTTCTTCTCCCCTTCTGCCCCATGGGAGAACCAGCGTGGTGTAGTGGTTAAGAGCGGTGGTTTGGAGCAGTGGACTCTGATCTGCAGAATTGGGTTTGATTCCCCACTCCTCCACATGAGCGGTGGAGGCTAATCTGGTGAACCGGATTGGTTTCCCCATTCCTACACACGAAGCCAGCTGGGTGGCCTTGGGCTAGTCACACTCTCTCAGCCTCACCTACCTCACAGGGTGTCTGTTGTGGGGAGGGGAAGGGAAGATGATTGTGAGCCGGTTTGATTCTGCCTTAAGTGGTAGAGAAAGTCGTCATATAAAAACCAATTATTCTTCTTCATGTCCTTAAAGGGGAGGGATGCTGGGGAGAGGGCTCTTTGTCAAAAGTTTGCACGCTTCCCAAACCCATTCCTCTGCCCAGGTTGCCTAGCCAGTTCCAGAGAAGGCATTCGTGTGAGCTGCGGTTTCACAGGATTCTGGGAATCGTAGTTTTAAGAACAAATGCTTGGTATTGCTTTCCAGGTGTTTGTAGCCCTGCTTTGGACACCGTGGGCTGTGTACCCTTGCAGGGGCACCTCTGCCAGGGCTTCACACTTGGAACATGAGCCAAAGGTCCTGGCTGCTTTTGTGCGCTGCCCCCTCCTTTGTCTTTCAGCCAGTGTTGGCCCACCTTTGCTCCATTAGCTAAACTTCCTTCTTGGTTATTCCAGTAGCCTCGCTGTGGTTTTGTCTTCTACAGCCATCACTATGGTCGGAGTTCTCCTAATCCTTTGACGGTCCTTCTCTTCCTCCTTTTCCCAAAGTAGAAAAGAGTAGTAGAAGAAGAGGAGTTGTTTTTTATATGCTGACTTTCTCTACCACAAGGCAGACTCAGACCGGCTTACAATCACCTTCCCTTCCCCTCCCCACAACGCACACCCTGTGAGGTAGGTGGGGCTGAGAGAGCTCTAAGAGAACTGACTTGCCCAAGGTCACCCAGCTGGCTTCATGTGTAGGAGTGGGGAAACAAATCCAGTTCACCAGATTAGCCTCCCCCGCTCAGACTGGTGTGACTGGGGGGGGGGATCTCTCCCATGTCTCCCACTTTGTTTAACTTCAGATAACCTCAGATAATTGAGTCACCAGAGGCTTTACTCAGTTCGGCAATAAAATAGCAGAGTTCTCGGCTCAGAGGGACAAAGGGCATCTTCAGAATGGGTGTTTCCTTTTCCTCTTTGCTCGGGAGGCAGGATTTAATATTTAAATTTTCCCTTGACTACTGAGGGTAAACGCCCCCTGAAGCCAGTTCTATTTCCTGCCTTATCGGGAGAGCAGCCTCTAAGCAGCTCTCAGCTCAAGGAGAACAAATTTTTACTCTTATTCCTTATCTGTTCCTATCTATACTTTCCTGTACCTAAATTTCACATCTATATTTTCTCTACCTTTTCTATCTTAGATAGAAGGCTTAAAAAAAAAAAAAAAAAAAAAAATTCCCACCAAAACAAGATGGCGGATCGGCAAGAAGACGATTATATCGCCTCAGCCGATTTGGACCCTAGCCTTCTAACAGCTATGCCGGGTCCTTCTGATCCCTCCACCAGTCAACCAGTTGACTCGGGGGTTAAAAATAAAAAGAAAAACGGCTCAAGCGGCGGAGGCAGCGGCAAGCGCAAGAGGGTCGTCTCGACCAGCGGCAAGCGCGCTAAACGCCTCATAGACGCCGCCCGGCTCACAGGCGCTCCGAAAAGAAGCGGACGAGTTCCCGCAGCGGCTAGCGCCACGGAGATTACAGCGGCTCTTGCCGCTCCTCCGGTGCAGCAACTCCCAGGGGAAGAACAGCAGGCTGGCGGCTCGCCTTTGCCTTTTACCGCTTCGTCCTATGGCGGCTCGCCTTTAGTGCAAGGACGTGAAGCGGCTGCGGAGACACCGGCTACCGGTAGGATTCCTCCCCCCCTGTTTCAAGATGGCGGGCTAGCTTTTCTTAGAGCGGAGCTTTCAGCTCTTATTAAAGATGCCTTCACAGAAGGCTTGAGAGCAGCCCAACCCCCCCCTCCTCCAACCTATCCCCATACCTCCTCAGCCATGGAAGCCCAGACATTACAGGACTATACGTCCTTGGGTGCCCGTCCAAAACAAACAAGTGCTGGCAGTACTTACCTTGGGGACGGCAAGTGGCCTACTAAGGCGGCTCTAAAGGACACTTCAGCTCAGCAGGCTATGCAAGGGGAGGAGGGAGATGACTCCATGTCTGAAAGAGAGGAGGGCGAGTTCAGTTCGGATGGGGAAGACATAATTGAACAACCAAAACAGTCTAGAGTGTTTAACGCTGAGGAATTTCCTCTGCTATTGTCTAAAACCCTAGCAGCCCTTGATCTTTCAGATGACACTGACATTGCAAACACTCAAAGAAAAAAGGGGATGAAAGAATTCTTTCATATGCATGACATTCCAGACAAGGTGATACCTGTACCTGATTATTTCCTATCACTCATTAAGTCAGAGTGGGAGAAACCAATGGGTTCAAAACAGTTCCCAGTAACATCAAAAAAGTTTTATAATGTAGATCAGGCCACCTCAGAAATGCTCAAGGTACCCCCGGTGGAAGCTCCGGTCACTACACTACATACTTCAGACACAGTCACTGAAGAGGGACAGGCATTGATCAGAGATCCTGCTGATAGAAAGGCAGAGTTGGCATGCAAAAAGTCACATGAGGCCTCAGCCCTGGCAATTAAGGCCTCGGTTACATCTGCTCTGGTGTCAAGAGCAGCAATTATCTGGGCCAGAAAATTGACTCAGATTATTCCTCAGGAGGAAAAACAGGCTTGTGAAGGTGTCTCTAGAATTCTAAGAGCTGTCTCCTTCCTGGCAGACTCTACCTTAGACACCATGGCTTACGCTGCCAGAGCTTTAGCTACCTCAGCCGCAGCTAGAAGAGCCTTATGGCTTCACCCTTGGTCAGTGGAGCACCGGTCAAAGTCAGTCCTCATGGGCTATCCATATCAAGGAAAACGCCTATTTGGAGACAAATTAGATACCATCCTAGTGGAGACTAAAGATAAAAAGCAAGCCTTACCCAAGTCTCTTCACAAAGATTTTAAAAGCTCCTCCAATTCTACCAATTTTCGATCTTACCATACTCTCCAAAAATTCAGACCTGACCAACGCAGAAATCATTGGGGTCAAAACAATCAGTGGAGACAAAATCGTACTTCCTTTCGGAGAGGAGGTAGATTCAATAGGAATTCAAAATTCTCCTCCTTTCAAAGTGACAAGGGGAATAAACCAGGACAACAGTCCAAACAGTGACGCCGACCTGCTGCCTGTGGGGGGCAGGCTCAGTCACTTTCACCCACAGTGGTTGACCCCTCATGTAGACCTGTGGGTTCAAAACATAATACTTCAGGGATACCAAATAGAGTTCTCTCACATACCTACAGACAGACTTCAGATATCACCAACATCCAAGAACAAACAAAAAATACAAAGAACTTCAGAAGCGATACAACATCTAGTAGACATCAAAGCGATAGAGATAGTGCCTCCTTCGGAACGCTCATTGGGAATCTATTCAGTATTCTTCACCGTTCCCAAAACAGATGGGGGATGGCGGGCCATCCTAGATCTGAAGTTTCTGAACAGATTTATCCCATTGAGACGCTTCCGAATGGAGACACTGAAGTCAGTTTCAGAGGCATTGAGACCAATGGACTTTCTAACATCCATAGACCTCACCGAAGCGTACCTACATATCCTCATTTATCCACAACATCGACGCTTTCTGAGGTTCCTCTACCAAGGAATGCACTACCAGTTCAGAGCCCTCCCCTTCGGGTTAACTTCCGCCCCAAGGGTCTTCACCAAAGTACTGGTTACTTTGGTGGCAGAATTACGCAAGGAGGGCATACGCATTCATCCCTACTTAGACGACATTCTGGTATGTGCAGATTCCAAACAGCAAAGTCTACAACACACAAAACAAGTAGTAGAAAAATTGACAAGCCACGGCTTCCTAATCAATCACAAGAAGAGCAAGTTAACTCCTTCACAACATCTAAAACACTTAGGCGTTCTCATAGACACTCAACAAAACAAACTCTTCCTGACGGAGGACAAGATCACTCTCATATCATCCCTAGCCAAGGCTGCATGCAATTCCAGGGTGTCCAAACTCATGGCTCTCGCCAAGTTACAAGGGCACATGGTAGCTTGCATCCCCACCATACAATGGGCTCGTCTACACTCGAGACCTCTACAATGGCTACTCAGACCCTATCAAAGGGACATTCAAAGGAAACGAGACATAAACATCCTCCTTCCCAAGGAAGTCAAACACAGTCTACAGTGGTGGGCACAAAGAAACAACCTTTCAAGGGGCCTCCGATTCATTTACCCGATACCAGAACAAATTTACACGGACGCATGCATGACTGGGTGGGGAGCAATCTTTCACGAGCACATAGCCCAAGGCAATTGGAACCCCCAGGAACAAAAATTACACATAAACGTGTTAGAAATCAGAGCGATATACAAAGCTCTACAAAGCTTCACTCCACTAATCCTAAGGAAGGACATACTGGTAAGAACGGACAATGTGGCCGCAAAGGCACATTTGAACAAACAGGGGGGCTCACGGTCATCACCCCTACACAAGGAAGCACTAAAAATACTGAATTGGGCAGAAACCAACCTAACCTCACTACAGGCGGAACACATTCAGGGAGTCACGAATGTTCAAGCAGATTGGCTGAGCAGGGAGACAATAAACGAGGCAGAATGGTCCCTTCACCCGGACATATTCCAGCACATCACACAAAGGTTCGGGACACCTCAAATAGATCTATTTGCCTCAAAATCGAACCACCAACTACCCCGGTATTACTCCAGATTTGCACAACAGGGGGCGGAACAGACGGATGCACTAACGGCTCCTTGGCCCAGGGGAATGCTATACGCTTTCCCTCCACTCCCTCTCATACCAAGAGTACTGAGGAGGATAAAAACACTAAACGCACACGTCTTATTCGTAGCCCCTTACTGGCCCAGAAGGCCATGGTTTCCGATTTTAATTCAAATGTCTCACAACAACTTCTGGAGACTTCCAGACAGACAGGACCTTCTGATACAGGGCCCAGTATGCCATCCCAATCCAGGATGGTACAAAATGACCGTATGGGTATTTAACGGAGGAGACTTTGCAACTTAGGTTACAGTGAGGACATAATTAATACCATCCAGGCTGCACGCAAACCTTCAACTCAAAGAATCTACAATTCTACATGGAAGGCCTTTACTAGGTGGTGCAGACGCAAAGGCTTTAACCCACTCAAACCTAGAACACTTGGCATCCTGTCCTTTTTACAGGAAGGTCAACAGATGGGCTTAGCCACTTCTACACTACACAGGCAACTAGCTTCCATAGCCACCATCGTTCCAAGAGTGGCAGGTTATAAAATATCCAAACATCCTCACATTAAATTATTCTTTAGAGGCTTAAGCATCATCAATCCTCCAACAAAACACAGGTTTCCTACTTGGAGCCTACACACAGTCTTGACAGCACTCACAAAACCCCCCTTCGAACCTCTTTCGAAGGTAGGGCTCAAATGGCTTAGGATGAAAGTGATATTTTTAACAGCCATAACATCGGCACGTAGAGTCTCAGAAATAGGCGCATTATCTATCCGCCCCGGTCTCATTACCTTCCACAAGGATAAGGTAGTACTCAGACATGATCACTCATTCTTACCTAAGTGCAATACAAAATTCCACAGAGATCAAGACATAGTTCTGCCCTCATTTTGTCCCAATCCTAAGACTCCAAAGGAAAAGACATGGCATACACTAGATGTAAGGAGGGCCATTCACATTTATATGTCCAGAACAGAAAGTATCAGGACTTCAGAAGCCTTGTTCATTAACATATCACAGCCAAAGAGAGGTAAACCCATGTCAAGAGCTTCTATCAGTCGCACCATCTCATTGTGCATTAAGACAGCTTATAAGGAAAGCAAGCTACCAATACCTGGGGGCATTACTGCACATTCAGTTAGAAGTTCAGCAACTTCCACAGCCTTCGACAGGCAGGCCCCCATAGATGAAATTTGTAAGGCAGCCACGTGGTCGTCGGTGTCTACCTTTGTACGACACTATAAGATGAACCTATACTCATCTTCAGATGCAGCATTCGGCAGACGAGTGTTGCAAAGTATATTACAGGACGTCTAACCCACCCTGGGCGGGGACTGCTCTTGTATGTCCCATTCTGAAGATGCCCTTTGTCCCTCTGAGCCGAGAAAGAGCCTTGGCTACTTACCGTGAAGGCTTCTTCTGCTCAGAGGGACGAAGGGCATCTTGCCCTCCCAGACGTCTGCTTTATTTCCTATTGTTCTTTACCATGGTTCATTACTTCCATTTACACTTAGACCTTAGTCTCGTTAAGACTACTCTAAACTCTCAGCGTCTTTTACTACTAATTGGTTTATAACTTACTGATGACTTAAATGTTACAAGTTTTTTCTCAGTTACCTATATAAGGCTTGGAAAGTTTTTAACTGGCTTCAGGGGGCGTTTACCCTCAGTAGTCAAGGGAAAATTTAAATATTAAATCCTGCCTCCCGAGCAAAGAGGAAAAGGAAACACCCATTCTGAAGATGCCCTTCGTCCCTCTGAGCAGAAGAAGCCTTCACGGTAAGTAGCCAAGGCTCTTTTTATTATACTTCACAGGAAAGGGATTTAGAGGGGGGGATTAGTATTAAGGAAAGGTGCAAATTTTCTATATAAATAATGAGTCGGTCAACAAGTAGGAGCCCCGTGGCGCAGAGTGGAAAGCTGCAGTACTGCAGTCAAAAGCTCTGCTCACGACCTGTGTTCGATCCCGACGGAAGTTGGTTTCAGGTAGCCAGCTCAAGGTTGACTCAGCCTTCCGTCCTTCCGAGGTTGGTAAAATGAGCACCCAGCCTGCTGGGAGTAAAGGGAAGATGACTGGGGAAGGCACTGGCAAACCACCCCGCAAACAAAGTCTGCCTAGTAAATGTCGGGATGTGGCGTCACCCCATGGGTCAGGAATGACCCAGTGCTTGCACAGGGAACCTTTACAACAAGTACAGCACAGATGTTATTTTATCTAACCCAGATTTCCAACTCTTTAAGGTAGCTTAGTCCCAGAACCTGCAAACAGAGGTGTGTATATACTCTGGTGCCTAAAACTAGGAAGTGTGGCGAATCTCCCTTCTTTCTTCCTTTTTCCTTTCTGTGGAATTACTTCATGCTTAGGGCTGTTCAGCTTGGAAAGAAGGCGGTTAAGGGGAGACAGAGGTCTATAAAATTATGCAAGGTATGGAGAGTGTGGGCATAATACCAGAAAGTGGGGTCATCTGCTAAAGCTGGAAGGTGAGAGTTTCAAAATGGATAAAAGGAAGTATTTCTTCACACAACGCATAGTTAAATTGCGGAACTCCCTGCCACAGGATGTGGCGATGGCTGCCAGCTTGGAAGTGGACATATTCATGGAGGAGAGGGGTATTAATGGCTGTGGGGAGAATTTTTACTACCCTCCCCCTTTCTCTCGGCCCCTCGTGATTAGCTATCTCTCTGCCTGCTACTTACCAGGAGCAAGGTTCAGAGAATTTAACCTTGCACACAAGCCACTCTTAAACAGCACACAGAACAGATAACAGTAACTGTGCAGTTTTATTGGATTCACAAAAGAATATAAGACATAGGGAAAGGTAATACTTAACTAAATATATATGACAGAATATAACAGACAGACAGTAACAAAGGCCTTTGGGTCATTCCAAAGAGAGATGGCAACCACCAAGTGGAGCTCTGGTCTCTCCATGGAAGGACAAAGACTGGACATTTGGACCGCCTTTTTATAGGCTGGACCATGAAGAGATGGTCTCAAACGGACCCCTCCTTGTCACATTCTTCAGGATATGAGTTTTTCACAAATCATGGCTAAAATTGTTTAGAAATATCTTGTTCCATAATAAGTTTGCCATGTCCAGGTCTCTGACAGCCATCCGTTCATCCATTACTCCTTGTTCATAAACAATTTCCTTCCTGTGTAAGCAGGCACTCTGCTGTCCGTTTTAAATGACCTTGTTACCCCTGAACATAATATCTAGGTACCTAATGTGTTCTGGGTGACTAACTGTTAGTAGTGCAAATCTCCTGTTACTTTCTAAGGTCAGGATCCTAATGGAAAAGTTGGGGTCAGCTAGAGGGCTGCTTTCTGAAAGCCTTAGTCAGGTTTTGTGTGACTATAGGTTATAATATTAAGGTATGAATGTCGTTATTCTTAACCCAAATTATAAACATTCTTGCCACAATGGCTACTAGTCAAAATGGATACTAGTCATGATGCATGCCTATTCTCTCCGGGATCAGAGGAGCAGGCCTATTATATTAGGTGCTGTGGAACACAGGCAGGATGGTGCTGCTGCAGTCGTCGTGTTTATGGCTTCCTAGAGGCTCCTGGTTGGCCACTGTGTGAACAAATTGCTGGACTTGATGGGCCTGGGTCTGATCCAGCAGGGCTTTTCTCCCTGGCCCCGGATGTGGTGATGGCTGCCAACTTGGAAGGCTTTAAGAGGGGAGTGGACATGTTCATGGAGGAGTGGGCTATTCATGACTACTAGTCAAAATGGATACTAGTCATGATGCATCCCTATTCTCTCCAGGATCAGAGGAGCAGGCCTATTCTGTGAGGTGCTGTGGAACACAGGCAGGAGAATGCTGCTGCATCTGACTTGTCTGTTGGTTTCCTGGAGGCCCCTGGTTGGCCACTGTGTGAACAGATTGCTGGACTTAATGGACCCTGGTCTGATCCAGCACGGCCTTTCTTATGTTCACAGCATTTAAAGTAATTTTCTCACAATGCCTCTTTCCTCAGAGGCTATTCCTTCCCTGTGTGACTAGAATAGGGACCTTTCCCCCCAGGCTCTCTTTCGTCACCCTTAAGTGTTTTTTTCCTCAGTCGCACTAGGCACAACCCCTCACACTGGAACCAAGAGTAAAAAAAAACCCTTTTTCCCAGCAGCTCAGAGTCTCTTCCCTTAAGTTCCGCCTGCTCCCTGTATGTTCCTCTCTAGTCCGTCACAACTGGTCTTAAATGTATCCTTTCCCTTTTGCAGAGTGCGGCTACGACCCGTACAACCCCGAACTCCCCAACCCCTCAGCCCAAAGCAGAAACGGCAGCTTGGAGGATGTCACCGACTCGGCCCCGAGTATTCTGGAGCTGGAGCGGGTCAACCAGGAGATCGAGGCCGTCAGGAGTGAAGTCGAGCGCGAGCAAAAGAAATACGAGGAGCTTCTGGAGACCACGAAGGAGTACGGCGCGTCCGAGCCTCCGTCGCTGGTCCCCAAGGCTGCCAGGCCGGCTTCCATGACCAAAGCCAACTCCCGTTCTTCCTTGGAATATACCCCAAGCACCTACTTTTCGAGCGGCAGTGCCGACTACAATCCCACCCCTCTTGCCACGGCTGCTGCAAGCCGGTCAAACAAGTACACCTTGGATTGTCCCAACGGTGCCAAATCAAAGGGCAGCTCGCTGGAGTACGTCCCTACAGTGGTCACCCAGAAGAAGTACAGCCGTTCTGTTGCCAACAACAAGTACATTATAGATGTCTCCAAGCCTTCGACAGATTTGGAGTATGACCCTCTTTCCAATTACTCTGCAAGGCTTTTGTGCAAAGCCAGTGGCAAGGAGCAGAAGGGGACCAAAAGGAAGAGGGCCGCTGAGCGGGAGGACACGTATTCTCCTCCGCTCAAGAAACACTCCGACGCAACCTCCAGCCCTGAGCCCATCTCAAGGTTCTCCGACTCGGAAGATGATCAGGATTCGGGAAGCCAAGCGGCTTCAGCCAGCCTCCCGAAAAGTAAAGGCGGCTCGGATAGCAAGGGGAGCGAACGGCTGGTCGCTGAAGCGAAAGGGGCCCGACCGGACGATTTGCGTTCTCGGCAGATGAAGGAGACAGCGGTGCAGTATGACATGGGAGATATTGAAAGCCCTCGGGGGACAGTCGTCAAAGACACTCTGGAGAAGGATGTGACGTTGGCCAAGGCCCTTTCCAACAGGAATGAGAAAGAGAAAGGGAAAAATAAACAGGTAACAAAAGACCAAGTGAAAGAGAAAAGTGCAGAAGGTAAGAAGGATGAAGACAAGGTTGCAGGCAAGGAGAAAGCTGGTGCAACGGTGCACAGGAGAAATGGGGAAAGGAGCGAGAAGAAACGCGACAAGCCTCATGATGGTGGACCGGTAAAGAAACTTGATAAGTGGAAATCCGGGAAAGAGATGGGTGGGAGGCAGGAAACCTCTGGAAAGAACAAGAACAAAGGACAAAGTAAAGCGTCTAGCAGCGAGAAAGCCAAAAGCTCCAACAAGGACTCCAAGCAAAGACCTGTTGATGCAATGGGCAAGAAGGGGGCATGCAGGGGTAAACAGAGAGACGGCAAGCCACTGGCATCTCCGCAACTGAAGGCGAAGCTGGCCGACTCCCAGAGTAAGGGCAGCGGCAAGGGTGAGCGCCCGGCTAAGCAGCGGACCCTGAGCCACACTGACCTCTTTGGCGATGAGAGCGGGGACGAGGGGTCCTTGGCTCGGCCCCGCCCGATGGTTTTCCCTGACGTAAGCTCGGACTCAGATGGAGACGGCGGCACCTCACCTGTGCCCCGCCGCAATGGGGTGCCCAGCCAGAAACGTCCCAAGCTGTCCAAAGCTCCCCTGTCTTCCCCTTCCTCGTCCTCCTCTTCCGACGAGGCCGCTTACTCATTCCTTGAGAACGACCTGGATCTCGAGTCCGACCCCATGGAGGAGTGCCTCCGGATTTTTAACGAGTCCACGGCTGTGAAAACGGAAGACAAAGGCCGGCTGGGTAAACAGGTAAAAATGGGATCTGGGAGGGGGAATGTTACTAGGATTGCAGCCTGATATTATAAAAAGAAGGTCATTTTTGCAAGGTAATTAGCAGCGCATTCCAGGCTGAATTGCTCCGCGTATTTTTTTAAATTTTCCACGCTGAACCATCATTCCGGAAGTGACTGCGAAGCCAGCGCTTACCTGCTTCGCGTTACCAAAGAGCCCATTTAACCCAACCTTTGGTGTTTGCCATGAAGAATCACCCTCAAGGAACAATGCAAAACAGAGGCGCGTTAGCTATGCTTATGCTAATGACTATGCAAACAGGAACAAAGGAGCAGGCGAGTGGGGTGTGTGGAACTTCTCCTTTTGCGTAGGGACCGTGAAAAGGCATTTTTAAAGTCGCATTTTTAGAAAGAGCTTTGAGCGAGCATCAAAATTGACCATGCAAAAATGGCTGAAGAGTTAGTTTTTATATGCAGACTTTCTCTACCACTTAAGGGAGAATCAAACCTGCTTACAGTCACCTTCCCTTCCCCACAACAGACACCTTGGGTGGTAGGTAGGGCTTTGCATTTCATCATATTCTTAGCATTTCATGTATCATTTTCCAATATTTTCTTGCTTGAGGGAGTTTCTTCATGCACAACAGCACACTCCACAAACCTTAAGGGCCTGACTGACGAGTGGATTTCTCGTCTCAGGATGAGAAGAGGATCAGGGATTTTTCTTTCTGCTCCTTCCTCAGTTCTGGCTTGATGGGAGAATTTATTTTCCTTCACCCTCACAGACCAATGCACACTTTTGTGGATAACACACTGCAACAAAACATAACACTGATGCGGTTGCACGTACAAGTGCGTCAAGGCTTGCGTGTGCTCCTGCATGCGCGTCACTTTAGTAATGCATACAGGGCCTTCTGTTCATGGGTGAAACACCACGCAAGAAGCTTTTTGGTGCACTGGTACAGTTGCATCAGGATTTGCCCCTGTCTCTGGAAAGTGCTGTGGAGAAGGGAGATGAAAAGTGCCGTTTGTGTGAGAGAGCCAGCATGGTGTAGTGGTTAAGAGCGGTGGACTCTGATCTGGACAACTGGGTTTGATTCCCCACTCCTCCACATGAGTGGCGCACTCTAATCTGGAGAAATGGTTTCAATTCCCCACTCCTCCACATGAAGCCTGCTGGGTGACTTTGGGCTAGTCACAGCTCTCTCAACCCTGCCTACCTCACAGGGTGTCTGTTGTGGGGAGGGGAAGGGAAGGCGACTGTAAGCCGGTTTGAGACTCCTTAAAGGTAGAGAAAATTGGGATTTAAAAAAGCCAACTCTTCTTCTTTTGTAAAACAGCAGCTTTCCCATAATAATAATAATAATAATAATAATAATAATGTTTTATTTATATCCTACCCTCCCCTGGGAATGCCGGGCTCAGGGTGGCTAACATTGGTATAAAATATACAGAGACTGTAATACATCTGATCGCGCTAACATCAAGCTAAAATGCAACAATTAAACCTATCCAAGCATACACCACATTAAAAGGCAGCTTGAGTTTTCCGTGCTGTCCCCCAGCAGCATTCCATCGCAGTTTCATTCATTTTGGCTGAGGCTGGAGAGCCAGCGTGGTGTAGTGGTTAAGAGCGGTGGTTTGGAGCGGTGGACTCTAATCTGGAGAACCGGGTTCGATTCCCCGCTCCTCCACATGAGCGGCAGAGGCTAATCTGGTGAACCGGGTTGGTTTCCCCAATCCTACAACATGAAGCCAGCTGGGTGACCTTGGGCTAGTCACAGCTTTCTCAGCCCCAAAAACCTCACAGGGTGTCTGTCGTGGGGAAGGGAAGGAGATTGTAAGCCTGTTTGATTCTTCCTTAAGTGTTAGAGAAACTCGGCATATAAAAGCCAACTCTTCTTCTTCTCCTCCTTCTCCTCCTTCATCATTGTGATCATCATCTTCTGGAGCTTAAAACCGTAATTCAGCGAGCAGCAGCCAAGTTCCCTCTGGGCTGAGCTAGTTCACCTCTCCGTGCAGATGCTGAAGTCCAGGCAGGCTGGCAGAAGCCGCCGTCGGATGAGCCTGCTGTCGATTCCCAGTCCCAGATGTAGTTTTTGTTTGTTAGTTCATTTATACTGCTTGCAGGTTCGGTGTCTGCGTAGCCTTAGGTGGGGCAGCTGCTGGGACTCAGGGCTTTTGGTGGGGCCTGCTGTCATGGACCCCCCCCACACACACCTGCCTCCTTTGCCACCTGTCCATGTCCAGTATGGTGTAGTGGTTAACAGCGGTGGTTGGAGCGGTGGAGTCTGATCTGGAGAACCGGGTTTGATTCCCCACTCCTCCACATGAGTGGCGGAGGCTAATCTGATGGACTGTGTTTGTTTCCCCACTCCTCCACATGAAGTCAGCTAGGTGACCTTGGGCAAGTCACAGCTCTGATAGAGGTCTCTCAGCCTCACCTACCTCAAAGGGTGTCTGTTGTGGAGAGGGGAAGAGAAGGTGATTGTAAACTGGTCTGATTCTTCCTTAAGTGGTAGAGAAAGTGGCATATAAAAACTCGTCTTCTTTCCCTGCCCATTTGCTTGCAAACTCTCTGCCACCCATGCCCCCAGCTTCCCAGAGCTGATGGGGAAGTCCATGCGGGCAGCAAACAGGAAGAAAAGCAGGATACTCATTTATTTTTTTATTCATATTTATTCATTCCCAGCAGGTCGGGCTCAGAGTGGGTTACAACAGTGCATAATAAAAACATCAATTAAAACAGACCTTAAAACCTCATGAGCCTGGTGGCGCAGAGCGGTAAACTGCAGTACTGCAGTCAAAAGCTCTGCTCGCGACCTGAGTTCAATCTCGATGGAAGTTGGTTTCAGGTAGCCGGCTCAAGGTTGACTCAGCCTTCCATCCTTCCGAGGTCGGTGAAATGAGTACCCAGCTTGCTGGGGGTACATTGTAGACCAGTGGTTCCCAAAGTGGGCAGTACCACCCCCTGGGGGGCGGTGGTGTTACCTAGGGGGGCACTAAGAGGCAAGGGGGCAGCAGGGGGGAGTTAGAGGTGGGCCCCTTCAACTGTGTTGCCCACTAATTGACAATGGATCAAGCTATGGCAAATTGGATCAAGCTATGCCATGCTGGCAAATTTGGTGGAAACGATCAGGATTTTTTTCCAGACTTTGAAGAGCTGGTACCACTGGATCAAGTTCATCAGTTTTGTTGAACAAATTTCAACTAAAAAGTTTTAATTTGATTTTGAACAGATGTGCAATTGTTACTGTTCTGAAATTGTATTGTTGTTATCTTCTTTAGTGAGTCATGCAAACCCCTATTTTGAATAATGCTTTTTATAGGAAAGGGAGGGGGCGCTGGAGTTGAGTTTGTGGAACCAAGGGGGCCGTGGCCCGAAATGTTAGGGAACCACTGGTGTAGAGGACTGGGAAGACAATGGCAAACCACCCTGTAAACACAGTCTGCCTAGTAAACGTCGGGATGTGACATCACCCCATGGGTTAGAAATGACCCGGTGCTTGCATAAAAATTCTGTACTCTGTATAATTAATAAACAGGATGGCGTTCAATACTAATAAATTGTGACCACTAGAAAAACCTGGCCAAGCAGTGAGCCCCCATAAGCCAGCTGGGAGAAGGATTGGGTGGCCAGCAACCAATGACACGGTGGATAAACTTGTGGTTGCCCTCAGTTGTAAGCCTGGTGGAACAGTTCCGTTTTACAGGCCCTGCGGGAACTCATTTAGGTCCCGCAGGGCCCTGATGTAGCTAGGGAGTCTGTTCCACCAGGCTGGGGCTGAAAAAGCCCTGGCCCTCGTCGAGGGGAAAAAATCTTTGAATACTTTAAAATATTATTTTGAAACTTTTTGTCTCTCCACCCCTTCCTTCCCTTTCTAGCTGTCCCGAGAGGAAGAGACTGATGAAAAGGTGGTGGAGGACAGTTTAACCACACTCTTCCCGGGTCAGAAGAGGAGAATCTCCCACGTGACCAAGCAAGGAAGTGTAAGTGGCTCTTTTGGAGCAACGCTGAAGGTGTGAAATGCCATGGGGGGGGCACCACAAGGACCTTGGTGAGCCAGCATGCATCCCTGAACCCATGCTGGCAAGGGACTTGAGGGCGAAGAAGATGGTGAGGGGTCTGGAGACCAAGTCTTATGAGGAAAGGTTGAAGGAGCTCAATATGTTTAGCCTGGAGAGGAGACAACTGAGAGGGTTTGATTCCCCACTCCTCCACATGAGCGGTGGACACTAATCTGGTGAAGCGGGTTGGTTTCCCCACTCTTCCACATGAAGCCAGCTGGGTGACCTTGGGCTTGTCACAGCTCCCTTAGAGCTCTCTCAGCCCCACCTACCTCACATGGTGTCTGTTGGGAGCGAAAGGGAAGGAGATTGTAAGCCGGTTTGATTCTCCCTTAAGTGGTAGAGAAAGTCGGCATATAAAAACCAACTCCTTCTTCTTCTTCTTCTTCCCCTTCTTTCCCCCAACCCAAGGCCACCCAGCAAACATCCACGGTGGAGCGTAAATTAAAACCTGAGTCTCCAGTTTCCTGGTCCGATGCTCCAACCCAGGGGTGTCAAACTCAATCGTTACAAGGTCCGGTTATGACATAAATGTCACTTGGTCAGGCCAGGCCATGCCTTGCCAGCCCAGATCGAGAGTAGGGGGGGCGTGGCTGGCTTGTGGGCCGGATAAGAGGTCTCAAGGGGTCGGATCTGGCCCGCGGGCCTTATATTTGACACCCCTGCTCTAACCACTACACACCACACCGGCTCTCACACATAACTCGTGTGCAGCTGGCATCTTTGTCTGGGATTGTGTACATTCACACACACATGCCAGCGTTCAGATGCGTTTCTTCAGCTTCGGACAGAACAAGTTAATACCCGAGCCTCTCTCTGCGTGGCACAAACTCTTTCTGCCCGGGAGGCGGTGGGCTCTTCTTTGGAAGTTTTTAAGCCGAGGCCAGATGGCCATCTACTGTAATGCTGATTCTGTGAACTTAGGCAGATAATCAGAGGGAAGGCAGGAAGGGTCAGTGCTTGGCTCTCGTGCCCTTTCTTACATGCCTAGGGCAATGCCGATTTCCACTTTGGAGTCAAGAAGGAATTTCCCTCTAAACCAGATTGGGCAGGGTTCCTGGGACGAAATGGCCTTCTGTTGGCCAGGCATGCCAGCTTTCCTGCTTTACCGACCCCCCCACTCCTTTCCTTGGTCAATAAGCTCTCTGTTGTCACAAGGAAAACCTTTGAGGTCAGTGCAAATAAGCACCTGGCCATTTGTGTGCCCTTGGTCAAATTTCTCCATTAACTTCTCTCCCCACCCCCCCAATACCCAACAACAGCCAGAGATAAGGGATCGGCATTAAATGGGTCGGAAAGGCCGTAGCTCAAATATTTGCCACGACAAACCACTTTGCAAAGGTGTTTGCGTGTGGAGATGGGGAGAACAGAGCGTGCCGCGATAACCTCAGCGTGCCCCTTCAACGAGAGTCAGGCAAAGCGTCCTTTAACCCCCTCTCCCAGTGAATCGTTTCTCCCCTTATAAAAACTCAAGACATGGGTGAACGGGAGCAAAACTAGCAGAGATGGGCTCTTCTGGGTGAAAACGCATGGTCGCTTTAGCCTCCTTTATTCCCTGTTTCAGCCAGGATCGAACGCACGTTCGGCGAAAACGCATGCGTTCGATCCTGACTGAATCCTGGCTGAAACGGAATAAAGGAGGCTAAAGCGACCATGCGTTTTCGCCCTTTGTCAGTTCTGTCCGGTTCGTTTACTATTGCAATCAGAGACCAGCATGCGTACAAATTACGGTCAGTAGTTATAAAAAGAGAGGAAAAGCTGTATAAAATCAGAAACTAAAAATCCGAATTGGTTATATAAGCTAAGAATAGCTATGTGACTATCGAAAGTAAATTCTGTGAGCCTCTGCTACAATATAAGTTAGTGCTGTGTATCTAAGACCATTAATCCACCTCCTTACATGTGAGTGCATTTCTTTTCTTAATAGCTAAAAAGCAGAATGCACTTCAGTCATATGTGTATTTTTTAAAAAAAATATTATTGGGTTTTTTGGGGTACAGAATTAAAAACGATATGGGAAGGAGGGAAAAGGGGGGTAAATGTATAAGTTTCAGTCCCCGAGTTTTATAAATACAATAATTGCATGCCTCAAAAACAATTTAAAATGCACCCGATCATTCTGTTAGAATGTGATGTTAAAATATAAAGTACTCCATCTATTAGTTTTCTTTCCTTAATAGCTATCCCTGGATATATCTAATACTTATTTAATCTGATTCGCTTGTTGATAAAATTAACTATGAATAGCAATAGTACATATTATGCATATTTATCATAAAAAGGTTGCCATTTAAGTCTAAAATCATCTAGTGTTTTTTTTTTTATTATTAAACAGGTTAGTTTTGACATCGTGGCGAAGTCAAATAGTTTGTAAGTCCATTCTTTCTGTGTTGGAGTCTTGGGGTTTTTCCAATATGAAGCATACAGAATTCTCGCCCCCATGATAGCATATTGGAAAAATTCTCTTTGGATTGGACTCACTTGTGTATTTATAGAGCCTCTTGCCTGTGTCTTTCCCGGTAACAATATGGCAGCTCCAGCCCGCATTTCGGAATCTGGTCTGTTCAAAATGGCGGACCCCCCGTTAAGAATAAACATGGCCTCCCCAGGGACTGGATTCCGCGTGGCCCGGGGCCATCCGAGACTCTCCGGCCGGCGCCGACTGACCCTGTGCCACTCGGCTCTTGCAGGTGGAAACTCCAAGCAAGCCAGTGGTCCGGCCTTACTGCCCGCCCTCTGCCCAGGAGGTCTGCTACCAGAGGATCCGCCTGGCGCAGCAGCAGGCAGCTCAGCTGGCCCTGCGGCGGTCCACGCCGGCCCCTGTGCCGGCCCCGGGGAGCTCCCTTGTGCCGCACAAGGGAGAGAAGAAGCGGATTGCCCACGTGCCCAGCAGCACAGCTCTGCCTGCGGCCACCAGGTGTGGTAAGTGAGCATTTCTCGCCTGCGAGGGTCAAACACTTGTTGACCTTGACTCTTGACGCTAGTCGGGACGGCACGGTTTGGGGGTTAGTAGCTGTTCAGGCCGAACCTCCAGCCCTACTTGGAACCCCCACGTCTTCTTGCTGCTCTCGATCTGGTCCCATGGGCCCTTCGCAACACCACGTATCCTTTTTTTCGACGCTTAACACCATGGATTTTTTCTGTGTTCTGTAACTGGAGGCCTGCTTTGTTCATGCGCTTTGAAAAGGGTACATACTTCCCCCCCTGATCAGCTTCCAGACCAGCAACAGTCTTCCTCCTTTTAACCCCGGCCTGCCTTCCGGCATCCTGCAGTCCCTTCTTCCTGGCCCCAAAGGTTTTCTGGGGAATTGAAATGAGCGAGGTGTAGTGGTTAGGAACAGCGGACTCTAATCTGGTGAACCGGGTTGGTTTCCCCACTCTTCCACATGAGCGGCGGACTCTAATCTGGAGAAGCAGGTTGGTTTCCCCACTCCTCCACAGGAAGCCTGCTGGGTGACCTTGGACTAGTCACGGTTCTCTCAGAGCGGTCCATCTCGGATTGCTACATGCCCAGGACAAACAATTGGGAGGTTGGTGACGGGGTGGTGGGTTGGACGGCCTTTTGGGCCTGCCCCCCTAGCTGAAATCTTAAGAGGCCTCCATCGGGAATGGATCTCTCCAGCCTCTTATTTTCAAACCCCAGAACCGCACTAGAGCCCTCTGAATGACATGGCCCGTGTACCAGGCAGACTTTGTCTGGTTTTACTCGAATCCCTACAGCCTGCCAGGATGTTTGCAAAGTAATTGTGCGCCTTCAAGGGTCTCTTTGGAGTTGAGACGCGATCAGGCTGTGTGTGGTGATCCTGGATTCCAGGCTGCACCTGGATTACTGTGCGCGGTTCTACAGGCCCCACTTCAAAAAGGATGTGGACAGAACAGAGCAGGTACAGAGGAGAGCAGAGAGGATGATCAGGGGCCTGGAGACCAAGCCCTACGAGGAAAGGCTGAGGGACTTGGGAATGTTTAGTCTGGAGAAGAGAAGGCTGAGCGGGGACAGGATTGCTCTCTTTAAGAATCTGAAGGGCTGTCACCTAGAGGAGGGCGGGGGGCTGTTCCTGTTGGCAGCAGAGGATAGAACTCGCAATAATGGGTTTAAATTGCGGGAGGAAAGGTATTGCGAGCTGGATATTAGGGGGTGAATTTCTATAGTAAGAGTTGTTCAACAGTGGGATCGGCTGCCTAGGGAAGTGTTGAGCTCCCCCTCAATGGCATTCTTTAAGCAGAAGCTGGACAAGCACTTGACAGGGATGCTCTAGGCTGATCCTGCATTAAGCAGGGGGTTGGACTAGATGGCCTCTGTGGCCCCTTCCAACTCTGATTCTAACTCAGTTCAAAGTAATGGTTCTTATCTTTAAGGCCTTAAACTGCTGGGGCCCGGGTAATGGAAGGGCTGCCACCTCCCGTACTATCCAGCCCACCCGTTGAGATCAGCCCCTCCAGCCCTGCTTGCTGTGCCCTTGCCTTTTCAAGGCAAGGTGGGGGGGTAACTAAACGCAGGGCATTTTTGGTGGTGGCACCTCCCCTTTCCATGCCTACCCCTTCGAAGCTCACCTAGCACCCACTTTGCTTTCTTCTAGGCGCTACACCAAAACTCCTCGTTTCACTCAGGTTTTTAATCCTGGCAGACTCTGGCAGGGCCTGACTGGGGTTTGCTCCTTGCTCCCGTGTACAGTTGTTGGGTGCACGCTGCGGTTCTTGGGTTAAAGTCGAGTGTGGGCCAATTCTTGCTCCATGTCCTTCCAGCCCCTGGAGGTCCTCAGAAAACCATCCTACCCAGAAGCACGGCGTCTTCCAATGGTACCGACGCGTTGTCCTTGAAAGCCCGCACGCTGGCCGGAATGGCCTCCAAGACCACCACCACGAACGTCCCCAGAAGGGTAGCACACGCCCCCTCTCTGCAGGTAAAATCCACTAGGAATCCACTCTGCGGTTGCCTTGTTTGTGTGCTTCCTAGAGACACCTGGTTGGCCTCTGTGTGAAAAAACTGCTGGACTTGATGGGCCTTGGTCTGATCCAGTAGGGTTTTTCTCCCTGCCCCAGGATGCGGTGATGGCTGCCAACTTGGAGGGCTTTAAGAGGGAAGTGGACATGTTCATGGAGGAGAGGGGTATCCCTGGATACTAGTCATAATGCATCCCTATTCTCTCCAGGATCAGAGGAGCCTGCCTGTTATATTAGGTGCGGTTGAACACAGGCAGGATCATGCTGCTGCAGTTGTCTTGTTTGGGGGCTTCCTAGAGGCCCCTGGTTGGCCCCTGTGTGAATAGACTGCTGGACTTGATGGACCTTGGTCTGATCCAGCATGGCTTTCCTTATGTTCTTATGGAGGATGGGGCTATCAGTGGCTAGTAGTCAAAATGGATACTAGTCATGATGCATACCTATTCTCCAGGATCAGAGGAGCAGGCCTATTATGTCAGGTGCTGTGGAACGCAGGCAGGGTAATGCTGCTGCAGCTGTCTTGTTTGTGGGCTTCTAGAGGCACCTGGTTGGCCCCTGTGTGAACAAACTGCTGGACTTGATGTGCCTGGGTCTGATCCAACAGGGCTTTTCTCCCTGCCCCAGGGTGTGGTGATGGCTCCCAACTTGGAGAGCTTTAAGAGGGGAATGGACATATTCATGGAGGAGAGGGCTATCCCTGGCTAGTAGTCAAAATGGATACTAGTCATGATGCATCACTATTCTCTCCAGGATCAGAGAAGCATGCCTATTATATTAGGTGCTGTGGAACACGGGCAAGATGGTGCTGCTGCAGCCATCTTGTTTGTGGGCTTCCTAGAGGCACCTGGTTGGCCATTGTGTGAACGGACTGCTGGACTTGATGGGCCTTGGCCTGATCCAGCAGGGCCTTTTTTACGTTCTTATGATGCATAGTGGGACCCTTGGTCCACCTAGCTCAGTATTGCCTGCTCTGGCTGGCAGTGGCACCTCCAAAGTCCTGGGCTCAGGAGGATCGTTCCCAACATCTGTTCGGTTAGAGGCTGCCTATAAGAGAGCTTGAACTTTCAGAGTTATGCAGATGTTTGGATGACTTAAGCAACATTGGCTCCCTCCCTTTTTTTTCTTTCCAGAGCGCCACCTTAAAGCGGCCGGTTATTCCTACCGAGTTTGGCGCCAAGGTTCCCACCAACATCCGTCAGAGGTACCTCAATCTTTTCATCGACGTGTGCTTGAAGATCTGCTCTTCCCACCAGGAAGCCTTTGACAAGGTGTGTGTGTTGGGGGGGGCGGGTGGGGGGGGGAAGAATATATATTTTTGGTGGGGTACAAACAGCAGCTCATCCGTCACCATTTTCGCCTCTTGCCTATTACCGTATTTTTCCGTGTATAAGAAGAGGTTTTTTTCTTTTAAAATTTAGTAAAAAATTGGGGGTTGTCTTATACACGGAATGCACGGTCGCCGCTGGCCCTGCCCATCAGCTCCAGCCTTCCCATGGTCCCTGCTGTCTCCCCCGCCTGTATTTTTCCGTACACGCTGCCATGTATAAGACAGCCTCGATTTCTTAATTTTGGGTTCAACTGGGGCGTCTTATACACGGAAAAATTTGGTAACTGCCAGTCTCTGGGGGCAGCTGGCATGAGGGGGCGGGAAGAAAGAGAAAAGGCCCGGTGAGATTGGAGCCCCGTGGAATACACTCAAGCCTGTGCTTAATTTTCTCCCTTTTTAAAAAAAAAAAATTGCCAATGGTGTCTGCCCCCCATTTTAGACAGAAATGTAGTCAAGCGAGGAGTGCCGTGCCCCATCACTTGAGGCTCACGGAGGCGGCTGTCTCGGCTGTGACCATTTCAGGCTGTGAGACGGAACGGAAATATTCTACCCTACCCAGTAACAGCCAGAATAAACCTCCTCTGAGAAAATTAGTGTGTTGGGAAGAAGGCAAAGGTGGAACTTTTCTCCCTGAAGTGCTAGCTTTCTCCATGGCAGTGGACAGGAGTCTTTTTACTTCTCTGTGGGGGAAGCATTCCTGTTAAAACAGACACATGGAAATTAAGAGTCTCTTTGTTCCAAAGCAGCACTTTAACCTCTAAACCACAGGGTTGTATTGAGATTATTGTTCTCCACTATAATCCCCTCTACAGGTTGTTAGGTTATCTGACTGAAGTGGTCAGAAGTGTCTTTATTCCAGGAATCAAATGAAAACCTTGTATCCCCAACAAAGATTACTCGCGTTATCTTTTTTTGACTTCCAAGTCCGTCCAATGGCTCTTGAAATGATTAAATATGAAAGAATCAGAATAATACAAAAAATGCTTGCAGGTGTCAGTGAAATCAGAAAAGCATACAGATCATCCCTTATCAATCTTAAATTAAAAAAATGAAACACATTTTCCAGGCCCGCGGCCGTTGATTCAGATGTCATCTTTACGAAGGATGGAGCAGGGAGGAAATGGCTGAAAACAGATGTTCTGCAGAAATTGTCAGACTGCTTTTGTTCGGTCATCTGTGCCATTAGCACTCAGGGTACACGGCAAAAGTGATTTAAAAAAATTAAAATAATTGGGTATAGGAGAACGTTCAGTCAAAAACGTGCGAATCCCTGCTGGGTTTTGCCAGTCAATCCAGTCTTCAAGACCGCCTCTCCTGGTGTGATCCCCTGAGAAACTTAAGATCGCAGAATAACAACTTGCTGGTGGTCCCCGGCCCAAGGAATGTCCGGCTAGCCTCGACCAGGACCAGGGCTTTCTCTGCCTTGGCCCCTGACTGGTGGAATAGTCTCCCAAATGAGATCAGTGCCCTGCGGGACCTCCAGAATTCCACAGGGACTGTAAGTCGGAGCTATTCCGCCGGGCTTATGGTTGAGACCAGCGAATTTGTGAGCCGTCCTGAGCCTGGCCTTTGGACCAGGGAGGGTGGGGCAAAAGTGCAGTTAAATAAATAAATAAATCCACCATCCTGTTTCCCAAAGGGCTGACCAAATGCCCCTGGAATTATGCTTAAAGGCACAGAAGCTATAGTCTTCCCCCGTGGTTGCTGTCCAGCTCGTATTTTTTGTTTTGTTTACTTCCTTTATAAAGGCAGGGGTCTTTCTTCCCAGTGGGGGCCCACAGCAGTTTACGACATTCTCCTCTCCTCCGAGGAGATGCCAAGGCAGATCTGGATCGAGCGTAAAAATCAGCTGAGGTGAATCCAACACGCACGCAACCGTCAGGGATGCTCTAGACCAGTGGTGCCCAAAGTGGGCAGTGCCACCCCCTGGGGGGGCATTGGGATTGCCTAGGGGGGCACTAAGAGGCAAGGGGGCAGCAGGGGGGCGCTAGAGGTGGGGCCCCTTCAACTGTGTTGTTCACTAATTCACAATCGATCAAGCTCTGGCACCATGCTGGCAAATTTGGCGGAAACGTTCAGAATTTCCCCCCCAGACTTTGAAGAGCTGGTACCACTGGATCAAGTTCATCAGTTTTGTTGAATAAACTTCAACTAAAAAGTTTTAATTTGATTTTGAATAGATGTGCAATTAATTGTTACTGTTTCGAAATTTTGTTGTTATTGTCGTCTTTAGCACGTCCTGCAAACCCCTGTTTTGAATTATGCTTTTTATAGGATAGGGTAGGGGGTGCCGGGGTTGCGTTTGTGGAACCAAGGGGGCAGCGGCCTGAAAAGTTTAGGAACCACTGCTCTAGGCGGATCCTGCATTGAGCAGGGGGTTGGACTAGATGGCCTGTCCAGCCCCTTCCAGCTCTATGATTCTCTAATACCGGTGTCCTTCGCAGGCTCTGTCCGAGGAGAAGGTGGCTTACGAACGCAGCACCAGCCGGAACATCTACCTGAACGTGGCGGTGAACACCTTGAAGAAGCTTCGGAGCCTGCTGCCCAGCCCTTCCCGGGGCACGAGCAGTATGTACTCGTCTTTCGGGCCTCGGCTCACCTTAGCAAAACTACACCTGGGGCTTGAAGAGACTCCTCTTGCGTGATACGCAGCTGGCCACGTCTGACTCTTTCCTTTCCCCCTTGCGCCCTCTTCCAGAGCCCAACAACCAGAAGGTGGTGTCCCATGAAGCCATGCTGGGTGGCAAACTGGCCACCAAGATCAGCTTCTCCCTCAACCGCTCCACCAGCTTGCAAGCAGAGGACCTGACAGGTGCGTCCCTCTTTTTGTAGCTCACGGGGTGACTCCAGGTGGGTTTCGCTCAGTTGGGGGGGTCATTCATTCCTCTTTGTCCCTCCTTTCAACTGGGTGTGTGTGGTGGCATGGAACAGTGGATGACTAGGAAAGGGCCATGACTCGGTGGTTGGCACATTAGAAGGTACATGATTCAATCCCCAGCAGCTCCAGTTAAAGGACCAGGTCAGAAGTCACATGAAAGACCTCTGCTGGAGACCTGCTGCCAGTCCCTATGAGGACCAGTTGAAAAGCTTAGGGCTGTTTAGCTTGGAGAGAAGGTGGTTAAGGGGAGACATGATAGAGGTCTATAAAATAATGCATGGTACGGAGAATGTGGACAGGAAGAAACTTTTCTTCCTTTCTTATAATACCAGAATGAGAGGTCATCTGCTGAAACTGGAGGGTAAGAGATTAAAAACAGATGAAGTGTATCTTCACACAACACATAGTTAAATTGTGGAACTCCCTGCCCCAGGATGTGGTGACAGCTGCCAACTTGGAAGGCTTGAAGAGGGGAGAGGGCATGTTTGTGGAGGAGAGGGCAATCCAGGGCTACTAGTCAAAACAGATACTAGTCATGATGCATCCCTATTCTCAACTGAAGAAAAAGCGGGGGGGGGGGGAACTCAACCTAAAAGTTAGAGGAAACCAAAGGGGTTGAGCTAAACACTATCTGCTGTAACAAAAAAAAAATACATTTATTTTATTATATATTGTGCACAATTGTATTTAAAAACACAGGGCCTAAAATGAGGCTTCCTAAAAAGCCCAGAAATGTTTACAAATACTACCAACACGTATACAGTTGATGTTAGTACATACAATGACCAAAATTTCTTAACGTTTGTTGATGTAATACACATCCTGAAATGCTGGAAACTGTTTACAAGGTGTGAGCCGTAAGTCATGTTTTAAGACACATGGACTAAATATTTTTATATAAAGGCACACAGAATAATAGGCTTTTATATATTTTTTTTACCTTGTATGACGTCTGTGTAAATGTCGGGATGTGTATTGTAAAATTATGCATGTATGACCACTGAAGAAGGCCTTTAAAGGGCCGAAACGTGTCTAGTCTCGTTTTAGTCAAAAAATGTACTTTTTGTTATAGTAGACAGTGTTTAGCTCAACCCCTTTGGGTTCCGCATACCTATTCTCGCCAAGATCAGAGGAGCATGCCTATTATATTAGGTGCTGTGGAACACAGGCAGGATAATGCTGCTGCTTTCGTCTTGTTCGTGGCCTTCCTGGAGGCACCTGGTTGGCCACCGTGGGAACAGACTGCTGGATTCGATGGGCCTTGGTCTGATCCAGCAGGGCTTTTCTTATGTTTTTATGTGTGAGTAGATAAGACCGACCTTGATGGATCAGGGGTCTGATTCAGTATAAGGCTTCATGCATTCATGTGTGCGTTCAAAAAGTAACTCGATCTGTAAACACTCCAGATTAAACCCGATGGCATCGTCTAAAGACTGAGCCTTCTTTTACATGAAAAAAACCCCCCATAAACTACCACAACAGAATGGGCTTAATCGATTACTTGAAGGGGCATAGAAATGGCTATGCTGGCTTTCTGGAAGCGGGGCTGTGAGCTGATCCCATGGACTTCGTAGGAGCCACCCTGTGTGGTGCTGAGAGATGCGGCCAAGGAACAAGCATTTGTTGAAGGCCCCAATCCGATAATTAAACAGAAGATATTTCTGTTAACTGGTGCCGTGATGAAAACGTGGGAATGATATTCGAAGACGTTTGTATGTCTACGTTCAGTCTAGTTGACAGTGAAGCGGGGGGTGGGGGGAGGTGACATGACTGAGCCACATTTGGTGGTGGGTGGGGGAAGGCTTAAATATTTTCACTTCCTTCTCCACCCCCCCACCTTACAGTGCTGCGTATAGGAGTGGACTGGTACTGCCAAGCAAGGGCCACCTGGAAGGGGATTCAGACCTTTTGTGGTTGGCTCCACCTCCTGCGGCAGCCATTTGTGGTTGGCTCCACCTCCCACAGCAGCCATTTTGTGGCTGCGCCCACCGCCCTAGGTCCGAATTCCAAAGCTGCCTTCCGGATCAGAAAGGTTGGGGACCCCGTGCAAAGAGTTTGGCGGGTGAGAAGGCCGGAAGCTGGGGCCTCATTTGGTCGAGGGCCCATCGCGCGTGTCCCCGCAGGAGTCCCAGCCGTTTCCACATCTCTCTTTCCTTGCACGTCTCCAGGAGCTGCCTTGTTCCGAAGGCTCAAGGAATACCTGATGACCGAGGAGCAGCTGAAAGAGAACGGCTACCCACTGCCGTGCCCCGAGAAGGCTGGCCGGGCCATCGTGTTCACGGTGGAAGAGAAGAAGACGGCTGACGGTAAGGGGCCACCTTGTGCCTGTCTGGGAAATGTGCGTGTGCCGGCCGTGGCAGGCCACAGGACTGCGGGTGTGGATTTCCCCCCTGCTTTAATGTGACATACCACACCTGGATATGTGTGGCGGGCTTGGCTCAGTGGTAGAGCATCTGCTTGGCATGCAGAAGGTCCCAGGTTCAATCCCTGGTATCTCTAGTTAAAGGGACTAGGCAGGTAGGTGATGTGAAAGACCTCTGCCTGGGACCCTGGAGAGCTGCTGCCAGTCTGAGTAGACAATACTGGCTTTGATGGATCCAGGGTCTGATTCAGGAAAAGGCAGCTTCATGTGTTCATGTGATATGCTGGGTGGGGGGTGGGGCCCACTGGAAGTTGGGAACCCTTCCCATCCTCTGGAAAATTCGAGCCATGTGATTGGAGACAACTCCTCAGGGCTAGAAACTTGAGAATTGCTTGTAGTTCATTGGAGTGAAAATGAAAGATCATGGAATTCAGCTGCCTGGGAATGTTTCCTTTTTGAAAAGACATGGGGCTAGTCCTCGTGTTTGAGAAAGTAGGATTGAAAGCGTGCCAATAGTGGGGGTGTCTGAGAAGCCGGAAGGGAGACTGATGCGTCTTTCAGTGGTTGAGGGGCCGTGGACAGTTCACGCAGATTATATTGGGCTCGAGGGGCCAGCATCCTTGTGCATGTAGGCTTTGTGCCTTCGCCCAGTGAGATCAGAGGTGAGTAGGTGATGCAAAAGACCTCTGCCTGAGACCCTGGAGAGCCGCCGCCGATCTGAGTAGACAATACTGACTGCTGGACCGAGGGTCTGGTTCAGTATAAGGTAGTTTCATGGGTTCAACTCCCATGCATAAACAACCTTGGTGTCCAGGTCTGTGCTGCAGTTCTTGGTTGCACCACAAGGTGGCACAATGATGCCGAATTCAAAACACTGTGAGAAGCTTGAACCCTCTTTGACGCTGACGGTCCCCGTAAGCAAAGTGGGTTTGTTCCCCCGTGGGTTTGTTCCCCCGTCGGAGCAGGTTCCCAAAGCTCTTCTTGTAAACGGAGGAGAAGAAGATGAGAAGCAGATGCCTGCAAGGGCGGGGGGAGACCGGGATCTTTGCCCTTCAGCCCCCCTTTTTATGTTCTTCAAGGTTCCTGTCGAGTTTGCAGCCGCTGCGGGACGGAGTACATGGTGACGCCGGCCGGGAACTGCGTCAGGAAGGAGGAGTGCGTGCACCACTGGGGGAAGCTGCGCAAGCAAAGGGGTAACGTGAACCCCCAAGTGGGGTTTTTTTTGCTGACCCCGGCTCGCTCACCGGGAGAAGTGTTCAGACCCTTGGGTCGAGGAGAGGAGATTTGGGTTCGAGTTCCAGCATGGTGTAGTGGTTAGGAGCGGGGGACTCTAATCTAGAGAACCGGGTTTGATTCCCCACTCTTCCACATGAGCGGCGGACTCTAATCTAGAGAACCTGGCCAATCTAGCCTAGAGGAAAATTGCTTCCTGACCCCCCCCCCCCAGTGGTAATCAGCATTGCCCTCGGCATGTAAGAAAGGGCCACGCGAGCCAAACACTGATGATGAAGAAGAAGAGTTGGTTTTTATATGCCGACTTTCTCTACCACTTAAGGGAGAATCAAACTGGCTTACAGCCACCTTCCCTTCCCCTCCCCACAACAGACACCCTGTGAGGTAGGTGGGGCTGAGAGAGCTCTAAGAGAGCTGTGACTAGCCCAAAGCCACCCCGCTGGCTTCATGTGGAGGGGTGGGGAAACCAACCCGGTTCACCAGATTAGTGTTCTCCGCTCATGTGGAGGAGTGGGGAATTGAACCTCGTGAGCATGCCAGCAGTTTTCTCACTTTGTCTCTCTTTTGTTTTTGTTTTTTAGTGCCCGGTGGCTGGGAGACACACTACAGCTGCTGCTCAGGAGTGGTGGGATCACCAGGCTGCCAGGTGGCCAAAGTGAGTGCAGCACTGCTTTAGGCGGACTTCATGTGGCAGGGAGTTCCCCAGGCAGGGGGCCACTGCAAAGAAAGCCCCGAGCCTCAGCCCCGCCCATCTGTTCTCACGCGGCCGGGACTTAGAGCAGTTCTAAAGTTCACCTGATCCGTTGTCTGGGTTCCCCTGAAATCTAGAGAGCATTTATTCAGGGCGGCTTTTACAAACTTGGCTCTCCCTGCTCCAACTGTTTGAAATGGGAAAGCCTCGGGTCAGCCAGCAGTCTCTCGCGCTTCCCCCCCCCCCTTTTAAAAATCCCTCTGGACTAAGCGTCGCTTCCTCAACCAAAATGATCAAGAGGCAACTGCCCTATGAGGAGCGGTTAAAATGCTTAGGGCTGTTTAGTTTGGAAAGAAGGCGGTTAAGGGGAGACAGGATAGAGGTCTATAAAATTATGCATGGTATGGAGAGAGCGGACTTGGAGACGTTTTTCTCCCTGTCTCATAATACCAGAACGCGGAGTCATCTGCTGAAGCTGGAGGGTGAGAGTTTCAAAACAGAGGAAAGGAAGTATTTCTTCACACAAGGCATAGTTCAGTTGTGGAACTCCCTGCCCCAGGATGTGGTGGTGGCTGCCAGCTTGGAAGGCTTTAAGAGGGGAGTGGACATGTTCGTGGAGGAGAGGGCTATCCATGGCTACTTGTCAAAATGGATGCTAGTCATGATACATACCTATTCTCTCCAGGATCAGAGGAGTGTGGCTATGATATTAGGTGCTGTGGAACGCAGGCAGGATAAATGCTGCTGCAGTCGTCTTGTTTGCTGGCTTCCTAGAGGCTCCTGGTTGGCCGCTGTGTGAGCAGACTCCTGGACTTGATGGGCCTTTGGTCTGATCCAGCGGGGCTTTTTTCTTATGTTCTTATGTTCACTTTCTTGTCTTTTCTCCAGCAACACGTCCACGATGGCCGGAAGGAGAATCTGACGGGCTTTGTGAAGACCTTCGAGAAGCTTCCCAGTGCGGTGGGCTATCCGGGCATCTACGCCTTAGACTGTGAAATGGTGAGTACCCGGGCTTAGCCCGGAGGACTGGGGGAGGGAGAGGCGTGTGAATGGAACCCCTGTGGAATTATGCTCTCAATTCGTTCACGTTTTCACATAACTGAATAAACGGGGCACCTGCTCGTCTTGCGTGCATTGTTTCTGTTTGGAGCACCCAAGTTCTGTTCCCTGGGCACCTGGGATATAATTTAGCCACCTCTCTGGTCTGGGTCTGCTTTGAACCTGGCTGGAAGAAGTTCTGTGTGTGTGTGTGTGTGTGTGTGTGTGTGTGTGTGTGTGCGTGTTAAGTGCGGTCATGGCGACCCTATGAATCAAAGCCCTCCAAAATATCCTATCTTTGACAGCCTTGCTCAGATCTTGCAAACTGAGGACTGTGGCTTCCTTTATTGAGTCCATCCATCTCTTGTTGGGTCTTCCTCTTTTCCTGCTGCCCTCAACTTTTCCTGGTGCCTTCAACTTTTCCTGGCATGATTGTCTTTTCCAGTGACTCTTGTCTTCTCATAATGTGACCGAAGTACGACAGCCTCAGCTCAGTCATTTTAGCTTCTCGGGTCAGTTCAGGCTTGATTTGATCTAGAACCCACTGATTTGTTTTTTTGGCAGTCCATGGTATCCGTAACCCTCCCCTCCAACGCCCCATTTCAAAGGAATCTACTTTCTTCCTATCAGCTTTCTTCATTGTCCTGCTCTCACACCCATACATAGTAATAGGGAATACAACGGCATGAATTAACTTAATCTTGGTGGCCAGGGAAACATCCTTACACTTGAGAATCTTTTCTAGCTCCTTCATGGCTGGGTATGTACAAGTAGCGTTTCCCTTATCCGGACATCCTTATATCTGGACGGATCCAAAAGCCCGGACCCTTCGAGCCGGCACACAGGCAGATCTGTGCTACCTGCTTGCAATGTTTCCTGTCCCAAAAATTAAAATACTGTGTACACTGCATCGTAGGTGGAGACTGAAAGCCAGACGATGTTAGTTTGTTGTTGCTCCTGTTTAACAGCTGGTACAGGTATTCTAATGAGATAGTTACACCTTTTCTTTCTGATGGTTCAGTGTACACAAAATCATTAAAAAACATTGTTAAAAATTAGGCTATGTGTATAAAGTGTATATAAGACATAAGCGGATTTGGGTCCCATCCCCAAGATCCCTATGAGGAAAGGTTGAAGGAGCTGGGTATGTTTAGCTTAAAGAGGGGAAGACTAAGAGGGGATAGGATAACCATCTTCAAGTACTTGAAGGGCTGTCATGTAGAGGATGGTGCTGGGTTGTTTTCTGTTGCCCCAGAAGGTCGGACCAGAACCAAAGGGTTGAAATTAAATCAAAAGCGTTAGGAAGAACTTGCTAATAGTTAGCACGGTTCCTCAGTGGAACAGGCTTTCTTGGGAGGTGGTGAGCTCTCCTCCCTTGGAGGTTTTTAAGCGGAGGCTGGATGGACATCTGTCAGCAATGCTGATTCTATGACCTTAGGCAGATCATGAGAGGGAGGTCATCTTGGCCATCTTCTGGGCATGGAGTAGTGGTCACTGGGGGTGTGGGGGGAGAGAGGTAGTTGTAAATTTCCTGCATTGTGCAGGGGGTTGAACTAGATTACACTAGTGGTCCCTTCCGATTCTATGATTCTATAATTATGTATATGCAAAAATTCCAAAATATTACAATATACGTAAAGATCCAAAATACAGACCACTTCTTGTCCCAAGCAGTCCGGATAAGGGATACTCAACCTGTATCCCTGTGTTCAGTGCGTACAAAATTATTAAAAACATCATTTAAAATGACATTCAGGCTATGTGTATAAAGTGTATATAAAACATAAATGAATTTTGTATATAAAACATAAATGAATTTGGGTCCCATCCCCAAGACATCTGATTATGTTAGGCAAAAATTCCAAAATATTCCAGTACACGTAAAGATCTGAAATAAGGACCACTTCTGGTCCCAAGCAGTCTGGATAAGAGCTACTCCACCAGTACTGTCTTTTTGATCCTGGGTGCAAGAGAAGGCTGGATAGAAACGAAACTTTAAAAACAAATATTTTTTTGCTGTCCTGACTTCTGCTTTGGCTGGGGCAAAGTATGGGTGACATGGGCACACCCGCCCCTCTGTGGTGCCACTCACAACCGCCTGCCATTTCCCCCCGTCTGTTTAAAACATGAATATCCTGGGCACTCAGTACCCCGGGCTCTTAGGTAGGTTTCCGTGCGTAAGTAAAAGCAATAAATAAAAACCGGTAAATAATGTGAAAATCCCCCATTGAAGCCAACAACTGCCTGTTTAGAAAGATTTGGTTGCAGCGTCTCGGCATGGGTGAGCAGCCGTCTCCCCCCCCCCCCCCGAAGAGACCCGCAGTGACCCTCTTCCCTCGCTTTTCATAGTGTTACACCAAGCATGGCCTGGAGCTGACCCGAGTCACCGTGATCAACTCGGACCTGAAGGTGGTCTACGACACCTTTGTCAAACCGGACTGCCGAGTGGTGGACTACAACACCAGGTGAGGGGGTCTGAAGGCGCGAAGGGGGGTCAGCCCCGTCAATCGAGGCTCGAGTATCGGGAAGCTGGTTTCAAGAGAGATACCTCCTGCGAACCCCAAAGGCCATTCTACCAGGGAGGCTGCCTGCTGTGCCTTTGCAGGAGCTGCTGTTCATGGTTTTTTGATTCCTTCCGGCCCAGGTTGGGGTCTCATGTAAGGGGGGGGGGAGACAGGGTGGGTTCGGTTCCACTTCTAGCCTGTCATTCTTAACATTGACCCAATCAGAGAGTGAACCTTTTGGATCATGCCTTGGCTGTTGGAAGTTCAGGATCTGTAAGGCTGTGAGACCGGTGTTCTCAAGGCGACCAACCTACCCTCCCCCATCCGCTACTCAGCTCAAAGCATCTTTTCATTGCATTGAGTTGGAATGTGGAAGTTTCTGCTCCCCCCTCCCAACTTCAGTACCAACTTCCTCCCTGGCAGATTCTCAGGTGTGACGGAGGCAGATCTGGAGGACGTGACTATAACACTGCGAGACGTCCAAGCCGTTCTTTTGAACATGTTCAGCGCAGACACCATCCTCATCGGGCACAGCTTGGAGAGCGATTTATTTGCACTAAAGGTAATGGGCAAGTGGACCCTTCCTACCTGTGCCTGTGTGGGCACTCTAAGGAGGGGTTGTGGGCAGTGTGACGGTGTGGGGTGGGGTCACGAGGCACACCTCAGCTGCCGAAAAGCCGCCCATTCTGGTTGAAGGAGGCGACCATCTTTACTTGAATGATAACTGCTCATTTAGCCCGCAGGCCTTGAGCACAGTGATGCTAGACACGGCTGAAAAATAAATAATTTAAATAAACCAACCAGTTCCCGCGCTTGAGATCTATCATGATCTGTGCGAACCGAGAGACTGCTTGCCAAAATGTTCAATTGGAGTTACAGTTTTTCTCCTTAGTCCCTTTACCTATTTTACCTCAGTAGAAATGAGGCACTAGAGACTTTTTCAAGTTAACAGTCAAGTAACAGATTTATTAAACACTGTACAAGGGATGGACTTGGAGGGAAAACGATAGGTGGGGAAGTCATAGATTTTAGATGGCTTAGTGCAGAATTACAGTTCTTAAATTAAGATCCCAAATTCAGTTCCGTTCCCAGAACCTTCCATGGATGTTTCTACTCACTCTGCTGCCTAGCTAACAGGGAAGCGTGGAGATTATACGATCTTTCCCCCCCAGAGAACAAAGAAGGATGGAGATTGCTCCTCAGATCTCTCTCCCAGTTCTCTCTATAGATCTACCCCACTTTTGTGGCAGTAATCCCTCAACAACACCCTATATTTGGAATATCTCCTACCCAGATTCCCTTCCAGTGACCTGAGAAAGGGTCCCTTTCCTCCCAGTCTCTGCCTGTCACTCCACAGGAGTTGTTTCACAACTGCTTAGGCCAGGGGTGGGGAACCTTTTCCCCCACCAAGGGCCATTTGGATATTTATAACATCATTCGAAGGCCATACAAAATTATCAACTTAAAAATTAGCCGACCAAGCCCCAACAGGCAGCTGCCCCAGATGACCCCTTCCCGGCACGGGCAATCAGGCAGGCATCCAACCGGTGGCGCACTTGCCCACCTGGTGGCACAGGATGGTCTTTTGCACCACCCGGGCATAGCCGTCCAGCTGCACACCAGAGTTGCTCCTGCTCTGCATGGCTGGGACCAGTTTCTACAGCCAGCTCCTTCTACCTCTGTCTGCAGGGGTGAAATGAGGACACACTGGCTAAGAACTCCCCCCCCACGCGCATTTTGGCCCTGACCCCTTTAACCCCTCCATTGTCGCCACTTCCGCCCCCAGCCCTCTTGTAGTGCAGAGAAAATATCTTTCTCCATGGTCCAGGTGGGAAAGGGGTAACACAGTTTCTTGGGCGGTCCTAGCAGCTCCATAGCTAACGACTCTTCTGCAAGGGGGGAAAGAAGTTTTTTTTTTCCTCAGCAAAACAAACTCACATCTGCCTTGAATAGAGGCTATTCCTGTCCGCGGAAGGGGGCGGATCGCCAGTCTTAGATCCTTCTGAGCTAGAGATCTGCCAGGACCCACAAAGGGTTTCAAGGGCCTTAAACGGCCCCGACGTTCCCCAACCCTGGCTTAGGCAAATCTGAACCCTCCGGTTCCCAGAGTCAAACCCAGCTACGGGACACGCAGGTTTCCAAAAACAGACTCCCTCCCTACTTCAGAAAAGAGTGAGCTCCCTAGCTCTGCCCACCCCCTGTCAGGTTTTTTTTTCTGAGTTTCTCTCAAAGATTAAATTCAAAGGTCCTTTTCTGAGCTTCTCTCAAAGGACCTTTGAATTTAATTTCATAAGCAAAAATATTTGGCCCCACCCAATGTGACTCGTAAATCCATGCCTGCCAAGACTTTCTGACCCTTATCGGGTGCTTGACAGCTCCTCAATGTCATGGAAAATAGGAGTAATCCACAAATCCCTGATACTGCAAAAGGTTCCGAGTTCCAGTAATGGAAGAAAAAAGAGGGGAATAAAACCCAAGCTGAAAACAGAAGCTGGGTACCCAAGGTTGGGTAGAAAGAAAATATATATGTGTGTGTGTGTGTGTGTGTGTGTGTGTGTGTGTGTAAAAAAATTAATTTATTAGAAGTGCTAAAGGTTAAAAATATTTAAAAGCATTAAAATAGCACAATGGCATTTCCTAGGGTTGATCTCTGTAACCACATACCAAATGCATTTCGGCCTATTGGGCCTTCATCAGTGGTTAATTAAAACACATGTTAAGCCTGCACACGTTTACAGAAATAATAAATGCATATACAAACAGTTCAAACCTTGGTCTGATCCAGCAGGGCTTTTCTTACATACTTATGTATGCACCTCTTCCAAACGTTACCAGCCTCAGAAACGCCAGATGGGGGTGGTAACATCAAAATGACCAGGGTGTTGTTTTGTCTTCCCTCTGCCAGCTCCTCCACAGCACGGTGGTGGACACGGCCATCGTCTTTCCCCATCGGCTGGGCATGCCTTACAAGCGGGCGCTGCGCACTTTGATGGCCGACTACCTCAAGCGCATCATTCAGGACAGTGGTGAGAGAGGGGGGAGTGGAGAAGGCCGGAGGGGCTGCCCTGTAGTGTTTCTATGTCTCCCATTCTTCACCTTTAAAAATTCCTGCATTCTCGCAGGAAAAATTGAACCAAATCCCCACCCGTTCCCGCCTGCTGCTGCAGTCGTCTTGCTTGTGGGCTTCCTAGAGGCACCTGGTTGGCTGCTGTGTGAACAGACTGCTGGATTTGATGGGCCGCGGTCTGATCCATCAGGGCTTTGCTTAGGTTCCTTTGTACGTCTAAGTACAGAGTTAATGATGGCTGGAAGGCAGATATGTTGAAGGACGCGGTGCTCCCCGCTTTCAGTTGAGCCTTGCTGACTCAGTTTAGAGCAGGAGTGTTGAACTCATTTGTTACGAGGGCTGGATATGACATAAATGTCATTTGGTCGGGGCATATGTACGCTAAAATTTAATGCCAGGTACCGGAGATACAAACTTTATAGAAGACACATGCAAAGCCAACTAACAGATGGTTAAATTGGGGAACTCCCTGCCCCAGGATGTGATGGCTGTCAACTGTAAAGACTTTAAGAAGGGAGTGGGCATGTTCATGGAGGAGATAGAGGGTTATCCATGGCTACTAGTCATGATGCATACTTATTTTCTATAGTATCAGAGGAGCAGGCCAAATATATTAGGTGCTTTGGAACGCAGGCAGCATAATGCTGCTGCAGTCGTCTTGCTTGTGGGCTTCCTAGAGGCACCTGGTTGGTCGCTGTGTGAACAGACTGCTGGACTTGATGGACCTTGGTCTGATCTAGCATGGCTTTTCTGATGTTCTTATGAGGCACCCGTCACTTGCCCCCAGAACTAAAACGTCCCCTTTTCTCGTTTTGCCAGTGGACGGTCATGACTCCAGCGAGGACGCCCGAGCATGCATGGAGCTGATGATCTGGAAGATCAAAGAAGATGCAAAAGTGAAGCGGTGACTTTTGCCCTCCCTATGGTGGCTTCACCTTCGCGGCTTTGGCACAGTGCAATAAAGGTCTCCAGAGCAAGCCGGCCTGTGTTCCTGCAACGGGCGTTTCTCTGCCTTCCCCTTCCGTGTCCAGAGGAATCACCGGGCGTTAGGAGATGCCGCTGGGGCCGTGACGGGGTACCTGTCCTCTCTGGGCACACAGGCTGGGACCGAAACCCCCTTCTCCCGAGGCCCAGCTCACAGGTGGGCTCTAGAGCACTATTTCTCCTCCTCCCTTCCTTTTTTATTTATGGCCGTGAGAAGAAAGCTTCTAATTTATTTTCGCCCATTCCGCAGCTCGAGGACGTTTCTGCAGGGGGTGGCTGCAGCGCCGAGTCCACCAGGGAGGCGGGCAGAGGGAGTTGGGGTGGGGGAGACATGAATGGCCAGAAGGCCGCAGGAGGGAGGTCTGGGGCAGGCCAATGTTGGTCATTGGGCGTGTCTTGGGAGGAAGGGCGTATGTCAGCTGGGGAGCATCAAAGACCAGAAAGCGAGAGAGAGAGATTAACAGGCCCCTTCCTTGGGATCATGCTTGCAAGTGGGTTGTATGTGTGAATCCATTCTCATGGACTATCCGAGCGTGCCTTCTCAGGCCGGTACCACATTTGAGAACCAGGTTCAGGAAACGGTGGGGTATTGCTCCCCATTTTTGGGGGGGGGGAGAGAGAGACAGTGTACACCCCTGCCCAGGAGCTGGAACGACCTGCTCCCTCGGGCTTGGCCCTGTGGCCATTTATGCAGTGGGTGGCCGGAAGGGTCGTGCTCAAGAGTCTGTCAAACTCGGAGGCCTGGGGGGGGGGGAGTGCGTGCTTCCTAGAGGCACCTAGAGACCCAAATTGTCTCCTCCGCCGCTACAGGTACTCAGTCCTTCCGCCTCCCAGGAGAGGGAATGGGAGATGTGAAGATTCGCACACGGTACCAAGAACGCCTGGCTGCCCTAGGCCGCTTCTTCCCAAAATATGGGACGTTGACCTGCAAGCGAGGGGGAAGAGAAAGCCAGTCCCCCTTCCCTCCTAAAAAAAAAAAAACATTTGGTCTGACCCCCTTCTTTTCCCCCCAGCCCTGTGCACTAAGGGGGCAGCCCATCAGCCAAAGGCATCTGCGGCTCTTGGACTGGCAACCCAGCCGGGGAGAACAAAATCCCCTACCTCTTGCGTTTTCTGAAGTGGGGGGGCACAGTCCCCACCTTCCCAAGCAGTCCTTTTTTAAAAACACTTGAATCATTTCCCCCCTGGGTGCCTGCTGGCTGCCTTCAGCTCCCCGAGGCTAGGGTGGCGTCTCCGACCGAAGCCCCGGGGTTTAGTTTGTTCCCAACTGGTGCTTTAGGAGGCCCCCATCTCTTTAAGGGCACGTGTCCTTCCTTCCCTACCAGGTCCTAAAGCCCTGGTTTTTCTCATATGCATGGAAAGAGCTCATGATGCGAAAGGGCCCCTGCGTCCGTGCAAACGGGAGCTACGTGTAAGTCGGGAGGGGTGGGGTTGGGGCTGCTACACCCTTGAGGGGAAGGGGGCGCAAGGGGCATGTCGGCGTGTCCGCTCCCAGGGTCGGCCGCAAGCTTCGTGGATTGCCCTGCGCGATCTGCAGCAACAGCCGGATCTGCCCGGCTGTAAGCTCCAAGGATGCATCTTCCATGTGCTCTTCGTACCCCCTTCCCGTATGTTCAACGCAAGGCTCCCCTCTTTGGCTTCAGAGTCCGGTCGGCTCCCCGGCATTATAGCGTTGTCGTCAGGACAGGCGGCATACCATGCCTTGGGGGGGCCGTGGGGAATTTACACCCAGCCCGTTTTCTCGGTCCCCTTTGTGACTTGGAATCTGTGACTTGAGTGGAAATGCCCGGTGGTGGTGGGGGTTTCAGCAGTGCACAGTTGTGCGCTGTCTGTTATAGCACATGTATACAGAAAAAAATACCACTATGCAACTGAATGTAATAAATTATATAATTTCAAAAAGGTGATTTCTAAGTCCACATACAGACTTATAATATTCAAAATCCTTATGTCCAAACAATGCAAACTATACGTCTCGCGATTTTATCCTTGTCTCGCATCAGCTTCATCAGAACTCTGTTGCTTTTTTATCTTGCTATTTATGGGAGAACCTTGGCCGCTTCTTTTCGTCTCTCTGATTTTATTAGCTTAAACACCTCAATTCTGCTGCTAAGTATAATTCTTTTGCAAGCTAGAATTGATATGTTTAAGTTAATAAAATCAGAGAGACGAAAAGACGAGCTCAAGATTCTCCTGTAAATAGCAAAATAAAAAGCAACGTTCTGATTAAGCTGATGCAAAACAAGGATAAAATCGTGAGACCTTGCATAGTTTGCATTGTTTGGATATAAGGTTTTTGAATATTATAAGTCTATATGTCGAATTAGAAATAACCTTTGGAAATTATATAATTTATTACATTCAGTTGCATGGTGGTATTTTTTTCTGTGTACATGTGCTTTGGGTACCCATTCCCCTATTGGTATATTGCTTTGCACCTTGTCTGTTATAGCGGCTTGGGGGCAGGGGGTGTCTTTCAGGGGAGGCCCGAATTGTCTCATCTACCACTACAGGTCTTCAATCCTTCCTCCTCCCAGGAGAGAGAACGGGGGATGTGAAGATACACACACAGTACCAGGGGAACGCCTGGCCACCCTAGGCTGTTTCTCCAAAATACAGGACGGCCGTTGCCCTTCCGGGGCCAGCCGCAAAAGCACTTTGAAACCGAGAGGAATGAGCCAGGGTGCACGTTGTGTGCATGATTTCTCTCCCCCCTCTCTCCTTGCCACAAGTCTTCTGGGGACTAGCTTCTTTCGTATTGCTTTTTGCTGGGGTTCTCAGCTAGAAACCGGGTAAATTTGATCCCCCCCCCCCCAGTGGGGCGCAGGTACAGATCAGCAGTAAGAATCCCTGGCTTGATATCAGGAAGAGAAAGAGGGTGGCGGTCTCTTCCTCTCGCTCTGCCTTCAGTGGTACCTTCTCTTTGCCATTGGCGTGAATGCAGTTTTGGGAGGCCGGGGTAAGGAAAATGCCTCACGGGCTACCTTGTTTACCACACACTACAAACACAAGACTGGTTTTGTACTGTCAAGTGTCCGCTGGTTTGCACCACCCTGGGCATTCAGGGATTCGTTGCTTGGCGTGGCGGCCTGGCCCTGCCCTCCCTCGGGGCACCGATTTCCTGCCCAGGAGGAAAGGCCGTTTTCTCATCTAGTGATTGAAACTTTGCTCAGCGGATGAAGCCGGACATTTGTCCTTCCTCCTGGTGCCCGAAGGCCGACACGATCTCAACCGAGCCTTTTGGCCTCTGTTCTTTCCACCACCACCCCAATTATATCATCCATTGATGCTACCAGTTTTTCTTCTGTGCCCCTCCTCCTTCCTGCCTCTACCCTACGGGCTGTTTAACACTGGACAGTAATAATAATGAAACATGTAGACATTGTACATAGCAACTGTAAACCTGTTTAACACTATTTTGTAAATGTTTCTAATAAAAACAAAATTCCAAATGAGTTGTTCTGTTTTTTTTTGGGGGGGGGGTGCTGACAGATGGGATCTGGGGTCTTCCGGTAAAAGGATATCAGAACCCCCTTTGGCCCATGGGCCAGTGGCTTGGCTTGACGTTGGGGGCTTTGGCATTGCCCATGCCACACAAATATTACATATTTAACACAGGGAGCTGCATAGTTTGTTTTTCTGCATCAGAATTAGGGAGGCGTGGGGGAATCTCTAGTTTAAGTCCTGCTTTCAGTTGGTGGCAAGAGTTAAATGGTGAAAGAATGCCCGAAGAGAAGGTTTAGAAGTCCCCCCTCCAAAAAACGTTTTAGTATAATGAAAAAAAGATCCTTTGTTTTGGGATATTAGCCCACCTTTCTCCCTGGGACTCAAAGCAGAGTACAAGTATAAAACTTGGTGGGGGGAAGGCTTTAAAAGGGGATTAGACAGATTCATAAAAGAAAAGTTGGTTTTTATATGGCAACTTTCTCTGACACTTAAGGAAGAATCAAACCGGCTTACAATCCCCTTCTGTTCCCCTCCCCACAACAGACACCCTGTGAGGTAGGTGGGGCTGAGAGAGTGTGACTAGCCCAAGGTCACCCAGCTGGCTACATGTGTAGGAGTGGCGAAAAAAGGGTTCCAGGAAGCATAAAGCAGGAGCACGACCTCTTAAATTTTACTAACAGAAATGACTGTTATAATCTGGAAGGTGGAGCATCAAAACTCCCTCAACCTGTTTCAGAACTACCTCTGCCCTTGTGCTCGTTTTCCAGCTAGGGAAACTTAAGGCCGAGAGTGAACAGTTTGCTTGAGCCCCGTCTGGGAGTTTGTAGCTGTAACTGGAACATCTGATAGGAACTTCCTTGCAAGATAGACCTCTAGCCTAGAGATGTAAAATTTCCGAAAATTGTGAAGCCATAAGGGGAAAAACCGCTTTTTTTCTGGAGGGGGGGGAAAAGGGAAGTTTGGGGGGGGAATTAAAATGTATGCAATACTCACTATCCTATTAAACCTAAAGCAATTTTACTGTTTTAACAATGCGAAATACATCATTCATGATTTACTCAGCACATAAAATTGCAATATTGGTAGGCTGCCAGATCCAGGTTGGGAAATACCTGGAGATAGGGTTGCCAGGTCCCTCTTTGCCACCAGCGGGAGGTTTTTGGGGGTGGAGCCTGAGGAGGGCAGGGTTTGGGGAGGGGAGGGACTTCAATGCCATAGAGTCCAACTGCCAGAGCGGCCATTTTCTCCAGGGGACCTGATCTCTGTTGCCTGGAGATCAGTGGTAATAGCAGGAGATCTCCAGCTACTACCTGGAGGTTGTCAAAGATAAACGGCACTATGGCCCTAACCTAATGACTGAAGGTCCTACTAAATCTCAAATGTGTATACTCCCATGAGGATGCAAGCTGAGGAGCCCTATGCTATCTTAGCACACGTACCTGGATTTTTGCTATCCGCTTAGAGAGAGCTCTGTTCCCAATTAAACTTCCAGAGTTTTCCCTCTTGAGGCTTTGGTTTCATTTCTTCCCCACCTCCTCCTGATCTGCAAGGTAGTGCAATAAGCTTCTTCTTTTTTTTTTTACCCAGTCTGTGGGTGAACGTGTCCCAGAGGCTTGAGGGAGAAGTGAAAAGTCAACCGTGTCTTGTCAAAAGGACAACAGGAAGCATGCAATTGTTGGGAAGCCACTAAAGTCCTGCCCGTGGAGTCTAGTTGCCAAAGCGGCCGTTTTCTCCAGGTGAACCGGTCTATATCGGCTGCAGATAATTTGTAATAGGAGATCTCCAGCTAGGACCTGGAGGTTAAAAAGTAAAGGTCCCCTGTGCAAGCACTGGGTCATTCCTGACCCGTGGGGTGACTTCACATCCCGACGTTTCCTAGACAGACTTTGAGGGTTACCGCACTTGTATTCCCAGCAATGTATTAAGAGTTTGAAAATGTTATAAAAAATACTGTTCGCACTTTCTATGTATTCCCAGTGATGTATTAAGAGTTTGAAAACGTTATAAAAAATACTGTCCGCACTTTGTTTAGCCCCTTTAGCTGTGAAGACGTGTTCCAACCATTTATAAGCCGTGGTATCCAAAAACCCTTTTAAAGCAATGTTTTTTATAACATTTTCGAACTCTTAATACATCGCTGGGAATACAAAGTGCGGAACCCCCTTTGTTTATGGGGTGGTTTGCCAGTGCCTTCCCCAGTCATCTTCCCTTTACCCCCAGCAAGCTGGGAGCTCATTTTACCGACCTCGGAAGATGGGAAGGCTGAGTCAGCCTTGAGCCGGCTACCTGAACCCGACTTCTGTCAGGATCGAACTCAGGTCATGAGCAGAGCTTGGACTACAGTACTGCAGCTTACCACTCTGCGCCACGGGGCTCTTACTTGGAGGTTAGCAACCCTATTTATATGCCACTTTTATCTCTGACAGGCACCCGAAGTGGTTTGCACCCCCCCTGCTCCGTTTTATCCCCACAACACCTCTGCGAGGTAGGCTCGGCTGAGAGTCTGTGACTGGCCTAGCGTCACTGAGCAAGCTTCCGTGGGGACTTGAACCCGGGTCTCCCAGATCCTACTCCAGCACTATTAACCCCCACCCCACCCCAGACTGGTTCAGCTATATCATGCAGGCTCTGGACTTGTTTGTTTATAGCCAGCTCTTCTTGCTGAGACGCCAGGTGCGTCACCGAATGTCCACACGATGCAATCGGACACCGTACATGGCCGAAGAACAATGCGATAGGACGGAGATTACAGGCTGAACAACCAGCTGTCTGAGGCAAGGTGTATGATAAACAATGCAGAAAGTGGGATTGCAAAGACGGAAGGCGCCAAGGGCCTGAAAGCAAGACTTAGCCCCGCAATAAACATTGCAATAAATCAGAATCCTGTTCCCTTATAAAAACTGTATATCTCCCTTTATAGAAATTCTCTCCTGAACCTTTCTGTTTTGCATGTTCTGTGGAATGGTTGAAGTAGACCTATGCTTCAGATGCAAAGCGCCAGCCTTTTTTCCCTGGGGTTGGGGGAAGAGATTGCTGAACCCCTGAGCTAGGATTGCCAACCTGCAGGTGGTAGCTGGAGATCTCCTGGGATTACAACTGACCTTCAGGGGACAGAGACCACTTCACCAGGAGAAAACGGCCGCTTTGGAAGATGGACTCTATGGCTTTATACCCCATTAAAGTCCCTTCCCTCCCCAAACCCCGCCCTCCTCAGGCTCCACCCTCCAAAATTTCCAGGTATATCCCAACCCAAGGGTTGCCAGCTCTGGGTTGGGAAATACCTGGAGATTTTTGGGGCGGAGCCTGAGGAGGGCAGGGTTTGAAGAGGGGAAGGACTTCAATGCCATAGAGTCCAATGGCCAAAGCGGCCATTTTCTCCAGGTGAACTGATCTCTGTCGGCTGGAGATCAGTTGGAATCATAGAATCAAAGTGTTGGAAGGTACCACGAGGGTCATCTAGTCCAACCCCCTGCACAATGCAGGAAATTCACAACTACCTTCCCCACACACACACCCCAGGGACCCCTACTCCATACCCAGAAGATGGCCAAGATGACCTCCATCTCATCATCTGCTTAAGGTCATAGAATAATCATTGTTGACAGATGACCATCTAACTTCTTATAATATAATGGCGGGAGATCTCCGGGCACCACCTGGAGGTTGGTAACCCTATCCAACCCAGACCTAGTAACCCTATGCAGATGCCATTTTGTGGCTGCACCCACCACACTGTGTCAGATTTCCAAAGGTACCCACAGACTAAAAAATGTGGGGGATTCCTTAGCTAGATGGACCAATAGTCTGTTTCACCGGCCAGCAACTGCATCTGGAAATCATGGCTCTAATCTTTCTCCTCCTCCTTGCCCTGCCACCCTAGGTTGTCTGGTCACAGGCGTCTGATCAGATTCTGGAGCCAGCGACTGCATGTAGCAATCCGCGCCACTGAGCCAAAGGTTTACTTTTGCCAAAAGGGGCTGTAGCACAGTAGGGTTGCCCGCTCCGGGTCGGGAAATACCTAGATATTGTGGGGGCGGAGCCTGAGGAGGGCAGGGTTTGTACGGTTGTCAACCTCCAGGTACTAGCTGGAGATCTCCTGCTTTTACAACAGATCTCCAGTTCACCTGGAGAAAATGGCGGCTTTGGCAATTGGACTCCATGGCATTGAAGTCTCTCCCCTCCCCAAACCCCCCCCTCCTCAGGTTCCGCCTCAAAACCTCCCACCGGTGGCGAATAGGGACCTAAGGGTTTGGGGAGGGGAGACTTCAATGCCATAGAGTCCAAGGGTTTGGGGAGGGGAGTGCCATAGAGTCCAATTGACAAAACAGCCATTTTCTCCAGGAGAACTGATTTATATGTGCTGGAGATCAGTTGTAATAGCAGGAGATCTCCAGCCACCACCTCAATCTTTCTCCTCCTCCCTGCCCTAGGTTGTCTGATCAAACGTGTCTGATCAGATTCTGGTGAACAGACTCACCAGTATGTTCGTTTGCTAAATGTAGATCTCATTTTCCATCCTAATCCTGGACCAATACCCGGTAGACACCCACACTCTTAAAATAGGAAAGAAAACTATTATTTTTTGCTAAGTCAACAAATGCAATGATAAAAACAACGAGGTACCAATAAAGATCTGAGCAAGGCTGTTAAGGATAGGACCTTTTGGAGGACATTGATTTGTAGGGTTGCCATGAATCGGAAGAGACTTGGTGGCACGTCACACACACATACACACACCCCGACAAAGACAGACTTAACGGAAATCAAAGAGGCTGTCTGAACTTGACTTTTGTTAGCAGAAGGAACCGCCCCTGTGTAAATCCCTGCTTGAGCTATGCCAATCAGAAGGCATCCCTGGAGTGGGGACTCGTACAGAGACAAGCCCACTGACCTCTACAGTTGCAGCTGCGGTGAAATGCATGCAAACATGGAAGTGTGTGTGCCCCCCCACCTTATTTTTATAATTAATTTACATGTGAGGCATCCTTTATCCCTGCGCATCATGAAATAAAATTCTGGGTTGTAAAAATATGCCTTGAATGGTTTGTTAAAAGGATGCCCGCAAACGAAAAGCGAATGGATTCAAAAACTACTTGATTTCGCTTCAATGGCAAAACTAACTTGTTTTGTTAAAAAAACAACCACTAGATAATTTTTGGGCGCAAATGGAAACCCTTTTAGGATAAATATACATAAGGATGTAATTAAATATTTACATCAACTGGTCTATGAGGCTGCAAATAAAAATTTAGAAATGTTATAGTTATATGTGTGATTGCGACAAAGCTTTAGTGTATATTAGTTTAAGTACTGACAAGATTGATTATTTTAGTCGCTGTAAGTGCCAATATATTAAATGGTAACAAATGTATTGAATATACTTGGACACAGAAACCAACTTTTCACTCTTTTCCCAATTCCCTCCCCACTTCCCTTTTTATTCTGTACCCTAAAAATTCAATAAAAACTTTTTTTTTTTTTTTAAAGGATGCCCTTTATCGGGAACACTTCTGCCAAGTGTTTGATCCTCGGTGCAGCGAAATTGGGGCTATGGTATCATCTCCTCAGTGCCCCTAGATTAGGGTTCCCAACCTCCAGTAGTAGCTGGAGATCTCCCGCTATCACAACTGATCTCCAGCCAATAGAGATCCGATCACCTGGAGAAAATGGCTGCTTTGGCCATTGGACACTATGGCATTGAAGTCCCTTCCCCAAACCCTGTCCTCCTCAGGCTCCGCCCCAAAAATCTCCAAGTATTTCCCAACCTGGAGCTGGCAACCCTACCCTGGACGGCAGCATGACCATCGCCAACGGGAGGCTGTTGTGTTAACATGTGTCTCTCTGTGCGCGAATCCCCTGGTGTGTCTCTCTGGGAGTTAGTGGCTGATCCCCCCCATCCTTCCCCCAAGGCCTCCCTTTGTCTGAGTTATTGATCAAGCTTCATTAAAGAACTTTCTATGGTTAATTTCCCGGTGTAAGCTCTTTATTAGGAAAATCAGGCCGGTTAAGGTCCCTTCAGGAGCAAAGGTGCGTAGCCGTCAGGCGGCCAGGAGGTGACAGGGATATTGACCGATGTGTCGGAACCAATTTGTAGCTTCTGATGGGCGGGAGAGGGAGGAAAGACGTCTCAGAATCAAAGGTTGCCATTGTGAGAACAACTGGCCCGGGATTTGTAAGGACGCTGTCTTATTCCTTGAGGGTTTTTTAAAAAGCTTTTTATTTTTCCAAACGGATATTACAAGACATAGAAGCATATAAACATACACATCAAATTCTTACATTATAGTATATAATTATACCAAGGAATATTATAATTCTTTTAATATTATATTTATATTGATGCAAGTATAATAGAACAGAAGTTACATATAACTTCCATTATACCTTCTTTGAATGTTATAATTGCATATTCAATGACATAAGAACATAAGAAAGGCCCTGCTGGATCAGACCAAGGTCCATCAAGACCAGCAGTCTGTTCACCAACCAGGTGCCTCTAGGAAGCTCACAAACAAGACAACTGCAGCAGCATTATCCTGCCTGTGTTCCACACCACCTACTATAATAGGCCTGCTCCTCTGATCCTGGAGAGAATAGGTGTGCATCATGACTAGTATCCATTTTTACTATTAGCCATGGATAGCCTTGCCCTCCATGAATATGTCCACTCCCCTCTTAAAGCCTTCCAAGTTGGCAGCCACCATCACATCCTGGGGCAGGGAGTTCTACAATTTAACTATAACTTATTCCTTACTTAAATTTTAACATTCTATTATTTTTTATCAGTTAACAATGATATAATTGAGAAATACTTCCCATTTTTCATAAAAATCAGAGGTTGGACTATTATTTGCCAAGGACATTAACTTAGCCAGAGTTGCAAATTCTGCTGCTTTATTGGTCCGTGCAGTTACATCTGAATAATCTTTTGCTTTCCCCTTTCTTGCATACTCCACTCTTGCCACTGCCACCATATATTTAAATAACCAGCAGCTTACAGAATAAGCAGGGGGAAAATCTATTGGTCTGCTTGCACCCTCACGCCAGATTTCAAGTATATAAGAAATCTAATTTCCATTTGTCTTGAAATTCTTTGCTTGGCCTTCTATTCACATAGTTCACCAGTTTCACCATCACCACATATTCTACTAACCTGTCCTTCCAGTCTTCTATTCCTGGACACTCCTCAGATTTGCATTTTGTAGCCAAAGCAATCCTTACAGGTGTAATCATGTACCGGAACAGTTCTTCTGATGATCTTCTGTAAACGGCAAATGTTGTTGGTATAAATGCTACACAAACTGCATCCTAAAACTCGAGTGAGGCTCATTTGCAGGACAAACAAATCCCCAAAGCCGAACACCAGAAATCCCTTTATAGTGTTAAAAAAAAAATGCATCCCGCAATTCCCAATGATCACCCTAGAAGGTAGGAAAGACTGAAAAGTGATGTATGAAGGGCTCCTTTCCCCCTCCTGCTATTGTGACCTTTTTCATATTGCCATTTTTTTATGCCAGTGGTTCCATTTTTATGCTTGTTGACTGGGGTTGCCAATCTCCAGGTGGGGGGGGGGCTGGAAATCTCCCAGAAGTAGGGTTGCCAACCTCCAGGTACGTCTTATTTTGCCGTCCATGCATACAGGGAAGGCACACTCCTTCATGGAATGAATGCACGGAAGGACTCATGAAGCTTGAAAAAGTATCGCATGAAATGGAATTATACCGGATTTCCATTGCACTACGTCCGGTCTCTGCTGCCTAATTTATTGCATTTGCACTTTATGTGTATGGACTCTTAAAAGAACTGAGCAATTGTGCCTAATATTTACCTATTTTGTAACGCCTTTGTGTCCTCACATTAGGTCTTCTTTAGACCAATTGTAAAAAACTATTCATTGTGTTGTTTTGCTCAACTTTGGTTGTGATAACAAGAAGCACTTATGAATATATTTTTCTAATAGCAATTGTATTGTAGTTACTTCAATTGTGTAATTTTGCTGGTGCTTTTATTTTGAATTGCCTAAACCTCCAGGTACTAGCTGGAGTTCTCCCACTATTACAACTAATCTCCAGCTGATAGAGATCAGTTCACCTGGAGAAAATGGCTTCTTTGTCCATTGGACTCTATGGCCTTGAAGTCCCTCCCCAAACCCCACCCTCTTCAGGCTGTGCCCCAAAAATCTCCAGGTATTTCCCAACCCAGAGCTGGCAACCCTACCCGGAAGTACAACTGATTTCCAGATCAGTTGCCCTGGAGAAAACGGCAGCTTCAGAGAGTTGAACTATATGACATCACATTCCTGCTGAGTTCATTCCCCTTCCCAGACTCCACCATCCCAATCTCCACCCCACAAATCTCCAGGGATTTCCCAATCCAGAGTTGGCACCAAATTTTTATGCAGTCAACGCCAAAGAAAGAATCTGTTTGAATGGTGCTCTTTCAACCAAGTGTTGTTAGTGTGGCTTAGGAAATGGGGCAGCTGTGCTTCCTCCAGCGTGGTGTAGAGAGCCAACGAGGAGTAGTGTTTAATAGCAGTGGTAAGGAGTGGTGAACTCTAATCTGGAGAACAGCGTTTGATTCCCCGCTTCTCCATATGAGCGGCAGAGGCTAATCTGGTGAGCTGGATTTGTTTCCCCACTCCTACACATAAAGCCAGCTGGGTGACCTTGGGCTAGTCACAGCTCTCCTAGAGCTCTTTCAGCCTCACCTACCTCAAAGGGTGCCTGTTGTGGGGAGGGGAAGGTGATTGTAAGCTGGTTTGATTCTTCCTTAAGTGGTAGAGAAAGTTGATATATAAAAACCAACTCTTCTTCTTCTCCGGAGTAGTGTGAAACCCACAGCCCAAACTGGAACGTGCAAATTGAAATGACGACATGAATATTGATAGCGTTTCTATCATATTGTGTGTTCCTGGCAAAGGCGGTATTCGAACCGGGGACCTCTTGATTTACAGCTCTTTTTCTTGGTTTTCGGAGCAACTTGTTTTAGCAATGCAATCCAGGGAGAGACACCTGGTATAATGACTCCCAAACTTTGTCTAGAGTCAGCAGGAGGGTGGATTAGGGTTGCCAGGGCCCTCTTCGCCATCAGCGGGAGGTTTTTGGGGCGGAGCCTGACGAGGACAGGATTTGGGGAGGGGAGGGACTTCAATGCCATAGAGTCCAATGGCCAAAGCGGCCATTTTCTCCAGGGGAACTGATCTCTATCGGCTGGAGATCAGTTGTAATAGCAGGAGATCTCCAGCTAGTACCTGGAGGTTGGCAAGCCTAGGCTGGGTGTCCCTCCCCAGACCTGCTTTGCACTTGGGGAGGGGATAGAGCCCTAACCTCTCCCTTCAAACCCCAGACCTAGTTGAGAGGTTTTTGAATCAGTGGTGCTGAGGTCGATTGCACGAAAGGAGAGGGTAATCTATGGCCGGCCGTCTTTGCTGGCCTCTGTCTCCCAAGAAGCGCCATCCCAGCATGGGGCAGAGAGCCCCCGCCGTGCGGCATTCATGGGGCGTCTGTGCGGCTTACCCCTTTCCATAGAACCGTGGGGTCAGGGGTGACCAGGACTGATCGATCTGGCCTTTTGAAAGTCCTTTAACTCATTTTGTCCCAACCTTTCGACAGGCGAGGCGAACGGGAAGGGCCCCCCCGGTCAGCAAATGATGGAGGGGGGGACTGAGAAAGGAGGGGACATCAGCGGGCAGGGTATTGATCACAAATTGGGGGCTGTTTGGAAGACCGGAGTAAGCTCTTTAAGAAGTGACGCCCAAATGACACGGCACTTTCTGCCATTGATCGGTCACTGCATCTGTTCTCCCTTCACCCAGATGAGCGGTTACATCTCTTTCTGTCTTATTGCACCCCAGGCCTCTGTCATGCCAGCTCCTAAATTTTGGCACACCTTTTCTCTGAAGTTAAAATGCGGGGCACCCCACACCCTGACCATTGAAAGAATAGCCAGCTTACAATTGAACCCACCTGTGTATTAACACCCATTCCGGATGTGCCTTCAGAGCAGTGACTCACACAGAGGGATGACGTGCAGCCTCCTCCGCGGGCAGGCCACTTTGCTGCAGGAGTACGTGAATGGTCTATTTGCATAGCAGAAGCACCTGTCACTGGTAGAGGGTGAGCCGAGGCTGGATCAGGGACTCATACAAAGACACAGCAGCCAACCTCCTTTGTAGGTATGTACTTTGGTGCGTACTGAACCTGGACAAGCTGGAGGTGATGCTAGGGTTACCAGGTCCCTCTTTGCCACCAGCAGGAGGTTTTGGGGGGTGGAGCCTGAGGAGGGCGGGGCTTGGGAAGGGGAGGGACTTCAATGCCATAGAGTTCAATTGCCAAAGCATCTGTTTTTTCCAGGTGAACTGATCTCTGTTGGCTGGAGATCAGTTGCAATAGCAGGAGATCTCCAGATAGTTCCTGGAGGTTGGCAACCCTAGTTGATGCTAGTCAGGAAGGCTGAAGTCTTGGAGCGCACTCAAAAACCTTCTGCTCCCTCCTTTTTGAAAGGAATAGATATGAAGCAACACTAGGCAGAAAACAGTCGTGTTTCTGAGCACACACAGTGGAAAAAGAAGAAGAAGAAGAGTTGGTTTTTATATGCCGACTTTCTCCTACCACTTAAGGGAGACTCAAACCGGGTCACAATCCCCTCCTATCACCCTGTGAGGTAGGTGGGGCTGAGAGAGCTCTACGAGAGCTGTGACTAGCCCAAGGTCACCCAGCTGTCTTCATGTGTAGGAGCTGGGAAACAAATCCAGTTCACCAGATTAGCCTCCACCGCTCATGTGGAGGAGTGGGGAATCAAACCCGGTTCTCCAGATCAGAGTCCACCACACCAAACCAGCACTCTTAACCACTATACCACGCTGCCACTTTCCCCCTCACTCATGAGCAAGGAGAGCTTGTCCCTCTGACAATGACACATGGCATTGGAGTGGGTTAAAAATACTTCACCGACGCTGTGGGAGCCTTCAAGGGCACAGAAAAGGGTACATGTGAGAAGGAGGGAGCGTTGGTTGGGGTGCTGGATGTGGAAATAGGGGTGAGAAGCCATCCTTCCGCAGTGAAGTGGTGGCAGTTGCATCCAGAGAGGATATCAGAGGCTGATCTGCTTGGGCCCCGATCCGAGGAGAGATACAAGGCTAAGCTGCCACCAGCAGACTTTATGTTAGGTAGGGGTTGCCAACCTCCTGAAATGTGGAAGAGTTACGATTAGAGTTATGCATAACCTCCCTCCCTGACATTGACTCCGCCTCCTGCAGCAGCCATGTTGTTGTCGAACCCACCACCGAGTCAGAATTTGAAAGTGCCCACGGGCTAGATAACGTTGGGGACCCCTGCCCTATGTGGTCATCGTTGGCCAGCCTCATCTTCATAAACAACTCTTTTATGTTCGTACGAACAGCGTCAGTTGAGAAATGATGTTGAAGAGAGTCTTCATTTTAATGGGAAAAATAAGCGGTGCACGGAAAGAGACTTCGCATTTCTTCATAATTAAATTGTGGAACTTGGCATGGTTAAATTGTGGAACTCCATGCCCCGGGATATGGTGATGGCTGCCAATTTAGAAGGCTTTAACTTGTGGACAAGTTAATTGAGGATAGGGTTATCCATGGGTACTAGTCAAAATGGCTACTAGTCATGATGCATACCTATTCTCTCCAGAACATGCCTATTATATTGGGTGCTGCGGCAGGATGGTGCTGCTGCAGCCGTCTTGTTTGTGGGTTTCCTAGAGGCACCTGGTTGGTCGCTGTGTGAACAGACTGCTGGATTTGATGGGCCTTGGTCTGATCCAGCAGGGCTACCTGCCTCATAGGGTTGCCAGGTCCCTTTTTGTAACCAGCGGGAGGTTTTTTGGGGTGGAGCCTAAGGAGGGTGGGGTTTGGGGAGGGGAGGGACTTCAATGCCATAGAGCCCAATTGCCAAAGTGGCCATTTTCTCCAGGTGAACTGATCTCTATCGGCTGGATATCAGTTCTAATAGCTGGATATCTCCAGCTAGTACCTGGAAGATGGCAACCCTATTGCCTGAGGATGTGGTGATGACTGCCAGCTTGGAAGGCTTTAAGGGCGGAGTGGACATCTTCATGGAGGATAGGGCTATCCATGGCTACTAGTCAAAATGAGTACTAGTCATGATGCCTATACTCTCCAGGATCAGAGGAGCATGCCTATTCTATGAGGTGCTGTGGAATACAGGCAGGATGGTGCTGCTGCTTTTGTCTTGCTTGTAAGCCTCCTGGAGACACCTGGTTGGCCACTGTGTAAACAGACTGCTGGACTTGATGGGCCTTGGCCTGATCCAGCAGGGCTTTCCATACGTTTCTTATGTTTCTTCCTTACAAGAAAGAAGGGGGATTCAGAGGGCCATCTTTGAGTCAAACTAGAACTGCTTCCGATATTGGTCCTGATCTATTTTAATCCCTGTATTGGTTTTCCAAAACTGTGCTCCAGCAAATGTGAAGATGTTGCCATGGCACTGCCGCGTTGCCCCCAATCTTCTTTTGGCCTGGAAATCAGACCAGTTTTCGTGTATCTTTCATGTATCTTTTGGCCGAACTGATTGCTGATATTAATTTTAATTTACCTCCGTTTCTGCTCCCAACTAGTTCTGCATGAGAGATGGTCAGGCGCCCCTGAGATAAAGGTGATCTACTGACTGCATCCTATACAATTTGAGACGGAATGCTTTCGGGTGGAGGAGTGACAACGGCGAGCTGACGAAGCTACGCTACGAAACGTGTCCCTGGATCGATCCCACGTCCTTGCTAACTACTCCGCAACTCCTTGCTAACTACTCTGCAACCATGCACTAATTGGCTAACGGCTTAACAATTCTGCATTGTCAACTCTACTCAGAGTTTTGTTTGACTTGACTTTCCTATACACGTGAGAAGACGTTCTCCGGTACAGGACTTTTGGTGGAATGTTGACTGGACAGGCAAATCGTGTTTCTAGTCATGCTTTTTTTGGTGATTATTGCATACATTGGTTTTCTTTTTTGTAAGTTAATATTAGCGGGACATATAACAGTCAGGCATGAAGTCAATGCCTGGATTTGTTTATGTGAAATAATACATTCTTTATACTATCGTTAGATTGTTTAAGAAATCTTTATTGGTTTATATATTGAGTCCTCGTGCTGGTTGTTCTCTGTGTGTGTGTTAAGTGCCGTCAAATCGCCTCCGACTCATGGCGACCCTATGAATGAAAGTCCTCCAAAATGTCCTCTCTTTGCTCAGATCTTGCAAATTGAGGGCTGTGGCTACCTTTATTGAGTCCATCCATCTCTTGTTGGGTCTTCCTCTTATCCTGCTGCCCTCAACTTTTCCTAGCATGACTGTCTTTTCCGGTGACTCTTGTCATCTCATGATGTGGCCAAAATACGATATCCTCAGTTTAGTCATTGTAGCTTCTAGGGTCAGTTCAGGCTTGATTTGATCTAGAACCCACTGATTTGTTTTTTTGCCTGTCCACGGTATCCGTAACCCTCTCCTCCAACACCACATTTCAAAGGAATCTATCTTCTTCCTATCAGCTTTCTTCAATGTCCAGCTTTCGCACCCATACATAGTAATAGGGAATACGATGGCATAAATTAATCTAATCTTGGTGGCCAGTGACACATCCTGACACTTCAGAATCTTTTCTAGCTCCTTCATGGCCACCCTTCCCAGTCTTAATCTCCTTCTGATTTCTTGGCTGCAGTCTCCTTTTTGGTTGATGGTGGAGCCAAGGAATAGAAAGTCTTGAACATTTTCAATTTCTTCATTGTCAACCTTAAAGTTGTGTAATTCTCCTGTAGTCATTACTTTTGTCTTCTTGATGTTCAGCTGTAGTCCTGCTTTGGCACTTTCTCCTCTAACTTTCAGCAGTGGTCTTTTCAAGTCTTGGCTATTTTCTGCCAGTAATGTAGTGTCATTGGCATATCTCATATTATTAATGTTCCTCCCTCCAATTTTCACTCTCTAGCTTCATCTATTTTCAGCACAGGTTGTTTATTTCGAATAAGCTTGTTTAACTCTAATTTCAATAGCAGATTTCCTTGGGCTCAGCGTTTCCTCTGTTTCTGCTCCCACCGGTTTCTGCTCCCAACTGTCCCCAGCTTTATGAAAAGATGGCCGAGGGAGGGGGGTTAGTGTGAGGCAGTAAAGGGGGGGGAAACAACACATCCTTTCAGTTGTCAGCATTCTTGCGCCCCTGCTAAAACTTTAATCCACGCTCTGAATGAAGAAAAAATTGAAGCCCCCCACCCGCCCCTCACGAGGGTGGTTTAAACCCTCTCAATTCCCTTTGGAGAGGAAGGAGAAGTCTGCTAATCCGGCTAAAGTTTCTATTGGGAGTGGGATGGGCAGGTGGAGGGTTGGTGGGGGTGGGGGAAGATTGACAAGTTGTCCCCCCCCCCCCAGCTGTTAAATAGCAGAGGAGAGCAGAAACGGGCTGGTCAGATTTGCCAAGCAGCGAAAGAGGACAGAAGACCCTCCAGAGCCATTTCCGGGATCGGTGAGTGAATATGGGGTGTTGCTTTTACCTTGGTAAAAAAATAAATACATCCCATTTATTACGTGGGCTGTTGTTGCAGAAGGTATAAAATGCAGAATAAAACTTCTGTGAAGCCTGTACTAAAACTGCTAGGGGTGGGAGATGGGAAATACAGATTTTCTCCAGCAAATAGTTCTCAGATGAATTTCTTGGCAATTTTCCTCATTAAAAAAATATATATATTCACAATTGGACCTTTTCCAAATGATGGCTTTATTTTTAGATGATTTATTTGCAGTAATCAAATGCTAGTAAAACTAGAATTTAAAAGTCTCATCAGAAACCAATGAAATCATCGGCAGCCCTAGGCCTCGCCCTCTTTCTAAAAACATGTGGTGGGCACCAGGAAAGATTTCAGTAGCCACCATGGTACCAATGGTAGGGTTGCCAGGTCCCTCTTCGCCACCAGCGGGAGGTTTTTGGGTGGAGCCTGAGGAGGGCGGGGTTTGGGGAGGGGAGGGACTTCAATGCCATAGAGTCCAATGGCCAAAGCGGCCATCTTCTCCAGGTGAACTGATCCCTATCAGCTAGAGATTAGTTGTCATAGCAGGAGATCTCCAGCTAATACCTGGAGGTTGGCAACCCTAACCGATGGGCATCATGTTGGGGGCCCCTGGCCTGGAGAGCTGCCGCCAGTCAGATAGGGCTGCCAACCTCCAGGTACTAGCTGGAGATCTCCTGCTATGACAACTGGAGAAAATGGCCGCTTTGGCAATTGGACTCTATGGCATTGAAGTCCCTCCCTTCCCCCAAACCCCACCCTCCTCGGGCTCCGCCTCCAAAACCTCCCGCCAGTGGCGAAGAGGGACCTTGCAACCCTACTGTAGGTCAGCTGATAGTATCAGTGCATTTGTTGACTCCCTCCTCTCCTTTCTTTGGGGTCAGGCCCGTTTCTAGCAGAAGAAAGGGGGCACCATGTTCCATCTGAGTGGGGGCTTGGTTTACCCACTGGGACCCACTGCCTGTCCGTCACCGGTGTACGCCGTGCAGCTTCCGCCCGAGTCTTTCCACTTGCTGGCTGGGCCCACGCCTCAGGTGTCACCTTTCGGCAATGTCATCGTAACAGATCGCTTGGCAGGTAAGAGGATCCAGGAGGGGAGGGTGTTTTTCTCATATCTTTGGGGCTGGGTAATGAATGATTACAGGAAGACATCTGGGGCTCACCCGTTCCCTTCATGTCACCTTTTGTAAGAGTGAGCAAGCCGGCATTTGGCACGCCTGGTTCTTGGCTTGAAACAGAGAGCACATGGAAGTCCATTCCCTCTCCGTACATACAAGAACCAGATTATTTCTTCTTTCCATTCATTCAGCTTCTAAAATTAATTCCAGAGTTAGAGCATGCACAGAGTGCCAGAGCAGGGTTTTTTCCCCTTGTATGAGAGTCAAGCATTGGGGGGGGGGGAACATTGCAAAAAAGCCCACCTTGATTAGATCCATGTGCCGATTGCATCTAGACCAGGGGTGTCAAATATAAGGCCAGGGGGCCAGATTTGGCCCCTTGAGAGCCACCCCCTCACTCTCGATATGGGCTGGCAAGTAGGGTTGTCAGCCTCCAGGCACTAGCTGGAGATCTCCTGCTACAACTGATCTCCAGCCGATAGAGACCAGTTCATCTGGAGAAAATGGCTGCCTTGGCAATTGGACTCTATGGCATTGAAGTCCCTCCCCTCCCCAAACCCCGCCCTCCTTAGGCTCTGCCCCAAAAATATCCAGGTATTTCCCAACCCAGAGCTGGTGAACCTGTTTGGTCTTCTAGCTGACTTTGGAGTGGAGGCGCCACACTGAAGCCATTAAAATTCTGCTGGGAGGAATTCCATGGAAGGAGGGAGGCTTGACCGAGCCGCTAAAAAGGATGCCCCTCCGGTTTTTCAGAAGCATCCCTCAAGGGGCAGGAAAAAGATTTAGTGATTGATTTGTCTAAAAAATGCTTGACTTCAGCAGATGCTCCATGTTCTAGTATTACGAGAGAGGGAGAAAAGCTTCTCCCTTTCCATTCTCTCCACACCATGCGTAATTTCATAGACCTCTATCGTGTCTCCCCTTAATCCCCTTCTTTCCAAGCCGAACAGCCCTAAGCGCTTCATCTGCTTCTCATAGGGCAGTTGCTTTAGTCCCCTGGTCATTTTTGGTTGCTCTTCTCTGCCCCTTCTCAAGCTCTGTGATATCCTTTTTTAGGTATGGTGACCAGAACTGTACACGGTATTCCAAGTGTGGTTTCACCATAGATTTGTACAAGGCCAGTGTGTTAGCAGCAGTTTTATTCTCAAGGGGCTCTTGGGCATCAAGGGGGTCCTTGCGTCACAGGATGGCCTAACTCCCGCTAAACTTCAGGCTTATCTTCACCTTCGAGGCGCACCCTCCTCCTCTCTGCACCATCAACATCTCAGTGGCGCAACCGCCAGCTGGGCTAGGCGGTCATCAGGAGACGATCAACTTGTTTCAGGAGTCAACTTAAAGGTTACGCCAGCTTGCTCTTGGCTGTATTCTCCTGCACGGCTGGTTTCTTTGACCTTTCTTTTGAGTGGTCAAAGGGTTCACGCATCTATGTGTGTGTAGGGTTTCCATCCACCCAACGGGCAGGGTTGCCAACCTCCAGGTACTAGCTGGAGATCTCCTGCTATTACAAACTGATCTCCAGCCAATAGAGATCAGTTCCCCTGGAGAAAATGGCCACTTTGTCAATTGGACTCTATGACATTGAAGCCCCTCCCCTCTCCAAACCCCGCCCTCCTCAGGTTCCACCCCCAAAATCTCCAGGTATTTCCCAGCCCAGAGCTGGCAACCCTATCCAATCCCCCCACCTCTACTTTTTCATCTCAAATGACTAACTTAGATGTAGGGCTGCCCACCTCCAGGTGGTCTAACAATAATATCAGCACGAGGGCTCACAATAGAAAATCAATTTACTGATGTTAATTTCTGCAATTTTTCACATAATAATACAACATAAACATGAACATGAATACATGTATGCTCACTATGTACAGGCACAAACACAATCGCAATAACAAAAAAACACCAGTAACAACTTTGTGGATTGGTAACAGTCCAAGGTAAATCAAGAGAAGGTACAACGTCCTCAACTATCACCCCACAGTGTTATACAGGTAAGAACAAGATAGAAACTTACCTGTATAACACTGTGGGGTGATTTTAATCTCTTAACCTCCTTGGAGGGTAGATGAACCCACTGTGGACTATTTGTTCGTGTTAGTGGTAAGTTAATCAATTTATATACTTGCTCACATGCTCTTTTGACATTTTCCTTTTATATTATATTAAGAGCACCTTTATGTATTTTTACAGAGGCTATTTGCCCTATGAAATACAGGTTACCATAGGAAGAAACCCATTGTGGTCTTTGTATATGGCAGTGGTAAGCATACCTTTAAATATGCCCAGACAATTTTATTTCATTAATAAGCTTTATTCATGCGAAACGACCACCAAACTAGAGGTGTCATCTGTTGCTGTTGAAACATTATTTGCTATTTTTGTGTTATGTTATTAATTAGGTGACTCAACCTAGCATTTGAGATACAGGAATTTTGAGGACGTTGTACCTTCTCTTGATTTACCTTGGACTGTTACCAATCCACACAGTTGTTACTGGTGGTTTTTTGTTATTGCGATTGTGTTTGGGCCTGTACATAGTGAGCATACATGTATTCATGTTCATGTTTATGTTGTATTATGTGAAAAATCGCAGAAATTAACATCAGTAAATTGATTTTCCATTGTGAGCCCTCGTGCTGATATTATTGTTAGATTTGCTATTGCCAGCACAGGTTTTTTGTTATTTAAGATCACCTCCAGGTGGTGGCTGAAGATCTCCTTCTTTTACAACTGATCTCCAGCCGATAGAGATGAGAAAATGGCCACTTTGGCAACTGGACTCTGTGGCATTGAAGTCCCTCCCCTACCTAAACCCCGCCCTTCTTGGGTTTCGCCCCAAAAACCTTCTGCTGGTGGCAAAGAGGGACCTGGCAACCCTACAAATGTTGGAAATGGGAGGTTGGACTAGAGCAGTGGTTCCCAAAGTGGGCAGTACCACCCCCTGGGGGGCGGTGGGCTTACCTAGGGGGGCACTAAGAGGGCAGCAGGGGGGTGCTAGAGGTGGGCCCCTTCACCTGTGTTGTTCATCTATTTACAATAGATCAAGCTATGGCACCATGCTGGCAAATTTGGTGGAAATTACCTGAATTTTTTCCAGACTTTGAACAGCTGGTACCGCTGGATCAAGACCATCAGTTTTGTTGAACAAGTTTCAACTGAAAAGCTTTAATTTGATTTTGAATAGATGGACAATTAATTGTTACTTTTCTGAAATTTTATTGTTATTATCTTCTTTAGCACGTCATGCAAACCCCTGTTTTGAATAGTGCTTTTTATAGGATAGGGTAGGGGGCGCTGGGGTTGAGTTTGTGGAACCAAGGGGGCGGTGGCCCGAAAAGTATGGGAACCACTGGACTAGAGGGACCACGGGTCTGTTCCAGCCGGTTCCTTATGACCTAAAATGGCAGAGAAATTGACGGAAGGAAAAATGGTGTGTGTGTGTTTTTTTGGGGGGGGGGGCTTAAGGAGGCCAGGGTGGGTGTGCATTTCTAGCAGGGTGGCGTCCCCTGGCGGGCATCTTGTCCAGCATCCCTTGAGGCTGGCCCTGAGTTCAAATCTGACTTTTTTGGCTTCCTCCTCTCTCCGACACCCCTCCACCCAACCTGCCCAGAGGTTTTGCTGGAACTCCACTACGGGCTGCCCCAGAAACAGAGGAGGAACCGGACGGCGTTCACCGAACGGCAGCTGGAGGCGCTAGAGAGCACCTTTGAAAGGACCCACTACCCAGACGTGGGCACCAGGGAACGCCTGGCGGTGTGCGTCAACCTGCCCGAGGCCCGGATCCAGGTAATCTTGGAGCCTGTGCTCCTTGCTGGCCTCCTGCTTTCCACAGTCAACGCTGCAATCCAGAAAGGTCTCATTGGGCAAAAAGGCATGGTCGCTTTAGCCTCCTTTATTCCCTGTTTCAGCCAGGATTCAGCCGGGATCGAACACATGCTGGCTGAAACAGGGAATAAAGGAGGCTAAAGCGACCATGCCTTTTCGCCCATTGTCTGTCTGGCAAATGGAGAAGTGAATTAAGTCACCTATCTCCTGACGCTACGTCACTTGAACACGGGACACTGTCTTAACAAATCCCAGCTTTGGTCTGCTGACACTGGTTAGAGAAGGTGTCATAGAATCATAGACGGGACCACCAGGGTCATCTAGTCTAACCCCTGAACAATGCAGGAAATTCACAACTACCTCCCCCCCACACCCCACACCCTCAGTAGGGCTGCCCAACCTCCAGGTACTAGCTGCCGATCTCCTGCTATTACAACTGACCTCCAGCTGACAGAGATCAGTTCACCTGGAGAAGATGGCCGCTTTGGCCATTGGACTCTATGGCATTGAAGTCCCTCCCCTCCCCAAACCCCACCCTCCTCAGGCTCCGCCCCCAAAACCTCCTGCTGGTAGCGAAGAGGGACCAGGCAACCCTAACCCCCAGTGACCCCTACTCCATGCCCAAAAGATGGCCAAGATGCCCTCCCTCTCATGAACTGCCTAAGGTCATAGAATCAGCATTGCTGACAGATGGCCATCTAGCCTCTGCTTCAAAACCTCCAGGGAAGGAGAGCTCACCACCTCCCGAGGAAGCCTGTTCCACCAAGGAACCACTCAAACTGTTAGAAAATTCTTCCTAATGTCTAGACAGAAACTCTTTTGATTTAATTTCAACCCCGTTGGTTCTGGTCCGACCTTCTGGGGCAACAGAAAACAACTCGGTCCCTGCCAACTGCTTTCAGAAAATAGGAGGGGCTAGGCGGGGTGTTCGCCCAGCAGGGCTTCTGATTGGCTGTGCAGATTAAAAGACAACCCCTTAGAAAGCACTCCTGCCTGATTTCGATGCCATAGAGTCCAAAGGCCAAAGCCAGGGGAACTGATCTCTGTCAGCTGGAGATCAGTTGTAATAGCAGGAGATCTCCAGCTAGTACCTGGAGGATGGCAACCCTATGTGGAAGTCTTTTGCCACAGGATGCCAGTCATTACTGAGGTGAGTGCCAGGAGGAAATTGCAGCCATGCCCTGAGCTAAGCTTGTGCCCACCCACCCCGCACCCTGTGTTCAGGGTGCCTGCAGGCTTGAAAGTTATTCTGTGTCAAGTTAGAACTCCCTGAACTGCTAGCTTTTTACCAAGCAAGGAATTTTTGACCTGGCGTTGAGGTTCATAACTGTAGTTCTCCAACCTGCGTAGGGAAGAGGTGCAGAACCGTGGAGGGCATGGTGGGAGAGCAGTAGATAGAGAGTGCATGCGAGAGAGAAGTTTAGCCTAGAAATCTCTGACTTGCTAGCTAACTTACAAGCAGGGGGATTTTTCACCTGGCTTGGATATGCCTCACGGTGGATCTCCGACCTGCATTTGGTAGAAGTCTATACCACATTTTTTTCCCCTGAACGTATCGATCAGTCCTTAACCTGTGGATCCATTCCCCGACCCAGGTGTGGTTCAAAAACCGGCGTGCGAAATTCCGCAAGGGCCAGCACGGGCCACTGAAGAAACCCCACCGACCCGAACCCTCCAGGGCTGGAGAAGGCGACGTTACTAGAGAAGAGAACCCTAGGATCGGGCCTGCCTTGAAGAGGACAGTGCTGGCAAGGGAACCGCTGGTCATGACGGTGGCCAAAAAGGGCACGGAACACCCCGCGTTGTGTGTCTCGGGGTGTGCTTGCAGAGTACCGGGGACGTGCCCTCTTGGGGTCACGTGGCTGGGAAGAGAAGGCGACAGGCCGGACTTGGCACTTGGTTGTAGCTCTGCCGTGCCCTTGTGATCATATTAGTGGGCTGGATAGGCAGGGGTATACAGTTGCCAACTCCAGGTTGGGAAATTCCTGGAGATTTGGGGGGTGGAACCTGGGAAGGGCAGGGTTTGGATGGGGAGGGAGCCCAGTGGGGTAAAATGCCATACAGTTCACCCTCCAAAGCCGCTGTTTTCTCCAGGGGAACTGTGCTCTGTTGTCTGGAGATCAGTTGTAATTCGGGGAGATCTCCTGGCCCCACCTAGAGGCAGGCAACCCTAACCTGGATGCAGGAAATTCCCTGCTCTTATTTATGCCCAGGGTTGTGAGTTCAGAAAGGGCAGAGAGAAGGGCACCCAAAATAATCAAAGGGGCTAAAACATTAGGGTTTAGTTTGGGAGGGGGAGATGTGGGGCGGCACGCTAGGCATAAAACTACACACAGGGTAGCAAGAGTGGAAAGAGAGAACCGTTTTTCTCTTTCTTCCCCATGCATCTTGTGGAAGGGAGTTCTGCATGCTAATTTTGTGTTCAGAGTCAGGGTTTTCTTTCACCAGTGCTAGGTCTCCTGCCTGTCTGTTTCATCATAAGAACATAGGAAAGGCCCTGCTGGATCAGACCAAGGCCCATCAAGTCCAGCAGTCTGTTCACACAGTGGTCAACCAGGTGCCTCTAGGAAGCCCCACAAACACGACAGCTGCAGCAGCATTGTCCTGCCTGCGTTCCACAGCACCCAATATAAGAGGCCTGCTCCTCTGACATTGGAGAGAATAGGTGTGCATCATGACTAGTATCCATTTTTACTAGTAGCCATGAATACCCCTTTCCTCCATGAACATGTCCACTCCCCTCTTCAAGCCTTCTGAGTTGGCAGCCATCGCCCCATACTGGGGCAGGGAGTTCCACAATTGAACTATGCGTTGTGTGAAGAAATACTTCCTTTTATCTGTTTTGAATCTCTCACCCTCCAGCTTTAGCAGATGACCCCGTGTTCTAATATTGTGAGAGACTTTTTGTCAGCACAGACAAAAGGAAGCCCTCCTTTGTGGGCTTCTCACTGCCACATGATGCTGAGAACATGGTGGTTGGCATAGAGGGCCTTTAGAAGGGGGCCAGAGAAATCTGCTTAGCTATTGGTCCATCGGCCTCAATATGGCCCACTCCAACTGGGGATGGCTCTCTGGGGTCTTTAGCTTGAGACTGAAGTGGAACCTTATGCATGCAAAGCAGCTGGTCCTAGAGCCAAACAATGGCCCCTCCATGCTGTAAGCCAGGACAGCTGAGTGGAACTTCCATTTGTAGTGGCAGTGTACCTCTGAATAGCAGGTGATGGGATCAAGAAACCATGTGCGGCCATTGGCTTCACGCCCTGCCTTTGAGCTTCTCAGAGGCAACCGTCTAGACATGAAGACCCAGAATGCTGGGTGGACCTTGGTATTGGGTTGGCAATTTCCAACCCGCCGCCCAGCGTTCCAACAGATTTCCAGATAACAGAGATCAGTTCCCCTGGTAGAAAATAGGCCCTTGGGAGGTTTAGGGTTGCCAGCTCCGGGTTGGGAAATACCTGGATATTTTGGGGGGCGGAGCCTGAGGAGGGCGGGGTTTCAAGAGGGAAAGGATTTCAATGCCATAGAGTCCAATTGCCAAAGTGGCCATTTTCTCCAGGGGAAATGATCTCTGTCACCTGGAGATCAGTTGTAATAGCGGGAGATCTCCAGCCACCATCTGGAAGTTGGCAACCTGTAAGCTCTAGTCCTGCGGCCCCATTAAACAGACTTCAGCAGACAACCAATCCACGAAAGCAGTTTTATTGGGTAGAATCGACAGGTTTCAGAAGCCATATTCAAAAGGACACTAGTAAGGGTCAAAGGCAAGGTACACAGCATATATGGAAGAGCAAAAGGAGATAACCGGTTACCCAGGCAAACCCCCCCCCTCCAGGAGGCAGGAAGGAGTACTTGGCGATTCCCACAGTATGGGAATCTATGAAGACTAAACACGGGGCATAGACTGGCCTTAGACAGAATAGCACAACAGCTCCTGGAAGCAGCTCAATCGCACTACCACATACCATCCTCACGGCCTGCTCCTGACATTCTGCCCCCCTAAAGACCCCTCTTCACCCTCCCAGCATGGGTTTGTGAGGGTAGGAGGCATGGGATTCTTGTACTAAGTGGGGGGCGGAGACACCACAGGCGCGCACCCATTCATCCTGGGCGGGACTAAAATGTTTCCAGTGGACCAGGTACTGAAGGGAACCGTAGCGAATGCGAGAATCCAGTATTTTAGCTACTTCAAAATGCTCCCCCCCCCACCACCATTTCAGGCACTTCGGGTTGTGGCTCAGGATGCCATTTTTGGGAAGGAACATACGGTTTTAAAAGACTGACATGGAACCCAGGATGAATTCTCCGTAGAGAGTTGGGCAAGGAGAGTTCCACAGCCACTGGATCCGGGAAATGGGGAACGGACCCACATATTTGGCACTGAGTTTATCGCACGGGCGGGTGGATCATAGGTTCTTGGTGGACAGATAGACAAGGTCCCCCACTTTGCATTCCTTACCGGGGGAACGATGTTTGTCAGCCTGAGCCTTGTAACGCCGTTTGGCTCGCTCCAGATTTTTAACCAGCCATGGCCAGGTTGTTTGAATTGAACGTACCCATCCGGCCACGTCAGCTCCCCCTCCTCCTCAGAAACATCAACATGACCAGCGGGGCCAAACTCTTTGCCATGGACAACCTGGAAAGGGCTGAACCCCGTGAACTGGTGAACCGCATTATTATAAGCATATTCAGCAAAAGGCAACAGGTCTACCCAATCATCTTGATGGTAATTAACGTAACAGCGTAAATAGCATTCCAACACTGCATTCACCCGCCTTCTTTCCAAGCTAAGCAACCCTAAAAAATGTCGGGGGAAAATGCAGAAGGAAAAGGGCAGCCCTACACACACACACACACACACACACACACTCACACACACTCACACACACAAAACCTTCAGACAAGGGGATATGTAGCCATGTTGGGGGAGGAACGGGCCAACTAGAGCAACTGTCCTATGAGGAGCGGTCAAAACGCTTAGGGCTGTTTAGCTTGGAAAGAAGGTGGCTAAGAGGAGACATGATAGAGGTCTATAAAATTATGCAGGGTATGGAGAGAGCAGACAGGGAGAAGCTTTGCTCCCTCTCTCGTAACAACAGAATATGGGGTCCTCTGCTGAAGCTGGAGGGGGAGAGATTCAAAACAGATAAAAGGAAGTATTTCTTCACACAAGGCATAGTTAAACTGTGGAACTCCCTGCCCCAGGATGTGGTGATGGCCGCCAACTTGGAAGGCTTTAAGAGGGGAGTGGACTGGACATGTTCATGGAGGAGAGGGCGATCCATGGCTACTAGTCAAAATGGATACTAGTCATGACACATATCTACTCTCTCCAGGATCAGAGGAGTAGGCTTATTCTATTAGGTGCTGTGGAACGCAGGCAGGATGCTGCTGCTACAGTCGTCTTGCTTTTGGGCTTCCTAGAGACACCTGGTTGGCCGCTGTGTGAATAGACTGCTGGACTTGATGGACCTTGGTCTGAGCCAGCATGACCTTTCTTATGGAGGACAGAACTACCAATGGCTACTAGTCAAAATGAATAGTAGTCATGATACATACCTATTCTCTCCAGGATCAGAGGAGCAGGCCTATTGTATTAGGTCCTGTGGAACGCAGGCAGGATAATGCTGCTGCAGTTGTCTGGCTTGTGGGCTTCCTAGAGGCACCTCGTTGGCCACTGTGTGAACAGACTACTGGACATGATAGACCTTGGTCTGATCCAGCATGGCCTTTCTTATGTTCTTATATTCTTAACTTGGGGCCCTCCTCTTGTGTAAATAGGGTTGCCAGGTCCCTCTTCACCACCGGCAGGAGGTTTTTGGGGCGGAGCCTGAGGAGGGTGGGGTTTGGGGAGGGGAGGGACTTCAATGCCCTAGAGTCCAATTGCCAAAGTGGCCATTTTCTCCAGGGGAACTGATCTCCGTCGGCTGGAGATCAGTTGTAATAACAGGAGATCTCCAGCTAGTACCTTTAGGTTGGCAACCCCATGTGTAAATGTTGTGTTTTGCAAATGTGGCAACTCTTAAGACAGGGAAAGGCAAGAAGAGAGAATGTCGGCATTGTGGAGGGTTGAAGAAAAAAGACAGACATTTGGAACACAAGAAAAAAGTCCAGCCTCTGCAAAAGGAGAAATAAATCCTTTAATTGCCGTTGAGGTTTTAAGCCCAAACGTGTTAGGTCATTTTCAATCATCACAGGGAAGTTCTTGGTTCCTCTTCAAGCTTTAAAATAGTATGTTTGACATTATCGAAAATGATGTCACCATGAGATGATACCAAAAATTAAAGAGGGGATACAGCCGTTTTGAATTCTTTGGCTTTAAATTTCTTCATCAGTCCCTCAAAAATCAGTCTTCATGTAATATCTCCAGCTTACATAATGCATAATATTGTCGAAGGCTTTCACGGTCAGAGTTCATTGGTTCTTGTAGGTTATCCGGGCTGTGTAACCGTGGTCTTGGAATTTTCTTTCCTGACGTTTCGCCAGCAACTGTGGCAGGCATCTTCAGAGTAGTAACACTGAAGGACAGTGTCTCTCAGTGTCAAGTGTGTAGGAAGAGTAATATATAGTCAGAAAGGGGTTGGGTTTGAGCTGAGTACTGTCCTGCAAAAGTAATGTGCTAATCATTGTCCTGTAAGTATCAAGATAATGTGCTAATGAGGGTATGGTATGTTAATATGGAACCATTGTATCCTGAAGTGATCTGTTAATGTGTGTAATCCAAAGCTAATCTGTATGGCTATTGTTGAATGTTGTCTTTGTCAGTCTGGAGGTTTTTCAGGGCAAGAAGCCAAGCCTTATTCATTCAACTCACACAGATTGCTACTTACACAAAAACTCCAACCACCACCCCCGACAGAAAAGAGGAATAATCGAAACATTAATGGACCGTGCAAGACGGATCTGTGAACCACAGTTTCTCAAGGAAGAAACTAATCATCTAAATCACGCACTGCTAGCAAACGGCTACTCCAAGAATGAAATCAGAAGGGCCATTAAACCAAACAAAAATCAGAAAACTCAAGAAAAACAGTCTCCCATAGGAAAGGTATTCTTGCCATTTATTAAAGGAGTCACTGATAGGATGGAGAAACTTTTGAAAAAACATAACCTACAAACAGTGTTTAAACCCACCAAGAAAATACAACAAATGCTACGATCAGCAAAAGACAAAAGAGACCCCCTCACCTCTGCAGGAGTATATCGTATACCTTGCAGCTGTGGAGAAGTTTACATCGGGACCACAAAACGCAGCATACAAACAAGGATAAAAGAACATGAAAGATACTGCAGACTTGGCCAACCTGAGAAATCAGCAGTGGCTGAACATGGACTGACACAAACAGGACACAGGGTCTTATTCCAAGACACTGAAAGACTGGACAATTCTACCAACTATTTTGTCAGATTGCACAGAGAAGCCATTGAAATTCATAAACATCAGCACAACTTTAACAGAAAAGAGGAGAGTTTAAGAATGAATAAGGCTTGGCTTCCTGCCCTGAAAAACCTCCAGACAAAGACAACATTCAACAATAGCCATACAGATTAGCTTTGGATTACACACATTAACAGATCACTTCAGGATACAATGGTTCCATATTAACATACCATACCCTCATTAGCACATTATCTTGATACTTACAGGACAATGATTAGCACATTACTTTTGCAGGACAGTACTCAGCTCAAACCCAACCCCTTTCTGACTATATATTACTCTTCCTACACCCTTGACACTGAGAGACACTGTCCTTCAGTGTTACTACTCTGAAGATGCCTGCCACAGCTGCTGGCGAAACGTCAGGAAAGAAAATACCAAGACCACGGTTACACAGCCCGGATAACCTACAAGAACCAATTACATAATGCATGTTTGCTATAAATTCAAGCAGGATACATTTCAGCCAGTTCCCACGTAGGGTAACATAAATGTAATAAATAAATTTCCCTGTGATGATTGAAAATAACCTAAGGACTAAACCTATACATTGAATCTTCAGTCGGGTTTGTTCCAGCCAGATTGTTGTAATATACATTGTATACAGTAGGATAGATTGTTTTGGTTGTTAGTTTCAGTAAGTGAATGGTTGTGACTCTATGTTATATATATGTTGTAGCAATTTATATAAACATTTGCACTTTGTAATATTCATTCGCTCCTGTGCTGATTTCCAAACCCTCCAGGTACATGCACAGCGGTGTCTTTTTTCTTTCTATCACCTGGAGGTTGGCAATGCTACTCAGCCGTCTTCCTGGGGTGCTAGTTTTCTGCTTTTGTGGACTATTGAAAACTTGGTCGGCCGCCAGCTGTCTGAATTCTGTCCTGTCAACGCCATCTCAGGACTCTACCACCTCGTTCGGCTGTGTGTTTACACCTGGCTGGGAAAAGGCCTTAAATACTGAACTGTGGCCATAAAACAGGTGGGGACGGGTCTTCTACGGCAGCCTGGCATGCCAGAAATTTAAGAACTAGGTCAAAATCACCCAGTGAACTTCAGGGCACAGTAACAACTTAGAGACAACAAGATTTTTTCGGGACATAAGCTTTTGAGCGTCAAAACTCCCTTCGTCAGATATCAAATACCAGATATCTGACGAAGGCTGTTTATGCTTGGTTACTTAACCTTGCGATCCCCGTGGGACAGCTTCGGGGCTCCCTTTGGATTATTCATGATTTTTCCGACCTTCAGAAGTGACTTTGCAGCCGCTGTGCACTCATCCTGCGTTTTCAGGAACCTGTTTTATCACGATTTTAAATTTTGCCTCGATCCCAAAGCAAAGCTAATCAAGGAATTTCTGTAAATAGAGCCAGCGTGGTGTAGTGGTTTAAGAGTGGTGGTTTGGAGTGGTAGACTGATCTGGAGAACCGGGTTTGATTCCCCACTCCTCCAGATGAGCAGCGGATGCTAATCCGGTGAACTGCATTGGTTTCCCCACTCCTCCACATGAAGCCAGCTGGGTGACCTTGGGCTAGTCACAGCTCTCTTCGAGCTCTCTCAGCCCCACCCACCCCACAGGGTGTCTGTTGTGGGGAGGAGAAGGGAAGGTGATTGTAAGCTGGTTTAATTCTTCCTTAAGTGGTAGAGAAAGTGGGCATAGAAAAAACAACTCTTCTTCTCCTTCTCCTTCTTCTTCGACTGACATTCTAACTACTACGCTTAGCTGCTGACACTTTCAGTATTTGCAAAGTATTTGCAATGGGAGGTTAATGAGAGGCATCTATTAATCTCGCCAGCTCAGGAAATACATCCTGATGATTTCCAAAGACCAGAATCAATTGGGAGTGGGCGGTTTTGCTATTTGAGCGCACCCACTTAATCTCCGCATTTGGCCGCTGTGGGAGAAAAGATGCCGTGGTGCTAAGAGGATCGTCGCAGGAAGTTCTTCGGCCAGCTGGGAAGGCCTCAGAGGACGACCTGGGCAGGAGCCAAACATTCTGGGTTGAAAGGCACGAGCATCTTAACCAGAGCGTGAGTCTGGGGTTTTGGGTTTTGTGAGCACGTTGCAGGAAGTGGACCAACTCCACCATGGAAGAAGAGGTTTTATAGAAGGTGCACTAAGCCAGGTAACTCCTTCCCCCCCACACACACACACACACCAGGAAACTGTTTCTGTTTTGAATCTGGGTTTGCTAACTTTTGTACCGGCCGTGCCTTGGAAATCCGAAATGCAGAGTATGGAACCAAAGGTTGCCAGCTGCCAGCATGGTGTAGTGGTTAAGAGCGGTGGACTCTAATTTGGTTAACAGGGTTGGATTCCCTACTCCTACTCATGAAGCCTGCTGGGTGACCTTGGGCCAGTCACAGTACTCTCCAAACTCTCTCGGCCCCACCTACCTCACCAGGTGTCTGTTGTGGGGAGAGGAAGGGAAGGAGATTGTACGGCAATCTGATTCTCCTTAAAAAGGTAGAGAAAATCGGCATATAAAAACCGATTATTCTTCTTCCCCATGATTTTAAATCAAAGTCTTATTTTTTGGGGGGGCAGGTTAAAGTTGTGCTTGGTACTCAGCTGGCACTTTAATATATATTGATTGTGTCTTGAAAAAAATATATTTTTGAAGTCTTGGCTCAGCAAGGAACTCAAAGTCCCCAGAAGTTCCGGAGTTGGGGTCTGAATGTCCGCTGTTAGCAAACGGCTAGGCCTATAGAGCGTGCTGAAGTTCAATTTTATGGTGGAGGGAGTATGATTTGGGTGTGCAGAGCAAGGGATATTGTGGTATATTGTTCTTGAGAATATTTCAACCCTGCCCTTTTGCAAGGCATGCTTTTAAAAAAGTGGAAATGATTACTTTGCGGTGAATGTTAAAAGCGTACGTCTGACTTGTGAAATGGCACATCCAGGCTGGCTTTGCTTTGGAGGGATGCTTCATGCTCAGAGCGTGTCCCGCCCAAGACATTTTGCAAACTCGCTAACCCAAACTATGTTGAAATCATCTTAGCCGGCGAATTGTTGGGGTTGCCAGGTCCCTCTTTGCCACCGGCGGGCGATTTTTGGAGCAGAGCCTGAGGAGGGCAGGGTGTGGGGAGGGGAGGGGAGGGACTTCAATGCCATAGAGTCCAGTTGCCAAAGTGGCCTTTTTCTCCACGTGAACTGTATCAGCTGGAGATCAGTTGTAATAGCAGGAGATCTCCAGCTACTACCTGGAGGTTGGTAAACTCAAGTTAGCCTGCTGTATAATGTGTTGCTTAAAAATCCCAGCAGAAAATTTGCCAAATGCAATACAGATTGAGATGCGGTAATTCTATTTTAAAACGTGTTCACAGTATGCAATAACAACAATTACAAATGATCTCGTAACAACAAAAAAGAGAAAGAAGACTACATAAATAAAGCGACTTAGCTATGTCCCGACAACATATGTCAAAGTTGGTAACAAAGCACAGTCCTCCGCCCTGTTTCTACCCAATCGGTCTTCCTCAGAAGCCAGCTAGGTGTTAAGCAACACTCTCTTGCACTGGCTGGGTCGAAACAGGGTGATAACCGGACCCCTGTAGCTGTACCCCAAGGAAATAAGGGGGAATCGTCAGGACCACAAGGCTACAAACATTGAAAGAGACAGCAGCAAAAATATCACAGAAACCATTTAACACACCTTTGCGGAGGACTGTGTTTTGTTACCAACTTTGACATATGTTGTCAGGACATAGCTAAGTCACTTTATTTATGTAGCCTTCTTTGTTGTTTTTTGTTGTTACGTGATCATTTGTAATTGTTGTTAGTGCATACTGTGAACACGTTCTAAAATAGAATTACTGCTTCACAATCTGTATTACATTTGGCAAATTTTCTGCTGGGATTTTTAAGCAGCAGCAAGCACTACCCGGAGGTTGGCAACCCTACGAATTGTCCCTGTTAAGCACCTCTCAGTTCCCTCATTCCAAGGTCAGAGGTTGCTTAGGTAAGCTTGTCAAAGAAGACAAAGGGGGAAGACGAAGCAGCAGAGGACAGAAGCAGGAAATGAACACCTGACAATGAGAGGTATGGGGGTGGCTGGGAACATTGTGAGCCAGCAGTGTGGGCAAATGTGCCCGGCCGATCAGAAACTGGGGGAACGAGTTCTAGAGCTTCTGGATTGCTGAACAGATGGAGTACGAGAAGCCAGATATGCTGACAGGAAGAGCTCGTGTGTCGCTGGTTCCCAGAGCCAATCCCATCTTAATTAACTCATTAGTCAATTAGTTCCTGGTCCCTAGTTTTTGGAGAGGTAAAACAGGGTTCCCAACTTCCAGGTAGTAATCCTTTAAAACCAGGATTATGCACTTACCTGTTTGTATGCACCTACTTGTGAACAATACATGTGACTTTGCAATTTATGACCTGTGCTTGGATATGACTTTTGCATTATGATGGTAATATTGGAATTATATTGAAATTGCTTGGAATATTTGTTTTCTGCGTGAATTTTGGTTTAACTACTATATACACCAGGGGTGGGGAACATCAGGCCTGGGGGCTGTATAAGGCCTGCAAAGTCGTTTGGTCTGGCCCTTTGTGGGTCCTGGCAGATCTCTAGTTCAGAAGGATTTAAGACTGGTGATCCGCCCCCTCCCGCGGACAGGAACAGCCTCTGTTCAAGGCAGATGTGAGTTTGTTTTGCCAAGAAAAGGAACCTTTTCCCCCCTTGCAAAAGAGTCGTTAGCTATGGAGCTGCTGGGACCACCCAAGAAACTGTTAACCCTTTCCCACCTGGGCCGTGGAGAAATGGATTCCCTCTGTACTACAAGAGGGCTGGGGGCGGAAGCAGCGAATGGCCTGTGAATAATGTTATAAATATCCAAATGGCCCTTGGCGGAAAAAAGGCTCCCCACCCCTGATATACACAGAAGTGTCTATCTTTATACTAACTTCCAGGTAGTAGCTGGAGATCTCCTGCTATTACAACTAAGGTTGCCAGGTCCCTCTTCGCCACTGGCGGGAGGTTTTTGGGACGGAGCCTGAGGAGGGTGGGGTTTGAGGAGGGGAGGGACTTCAATGCCATAGAGTCCAATTGCCAAAGCAGCTATTTTCTCCAGGTGATCTCTATCTGCTGGAGATCAGTTGTAATAGCAGGGGATCTCCAGCTACTACCTGGAGATTGACAACCCTATATTTCAACTGATCTCCCAACGATAGAGATCAGTTCACCTGAAGAAAATGGCCGCTTTGGCAATTGGACTATGGCATTGAAGTCCCTCCCCTCTCTAAACCCTGCCCTCCTCAGGCTTCGCCCCAAAAACCTTCTGCCCTTAGCCAAGAGGGACCTGGCAACCCTAGGGATAAAATCATCAGAAGAGTCAGATGGAGGATCAGACCAAAGACCAGCATCCTGTGCCTCTTTGGCTATGGTAACTGGAAGCCCACAAGCAGGCCCAAGGCTTGCCCCTATTACTGTCACTGGCATTCAGTGGTAGATTGCCTCTGAACATGGAGGTTCCATTTAGCCATCGCGACTCACAGCCAATGGATGAATCTCTCACCCTCCATACATTTGCTGGCCCAGCCAAGCAGGCAGTACAGGTAATTGCTTGGGGTGGCAGAATTCCAGCGGCTCATTAGACAAATCCCGTCTTGGGAGCGCTTGCCTCAGACATTTGGGAATGGATTACATGTGCTCTTTAGTTGTTTGTTTATCGTGTGCCACTCATGTGCCTGGTATTCCACAGAGCAACAATCCTAAATTTGGCATGAGAGAAGTGAGGGAGAGGGGAACGAAGAGGGCTAGGGAGTAAATCTGCGTCCAGTTGCACAAATTCTGGCTCTGTTGGACTGCCGGAATGCCAACTCTGGCCTGGGAAATTCCTGGAGATTTGGTAGTGACGCCTATGGACGAAGGAATCTGTAGACTGATTTCACCTCGAATCTGCCCCCTTCTGTTTTCTTCAGGCGAACTGATCTCTGGGGTCTGGAGATCAGTACTAATTCTGGAAGAACTCCAGGCCCCACCTGGAGGTTGGCAACCCTAGCCTCTGCCTCACTCACATGCATGCACACACACAAACGAGAAGGAGAAGAAGAAGAGTTGGTTTTTATACCCTGATTTTCTCTAAGGAGTCTCAAACTGGCTTACAATCGCCTTTCCTTCCTCTCCCCGCAACAGACACCTTGTGAGGTAGGTGGAGCTGAGAGACTTTGGAGAGAACTGTGAGTAGCCCAAGATCACCCAGCAGGCTTCATGTGTAGGGGTGGGGAAATAACCAACCCTGTTCACCAGATCAGCGTCTGTCACTCATGTGCTGGAGTAGAGAACCAAACCTGGTTCTGCAGATCAGAGTCCACTGCTCCACACCACCACTCTTAACCACTACACTACTCACCTTAAAAGTCAAAGGAGCCAGCCATGCAGGAGAATGCAGCAGAAGACAAGCTGGAGTGAGCTTAAAGTTGACTTCCAAATATGGGTGCCAGCCTCCAGGTAGTGGCTGGAGATCTCCCGCTATTACAACTGATCTCCAGGCGATGATATCAGTTCCCCTGGAGAAAATGGATTGGCCACTTTGGAAGGTGGACTCTACATTACATCCCATTGAAGTCCCTCCCCTTCCCAAACTCCGCTCTCCTCGGGGTCCACCCCCCAAAACTCCAGGTATTTCTCAACCCGGAGCTGGCAAACCTACTTCCAAAACTAGCTGACCAGCTCCTGAGGTTTGGCCTAGTTGGCTGTTGCATCACCGCGATGTTGATGGTGCAGAGAAGAGGAGGGTGCGCCTCGAAGGTCAAGATAAGCCTGAAGCTAGCAGGAGATGTGGTGGCCCGTGAAGCAAGAACCCCCTTGGGAGCCAGCTGGTGGAGTGGTTAACAGCGGCAAACTCTAATCTGGAGAACCGGGTTTGATTCCCCGCTTCTCCACATGAAGCCTGTTGGGTGACCTCTGGCCAGTTGCAGTTCTCTCCGGACTCTCTCAGCCCGGCCTACCAGCGTGGTGTAGTGGTTAAGAGCGGTGGTTTGGAGCAGTGAACTCTGATCTGGAGAACCAGGTTTGATTCCCCACTCCTCCACATGAGCAGCGGAGGCTAATTTGGTGAACTGGAGCAGTTTCCCCACTCCTACACCCTAAGCCTGCTGGGTGACCTTGGGCTAGTCACAGCTCTCTTAGAGCTCTCTCAGCCCCACCTACCTCATAGGGTGTCTGTTGTGGGGAGGGGAAGGGAAGGCGATTATAAACCGGTTTGAGTCTCTCTTAAGTGGTAGAGAAAGTCGGCATATAAAAACCAACTCTTTTCCTCTTCCTCACAGGGTGTCTGTTGTGGGGAGGGGAAGGGAAGGCGATTGTAAGCCGGTTGGATTGTTGCTTAAGTGGTAGAGAAAGTCAGCATATAAAAACCAACTCTTCTATTTCTTCTTCATATCCAATGTCCCCTTCACTGAGGGCAGGAGGGCTACGGTATTGGTTGTTGGCCACAAAAGGGATAAAAAAAAAGTGAGGCTTGAGGACTAGGAGATGGTGTTAGATGCTCCAAGAAAGCAGCTCTTGGGGAAGGATTTGAAGGGACAAAACCTCACACACCATATGCCCTGGGGAAGATGGGTGAAAAAAAGTTGTTCTCCCTCTCCCCAAATACTATCACTCATGGGCTCTCAGTGAAGTTGAGCAGTACACATGAGAAAGACAGAACTTCTTCACACAGTTGATGAGGAGCCAGCGGAACTCACTGCTACTAGATGGCTGCAAATTCAAACTGGGGATTGAACAACTGACTGTTGGGGAAAACAGGATGCTGGACCGGAGAGAATTGCTTTGAACCGGCAGGGCACTGGTGATGGGTGGACAAAACGAATTTCTGCTGGGGAAGCAAAACGGCTTGAACCGGTCCGGGTTCCTTCAACGTGTCATGCTCCATTGTGGGTGTTCTGGCTTTTCCCACTGACCTGCAAATGGGATGGGTGGGTGTGACTTTGGGTGAAAGTCGGAGAGAATCTCTCTGCTGACTTAAATCTGATTTTGGTTTCTGTGTGTGGGACAGACACATGGGGCAAGCCTAGGGTTGCCTGTTCCAGATTGGGAAATACCTGGAGATTTTGAGGGCGGAGCTCGAGGAGGGCGGGGTTTGGGGAGGGGAGGGATTGGGGTATAATGCCTTAGAGTCCATCTTCCAAAACAGCCGTTTTCTTCAGGGGTACTGATCTCTATCACTTGGAGATCAGTTGTAATAGCATGTGATCGCCAGCCACCACCTGGAGGTTGGCAACTCTAGGCCGGCCTGGTGTAGATAGGGTTTCCAGGTCCCTCTTTGCCACTGGCGGGAGGTTTTTGGGGCAGAGCCTGAGGAAAGCAGGGTTTGGGGAGGACAGGGACTTCAATGCCATAGAGTCCGATGGGTAAAGCAGCCATTTTCTCCAGGGGAGTTGATTTCTATTGGCTGGAGATCACTTGTAATAGCAGGAGATCTTTAGCTAGTACCTGGAGGTTCAAGAACACTCAGAAAACTGTTAACCAGCTGTAATAAGGAACTGTGCAAGAGAATAACCAGCAGCACTGGCTTTATCAATAAAAACTTCAAAAACAATAGTAGATTCAAAAAGTCACAAATCTATATTAACAACGAAATAAACAAGTAGCAAAGTGCAAAGATTGTGAGTCCAAAACAATGCCTGTTACATAACACGGTATGTCATGCAATAAATTCTGTTCATGAAAGCAATCCAAAATTTCCATGGTGGTATTGATAGTCCACACAGATGACTTCAAGCCACATATAAGAAGAATAAGAACCCCTCAATAATGATAGACAGGGATCCGGTAATCATGCTGTTTCGATGTTAGTCTTCCTCAGGGTTCATTAATAAAACACAACATGTATCCCAAAGCATAAAATAATATACAATACTAATAGGAAGAATTTTCTAACAGTCAGAGTGGTTCCTCAGTGGAACAGGCTTCCTCAGGAGGTGGTAAGCTCTTCTTCCCTGGAGGTTTTTAAGAAGAGGTTAGATGGCCATCTGTCAGCAATGCTGATTCTGTGACGTTAGGCAGATGATGAGAGGGAGGGCATCTTGGCCATCTTCTGGTCACTAGAGGTGTGGAGGCGGGGAGGTAGTTGTGAATTTCCTGCATTGCGCAGGGGGTTGGACTTGATGACCCTGGTGGTCCCTTCCAACTCTATGATTCTATGATTCTAATACAATTACATACAAAACTTGATATATAGTACAAAGTAATACAGTAATACTTACACACTGACCGCTTAGTAGCAGGTTCTGTGCTGAATGGAACAAAAATGTTCTCTAACCTATGACATGCCTGCTAGGAGGTAAGAAGCTATCCTAATTGCCTGCACCTGTGCGTTAGTTCGAGATTGCATGATACCGCAATGACATGGCACAAAGTTAACTAAAAGGAACCACTACTAAATTAAATTAAACTAGTTCATTCGAAAGATGTATTAAGACCATAAGGTTGTACAGTTTGAAACGTGTGGATATATCTAGCCTCTTGTTGCAAACAATAGTTTGTCAACATCAGCCCTATTGAATCTGTGTTTCTCCCGTCTCCAAACCGTCTCCAAACCACAAAGAAAGCAATGTCATTTTGTGATTTTTTTCCCTAAAAAATGGTGAACCATGGGGGTCTCTAGGTTTTTGTTTCCGATGCGAGAACAATACCCGCCAGTTCTATATTTGATAGGCCTATTGGTCTTACCTATGTACCAAAGGTTACTCGAACATCAGACCATGTAAATCACATGATGTGACTCACAATTATTGAAACAATTGATCTTATATTTAAACCTGTCGAAGGGCAGGTAAATTCTTTGACAGGTAAGGTAAAGGTACAGAATGCACATCTCCTGCATCTGAAATTACCCTTCAGGAGGTTGGTATCCTGTGTTTCCAGCATGTCTGAGTGTATCAGACGGTCCCTGAGAGTCTGTAACCAATCCTGGGTAAAGCGGCACAACCAGGTAATGTATCGACAACGTGCCAATGTTTTAAAATGATCTTTTAAATCAACGGAGTCATGGAGGTGAATTGAAGAGAAAACATCAAATGATCTGAAGGAGAATGATCTTTTTCGGCAAGCAAGGCAGAATGGGGTTGTGAATCTGCTCTCGATCTAGCCTTATTAATAATAGTTTGTGGATAACCACGAGGTTTTGGGGGCGGAGCCGGACGGGGTTTGGAGAGGGGAGGGACTTCAATGCCATACAGTCCGATTGCCAAAGCTGCCATTTTCTCCAGGGGAGCTGATCTCTATCAGCTGGAGACCAGTTGTAGTAGCAGGAGATCTCCAGCTGCTACCTGGAGATTGGCAACCCTGCTAGTGGATGAGGTGGGACCCAATCCTCCCACATTACTTACAGACTTCTCAGCACGGCTAAGGCGGAAAGAAGTGTTGGAGGTTCATGTTTGGCTAGTTGAAAGGGGGGTGGGGTGAGAGAAAGGAAAGAAGCCAAAGGGCGGGGGGGAGAGATGCCGTGGAAGTGCCCATAAATATCTGTAGCTGGTTCAGAGATGGAACCTGATGGGAGATGGAAGGGTCAGGTCAGGTCTCGACATGTTGGGGTGTGGTTTGCAAAATTGGGTGTATTTTCGACAGGTTTTAAATTTCAGGTGGAGCAAATCCAGAGATCTCCTGGAGTTACACCTCATCTCCAGACTATGCAGATCAGTTGCCCCGGAGAAAATGGCTGTTTTGGAGGGTGGACTCTATGGCATTATACCCTGCTGGGGTCCCTTCCCGCCCTGAACCCCGCCCTCCCCAGGCCCCACCTCAAAATCTCCAGCAATTTCCCAGCCCAGTGTTTGCAACCTTTATGTAGCGTGGTGTAGTGGTTAACAGCAGTGGTTTGGAGCGGTGGAGTCTGATCTGGAGAACCGGGTTCGATTCCCCACTCCTCCACATGAGTGGCAGAGGCTAATCTGGTGAACCGGGTTGGTTTCCCCACTCCTCCACATGCAGCCAGCTGGGTGACCTTGGGCTAGTCATAGTTCTCTTAGAGCTCTCTCAGTCCCACCTACCTCACAGGGTGTCTGTTGTGGGGAGGAGGAGGGAAGGTGATTGTAAACCGGTTTGATTCTTCCTTAAGTGGTAGAGAAAGTCGGCATATAAAAACCAACTCTTCTCCTTCTCCATCTCCTTCTCCTTCTCCTCCTCCTTGTTCTGTTTAACCAGTCATGGTTTTGCTGGACGGATCACTTAAATATTCCCTGACTGTGAAAAAAAAAGCATCCTACATATGCCCAGAGGCACACTTGCTTTTCCAACATCACTTTGCACATGCCATGGATCAAGCCGTGTACTTTGGGTTGCCAGCCTCCAGGTGGGGTCTGGGAATCTCCTGGAATTGCAACTGATCCCCAGACTACAGAAGTCAGTTCCCCTGGAGAAAACGGATGCTTTGGAGGGTGGAGTCTTTGGCGTTGTACCCCGCCAAGGCCCCTTGCTTCCCCAACCCTGCCCACTCTAGGCTCCACCCCCCAAATCTCCAGGAATTGCCCAAGCCAGGCTTGGCAACCCAATGTACTCCGGACAGATCTTGGGATAAAGCGTGGGGTTCAAAACAAAGGCTGAAGTTTTCATTTAAAAAAAAAATACTAACCCTCCCAAACTGGTTTAGGTAAATGTGACATTCTTTTAGTTTGCCAAGGAGGTAAATTAGGCACCAAAAGCTGACCCCTGCTTTGGCATAGGAATTTTTTTATGGCTCCGAAGAATGGAGTTCCCTTATCAAACAGATCGAAGAATCTGGTGCACACAAAGCATGAAGCACATCAATCATGTGCTTAACAAGCCGACTTCCGTCTGTGACTCTGCAAGTGACTTAAATGACATCACACCTGCAGGAACCGGGGAAAAAAAAGCCCCGGCCCAAACAATGTGGAACCTCACCAAATTGGGGACAATTTCAAATTTCTCCTCGCTGACCCGAAAAATCTCACTGATTTTGACATCATTGCTCCCTTCAGCAAATCCAGCCTGGATTCTTTATTTCCGCACCATATTCTGGTTTTCTTGTGCACCGTTCTCCCCAGGAAAAATCAACATTATTTCTCCATCAGTAAATCAGGACGATAAAGAGCCCTGTGGTGCAGAAGTCCAGCAGTCGAAGCTCTGCTCACGACCTGAGTTCGATCCTGGGTATAATGCCATAGAATCCAGCCCCAGGCCATGTGAATGATTCGAGAGGTTTACGGTTGCCAACCTCCAGGTGGTCGATATAAAATAAGGGGAAAGAACTGCTACAATACGTAGATATGCAAAAAAAATTAAGCAATTCAGGCTCTCATATATGTCAATATGAAGAATTATATTCACATTAAAGAATCCAAAAATCTGATATATGCATCAATGCCAAGAATTATAATCACATCAAAATTATATCAACATAATATACAAAACGTACAATAGTTGGAAATCCAATTGCAATGCAAATAAGGTAATAAAGTGAACTTAGTTCCTGTCCAGATGAACTAGAAAGGACTGTTGTATGAGCCTGAATTGCTTGATTTTTTGCATAACCTCCAGGTGGTGGCTGGAGATCTCCAATTATTACAACTGATCTCCAGCTGAAGAAAATAGCCACTTTGGAAGGTGGACTCTAGGGCATTATACCCAAATGAAGTCCCTCCCCAAACCCCGTCCTCCTCAGGCTCTGCCCCGAAAATCTCCAGGTATTTGCCAACCTGGCAACCTTAGTTGGCACTCAGGGATTTCCCAACCTGAAGCTGGCAGCTCTAGCAGAGGCTGGTGCAAGGACCTGCTTTTAAACCCAGAAGCAGATTGGCAAATCAGCCTGGGTAGTTTCACCTTAACCGACCCCAGTGGACAGCTATGCTTGAGAAACAGAGCCCAAGAGGTTCTATATTTTGACTATCAAAACAACTGCATGGCAATCCCAGCGGCACTGAGCAGACGTGGTGGGGAAGGAGAGAGTTAACTCTTCCCCTCTCACCAGATAAAAAATGCTCCCCCCTCCCCGGTCTGCATGAAGCCCCGTAGGAAAAATAATAGGCATGCTACAGGTCTTCCTTTCTTCCTACAAGCGGCTTAAGAAGGGGCACTTTAAAATAAATACATAATATATATATATTTCCCAACCAAACATACCAATATACAAATGTAAACATCAAATTATTACATTGTGCTGAAACTTACTTTATGGTTACAATCCAATGATCACCTTCTTTGAGTTACGGTTTTCCATTTTCTGATTAAATTTGCACGTCAGTGCAAACAGTGCATTTCGTACTTAACAGTGCATTTCTTACTTAAATCCTGACATTCTATCATTTTTTATTGGCTAACAGCCGTATAGTTAAGGAATACTTTCCATTTTCCAGAGAACTCAGAGGGTGATCTGTTATGTCCTAAAGATGTTAATTTAGCCATGGCTGCCTATTTTGCTACTTTCTTTATCCATTCAATGACATTCAAGAAGAAGAAGAGTTGGTTTTTCTATGCTGACTTTCTCCACCACTTAATGAAGAATCAAACCGGCTTACAATCACCTTCCCTTCCCCTCCCCACAACAGACATCCTGTGAGGTAGGTGGGGCTGAGAGAGCTTTAAGGGAGTTGTGACTAGCCCAAGGTCACCCAGCTGGCTTCATGTGTAGGAGAGGGGAAACAAACCCAGTTCACCAGATGACCCTCCGCCGCTCATGTGGAGGAGTGGGGAATCAAACCCTAGTTCTCCAGATCAGACTCCACCGCTCCAAACCACCGCTCTTAACCACTGCAAAACGCTGGCTGTACACCAGGTCTTGACCACCACGCTGTACAAGACCAGTAGCTGCCATAAGCAGGCATGTGTAGAAATCCTAGAAAAAAGCTGTGGATCTGCAATAAGGAACCCCATCAGCTACCCAAGGGACAGTCATTGGCTTATGATCATGACTATGTGAGTCACGTGTGGGATTTCATGAGAAGACCTATAATCTTTTCTCAATAAATGTGACAGGGGAACAAGACTGTATGGTAGGATCCCATATTATCTTGGGAAAGAAGTGTGTGGGAGTGATGACAATCTACCCAGCACTTTGCTTGTGGCAACGGGGAGATTCCCAACCTCCAGGTACTAGTTGGCGATCTCCTGCTATTACAACTGATCTCTAGCCGACAGAGATCAGTTCCCCTGGAGAAAATGGCCGCTTTGGCCTTTGGACTCTATGGCATTGAAGTCCTGCCCCTCCCCAAACCTCGCCCTCCTCAGGCTCCGCCCAAAAAAACCCCCACTGGTGGCGAAGAGGGACCTGGCAACCATAGTTGTTACTCCATAGTGAGAGGAAACCGCTCTGCACATGCTCAGAGTGTTTGTAGTCTTTGCACTCAGATAACTGATTTTTTAAAATTGGGTCAGATTTTTTGAGCTTCCCCCTCCCCAAAGGCTTTGTTTGTCTGCTAGGGTTGCCAGTCTCCAGGCGGAACCTGGAGATCTCCCAGAATTACAACCGAAAACTGTTCCCCTAGAGAAAACGGCTGCTTTGGAAGGTGGGCTCCATGGAATTATACCCCACTGAGGTCCCTCCCAAAATCCCGCCTTCCTCAGAATCTATCTTTAACATCTCCAGGAATTTCCCAACCTGGAGTTGGCAATCCTACTGGACACTATGCTTCTTTGATTCTTTACCCTTATCTTCGATTTTGTGTCGTGGGGAATTGAGTAAGGACAGTCTCTTGAGAGTGGTTATTCACTGGTGATATTCTGCCCATGCTCAGAGGCAGGCCAAGCATGTAGCAGCAAGGTGATTTTGCAGTTAGTTATGAAAACTAGTTGCCAAGCTGAATGAAACTTTCTTTTTCTGGCTCCTACCCCCTCTCCCATGGCTCTCACCTATTCCTGAGGCAAATTACCCACTGCAGGTAGAGGAAGCAACCCCAAAAAAGTATGTCTCACTCCAATTTTCTGCCCGGTGTTCTCATTTATCACTGTGGTCATTAGAGAAGAAGAGTTGGTTTTTATATGACCACTTTCTCTACCACTTAAGGAAGAATCAAACCAGCTTACAATCACCTTCCCTTTTCCTCCCTACAACAGACACCTGTGAGGTAGGTGGGGCTGAGAGAGCTCTAACAGAGCTGTAACTAGCCCAAGGTCACACAGCAGCCTTCATGTGGAGGAGTGGGGAAACAAACCTGGCTCACCAGATTAGCCTCCACCGCTCATGTGGAGGAGTGGGGAATCAAACTCGGTTCTCCTGATTAGAGTCCACTGCTCCTAACCACTACACCACGCTAGCTCTCAGAAGACAGAAATGAAAAAGTTAAGGCCCAGGGAGAAAAACTGAAGGGGAAAAGTTGCTGAGAATTAATTTGGCGATGGAGAATTTAATTAAGTCACCTCTGCAACATCCCCTCCCCCATTCATCCCCAGGCAATCTTGATAGAACTGCACGATTCCCCTTATAACTCGGCAATGAAAAAGGCCAGAGGCTTACTCTTTAAAAAAATGGAAGCCAGGAATTCAGAGTGGGGTGTGTGGCATATTTATGAGGGGCATATTTCATAGCCCTCCCATGCCCCTGGAGCTATGGGCCCAAGAGTGGATTATTTTAAGTATGCAGAAGGCCCTCAGTACATCCCCCCCACATCTCCAGCTCAAAGGACCTCAGGTGTCCTTGCCTGAGCAGCCTGCCCACTGGAGCTGGCAATATGGAGTTCGATAAGACAGCTTTGGGCACGCGTGGAAGAATGAAATACGATCTCTCTGAGAGTATCTAGAAAAGGAAAAAGAGTCAGCGAGGTACAATCTCATGAGCCAGAGTGGTGCAGTGGGTTAAGAGCGGTGGTTTGGAGCAGAGGACTCTGATCTAGAGAACCGGGTTTGATTCCCGGCTGCTCCACATGAGCGGCGGACTCTAATCTGGTGAACCGGGTTGGTTCCCCCACTCCTCCACATGAAGTCTGCTACGTGACCTTGGGCTAGTCACAGCTCTCTCAGCCCCATCTACCGCATAGGGTGTCTGTTGTGGGGAGGGGAAGGGAAGGAGATTGTAAACCCGTTTGATTCTTCCTTAAGTGGTAGAGAAGGTCGGCATATAAAAAACCAACTCTTCTTCTTCTTCTTCTTCTTCTTCTTTTCTTCTTCAATTTTTCGATTCTTTTTTCTGGTCTTGTGTTCCACAGACAACTTCAGCACCCAGCCTTGTTGGGCCAGAGGGTGAGATTTTAATGTCTCTCCCTGTGCCCTGCTTTTTTCTAACTGAGCCTAATTTTCAGATGCGCTTTTCTTGTCGATCAGAATTAAAATGGAAAGGGCCCCTCAAAACCAGCCCCCCCCCCACGCGCAGGTAAAAATGAACGTGCATGCTGGAAGAAAAACTCGTCTGTCTTCCAGGTGTCGCAAGACTCCTGCTTATCTGTGGTTGCAACTGAGGACCATGGCTATTCTGCTGGAGTTCCTCCTCTGCAAAGGGTGCCAGATAGATGGAGCAGATGCGCCAGTCTCCGCCTTCAGTGGAGAAAGCTTTTCTCCAACCATTAGGTTATGCTACCCACTGTGGCTTCTATTAACTTGTTACCTGGCACTTCAACAAAAAAAATTCCTTCCTCTTTGGAGGAGGCTAGCCATGTTTTTCTGTCACTCTCTGCCCTTCAAGAGACTTGAGTGGTTTGGACTTCTTTGGTACCCAAGGAAGGGGAGGGGCTGTGGCGCAGTAGTAGAGCATCTGCTTGACATGCAGAAAGTCCCCAGTTCAATCCCCGGCATCTCCAGTTAAAGGGACCAGGCAAAGAGGTGATGTGAAAGACCTCATCAGCCTGAGACCCGGGAGAGCCGCTGCCGGTCTGAGTAGACAAGACTGACTTTGATGGACCAACGGTCTGATTCAGTATAAGGCAGCTTCATGAGTTCATGTGTGTTCATCATCTATGGAAATCTACAGCACTTCCTGGATCCCCATTTATGGAAGTTTCAGACTACAGAGTTGGGGCTTTCCTGTCATGCCCCCAAATTCATTCTTCCTTCCTTCCTTCCTTCCTTCCTTCCTTCCTTCCTTCCTTCCTTCCTTCCTTCCTTCCTTCCTTCCTTCCTTCCTTCCTGGAATGTGAAACTGTTTCATGGAACACTGGTTTCTGGCCGTTAAAGTTTCTATCTGATTGTTGTTTGGAGATTCCCCCCCCCCCCATAAATTAGCACTATGTACACATTTTTGACCATGTTTCTGTGTAAATACTGCTCTGGGGCTGGGTTCGTCTCCCCAGCAGGAGTGTAGCCAACTGCGGTGATTTGTGCAGAGACCCAAGAAGCAGCCTCTGCTAAAGTCTAATAATCTTGCTGAGTCTCACCAGTGACTGACTGGTCAATTCCATAAGCGAGGGCACTCGGGGGCTGATTGGTAGGCTGGAGGCAGTAAGCACACAGAGATTCAACGGGCACCCTCCCCCGCCAAGTATCTGCTTTTGGCTCAAAAGAGTCTCACTCATCCTTGAATTCCTTGCAGCACCCGGCTGAGATCTTCCCCAGAACGGTATCAAGAGAGATGGATCTTCGCTGCATCTCTGCATGACTCACCGTCCTGACCCGGCTAACCTGGCTCAGTGACTTACGCAGAAACTCCGGAGGGACAGCCTCCTCCTCCGAGAAGTTATTTTCGCCGTCGCACCCGTTGGGAAGCTAGCGGAGGCGTCGCTCTCGGAGTGCCGGGCGGGGGGAGACCCAGGTTCGAATCCCCCACCGGGCCGGGAATCGGATCCTGGGCCAGTCGCTTTCTCTCCGCCGGAGCCTCCCGGCTGGGTCGAAGGAGAGGAGAACCCAGGTAGGAAAGGGTGGGGATCCAACAGACGGCCAGATTGCCGGGAACAGGTCCCTGCCCGCGAGGAGCTTACACACTCCCTCTCTGCAATCGGCCCTCCGCAGAAAGCGTTCGCAAAAGAAACCGGATTTTTTTGGGGGGGGTGTATGGGGAGGGGGGTTGATCCTTCCGTGGGGCCCCGAGAAATTGGTGTGTGGGGAGGGAGCGTTTCCCTGCGTTGTCTTAGGAGCGCTTGACGCAGCCATCCTCGGGAGGGCACAGCTTTCTGGGGAAAGGTGTGCCATGCCAACGAAGGGGCGGGAGAGGACAGAGTCCCTCTTTGGGGAGGGGTGCCCTGCCACCCCCCTGGGCGCCGCTGCTGGGAAACCCCCCGTGCCCGGGCATCGCCCTTGCCTCGCTGCCAGGCCCCCGGAGCTGACCCCCGGCGGGTAAGGAAGCGCTGCCAACCCCCGGTTGCTAGGGGCTTTGCCTTGGCAGGGCATCCTTGAGAGGAGCCCTTGGGGGTAGGAGCCAAAGGCGTCTTCCCTGGAAAGGCTGAGCGGGGGAGGGGGAACCTGGGCGGGCACTTGGGGGGGCTGGGGGGGGGCTGCGGGCGCCTGGCGATGCCAGCCAACGTCCGTCTTGGTGAGCCGTCGGGGCGTTGGCGGGGGGGGGGGTCCCAAGGGGAGACGCCAGAGGAGATCGTTTGCAGGAGGCTACAAGGACAGGGTCTGTCTGTCTGTCTAATTTTCCACCAGGCCTATAACTGAGGGCATCCGCAAGTTTATCCATCGTTCATGGCCTCCCCATCTCTTTCCCTACTTTGGTATTGGTGGGGGTTGACCCGCCCAAGCCAGGTTGCATGGGGTGCCTGAGTTGTTTTAAGGCCATCTTGTTATGGTTTTAATAGGATGTTTTAATAATTGGTTTTAATTATTGCTAGGATTTTATGTATTAAAACCCGCCCCGAGCCCAGCCTTGGCTGGGAATGAGAGTGGACTGTAAAACCAATAAATAAATAAATAAATCCATGCATACATATCCATCCTTCCATCCATCCATCCATCCATCCATCCATCCATCCTTCCTTCCTTCCTTCCTTCCTTCCTTCCTTCCTTCCTTCCTTCCTTCCTTCCTTCCTTCCTTCCTTCCTTCCTTCCTTCCTTCCTTCCTTCCTTCCTTCCTTCCTTCCTTCCTTCCTTCCTTCCTTCCTTTCCTCTACCTACCTATCATCCATTAAAATGGGCATTAAAATGGCAAATGAGATTCAATGTAAGTGTAAAGTGATTCATATTGGGGCAAAAAATCCCAACTTCACATATACACCGATGGGATCTGTGCTGGCAGCGACAGGCCAAGAAAGGGATCTTGGGGTAGTAGTGGATAGCTCAATGAAGATGTCAACCCAGTGTGCGGCTGCTGTAAAAAAGGCAAATTCCATGCTGGGCTTAATTAGACGAGGAATAGAGAATAAAACTGCTGATATCATACTGCCCTTGTACAAATCTATGGTGAGACCACATTTGGAATACTGTGTACAGTTCTGGATCCTAAAAAAGGATATCCTAAAAAAGGATATTATAGAGCTTGAGAAGGTGCAGAAAAGAGCAACCAAAATGATTAGGGGACTAGAGCAAATGTCCTACGGGGAGTGGTTAAGACGCTTAGGGCTGAAAGAAGGCGGCTAAGGGGGAGACATGATAGAGGTCTATAAAATTATGCATGGTTTGGAGAGAGTGGATAGGAAGAAGTTTTTCTCCCTCTCCCATAATACTAGAACACGGAGTCATCTGCTAAAGCTGGAGGGTGAGAGATTCAAAACAGATAAAAGAAAGTATTTTTTCACACAACGCATAGTTAAATTGTGGAACTCCCTGCCCCAGGATGTGGTGATGGCTGCCAGCATGGAGGGCTTTAAGAGGGGAGTAGACAGATTCATGGAGGAGAGGGATATTCATGGCTATTAGTTAGAATGGATACTAGTCATGCTGCATACCTATTCTCTCTCGTATCAGAGGAGCATGCCTATTATTTTGGGTGCGGTGGAACACAGGCAGGATGGTGCTGCTGCAGTTGTCTCCTTTGGGGGCTTCCTAGAGGCACCTGGTTGGCCCCTGTGTGAACAGACTGCTGGACTTGATGGGCCTTGGTCTGATCTAGCAGGGCCTTTCTTATGTTCTTATGTTCTTATCCATCCATCTACCTATCCACATACCTACCTACCTATCATCCATCCATCTGTCTACTTATCTGCCTACCTACCTTTCACTTATCTATCTATCTACCTACCTACCTATCTACCTTCCTACCTATCATCCATCTATCCATCCATCCACCTATCTGCCTACCTACCATTCATCCATCCATCTATCATAAGAACATAAGAAAGGCCCTGCTGGATCAGACCCAGGCCCATCAAGTCCAGCAGTCTGTTCACACAGTGGCCAACCAGGTGCCTTTAGGAAGCCACAGACAAGACGACTGCAGCAGCACCATCCTGCCTGTGTTCCACCGCACCCAAAATAATAGGCATGCTCCTCTGATATGAGAGAGAATAGGTATGCAGCATGACCAGTATCCATTCTAACTAATAGCCATGAATACCCCTCTCCTCCATGAATATGTCCACTCCCCTCTTAAAGCCCTCCAAGCTGATATCCATCTACCTATCTACATACCTACCTACCTACCTATCACCCACCCATCCATCCATCCATCCATCCATCCATCCATCCATCCACCTAATCGTCTGTCTGTCTGTCTGTCTGTTTATCATCTGTAATTCCTCTTTCTGCCCCCCCTTTCCCTGCCATCGCCTCCACCCTTTTCACAATTGTTTAGACTTTTAGAAAAGAGAGGGGGGGCACCTTTTTTTATTCTTCAGGTGCTACTGGAGAGGCAGGATGGAGAGGAGGGGGGAGGAAAAGGAGAGGGGGAACCTACTAAACATACAACCAGGAGCGAAGTTTGTTTTGCAGCAGAGGGGGGAGTCCCCAGGTCTCTGCCCCAGGGGGATTTTCCGCATTCTCTCTTTCCTTGTGTCTAAATGACTATTTCTTCACTGGTGTGACTCGGTACTTAAGGAAAAAGAGGAAAAAGAGGCCAAGAGCCCTTTGCCGAGGGAGAAGTTCCAGCATCACTGATGTACCCCTGCCTTAGTCAGCCAGGGACTGTTGTGACAGCATGGACTTCCGAGAGGCAGGTAAATGGACCCTTTTGGAAACAAGATGATGCATTACTTGGCCCCATCCATCAAAGCCTTTCCTGTGTCAAGTGTCTCAGTGGGTACAGGCTTTGGCAGCTCCAGGGAACCTCCTTGTTCAGGAGCAGTCTAACCTGTGGCTGCTAAATGCTGGAGGCGAACAACAGGGGAAGCTAGGTGGTCCTCATGCCCTGCTTGGATACTTTTTGGCATCCTAATGCTGGGTCGGGTGGAGCTTTCGATCTGATCCCGCAAAGCAATCATGTATGCATTTTTGGGGGGGGGGAACAGAACATAAGAAAGGCCATGCTGGATCAGACCAGGGCCCATCAAGTCCAGCAGTCTGTTCACACAGCGGCCAACAAGATCCCTCTAGGAAGCCCACGAACAAGACAACTGCAGCAGCATTATCTTGCTAATATAATAGGCCTGCTTCTCTGATCCTGGAGAGACTAGGTATGCATCATGACTAGTCTCCGTTTTGACTAGTAGCAGTGGGAGCCCCTCTCCTCCATGAACATGTCCACTCCCCTCTTCAAGCCTTCTGAGTTGGCAGCCATCACCACATCCTGGGGCACGGAGTTCCACAGGGAGAGTGGTAAGCTTACTGCACCCTGACTTGGATGGCCCAGGCTAGCCCGATCTTGTCAGATCTCTGCTACACAGAGGCAGGCAATGGCAAACCACCTCTTGCCTTGAAAACCTTTCCATCGCCAAGTCGATTGATGGCAGATCGCTCAGGGGAGTCTCCATGTTTAGAGGCAGTCTATCTCTTATTGTCAAATGCTGCAAATGCTCAACAGAGAAGAGGCTGCTGACTGTATGCCCTGCTCTCAGCTTCTGGAGCCATCTAGTTGGCCTCTTGGGGAAGGGGGAAGAGATGTACTGTTGGTCTGATCCGGCATCCCCTGCTCTCCCCATAATTCCAACTTCCGTGGCCTCGGGGGGGGGGGGAGAGATGTAATGTTGGTCTGATCCAGCATCCCTGTAATACCCTCTTCCGCAGGGGCTCTGATAGGTGCAGGTTTCTTGCAGCCTTTCTTTGCATCTCCTTCCAGGAGAAATTAATTGTAGGATGAATCTGCGGGGACGGTTGGAGGAAAGAATGTCTTCAAAAAAATAAAAAATCAACAACACAAAGAATCAAGTAGGCAGACAAGAGCCAGGCAGGGTTCGGCTTTGATGCCTATCCAGGGCTTTGAAAGGGCACACAGTAAGAAAATATCATTGGCAGAGACGGTGGAATGCAGGAATGGTGGAAGGTGGCACGCATGCCAGTCCAAGGGTGGGCATGGGCATTGGCAGGAAGGGGAATCGTATTTGAGTTCAGAAGTCTGTGATTATCATTGTTGGCCATGTTCAAAAATATTTTTGAAAAGTTACTACAGCGATTGTGTCCTATGAAGAAGAAGAGTTGGTTTTTATATGCTGATTTTCTCTGCCTTTTAAGGAGAATCAAACCGGCTTACAATCACCTTCCCTTCCCCTCCTCGCAACAGACACCTTGTGAGGAGGGTGGGGCTGAGAGAGTTCGGAGAGAACTGTGACTAGCCCAAGGTCATCCAGTTGGCTTCATGTGGAGGAGTGGAGAAACCATCCTGGTTCACCAGATCAGAGTTCGCCGCTCATGTGGAGAAGCAGGGAATCAAACCCGGTTCACCAGATTAGCCTCCGCCGCTTATGTGGCGGAGTGGAGAATCAAACCCGGTTCTCCAACTTAGAGTCCACTGCTCTTAACCACTGCACCACGCTGCAACATTAATAATGCATGAATACTATTGCCTATTATTAAGCATTAAGACTACATTAATAACTATGATTGATACATTTTATTAATATTAATGCAACATTGGTAATGACAGCGTTGTCATAGCACACAATTATTACATAATTTTTTAAAAAGAAAAATAAGGTTCTAGTCCACAAGTTTCTGACCTCTTTGCTCTGTAGTTTGATTATTAGTGTTCGGGTTTTTCTGCTGTCGTCGCTGGCTTTATATAGTTCGTACTGTTTTGTTTTCAGACCTTTTCCCCTTTTACTTGTCTGCTGTTTTATTCCTCTCTCTCTCTCTTGTTAAAATTGAAATTATATTTGGCATTCCGATGGTTTCACTATTTTCTCAGCGAGAAGACTAGGAATGAAGTCCACAAAACAAACGAGAACATAAGTAAAACGATATGCTGTTAGAGCTGCTCAGGGAACCAGTTCTGTGGTCAAGAACCAGGATAAGACTTGTTTCATACAATAAATAATTGGCACGGTGGCAGAAAACCATACCTTTGATTGACAAAGGATGACCTCTGACCCTAGAATCAGTTACAGGTGTCTGCAAAAATTGGACAACAAGCTGAAGAAGCTTTGCGAAACGCACCTGCCGGATTGACCTTGCGTACTTGTCTGGTCCATTTGTTCCATGTCAAGCTGGCCAAGTCTGGTTCAAGATTTTTACTTTAGAGACTTTATCTATATGTGACTATTGCTGATGATCCGCGATGGCATGGTACATTGCTCCGCCGTGTTATTGTATTTGGGATATTGTAGCTTACATGTTTAATTAGGAAGTGGCATGAATCTAATGCCCTGATTGGAATATTTGTAGCTTATATGTATAACTAGGAGCCCCGTGGCGCAGAGTGTTAAGCTGCAGTACTGCTGTCAAAAGCTCTGCTCACGACCTGAGTTCGATCCCGACGGAAGTTGGTTTCAGGTAGCGGGCTCAAGGTTGACTCAGCCTTCCATCCTTCCGAGATCTGTAAAATGAGCACCCAGCCTTCTGGGAGTAAAGGGAAGATGACTGGGGAAGGCACTGGCAAACCACCCCGCAAACAAAGTCTGCCTAGTAAATGTCGGGATGTGGCGTCACCCCATGGGTCAGGAATGACCCAGTGCTTGCACAGGGGACCTGTACCTTTAGATGTATAACTAGGAATTGGCATGAATTTAATGCCCTGATTGGAATATCATTGCTTTTCCATTGGTTTTCCATTTATTGTGTATTAGTCATTTAGCTAAGTCTACATTAGTATTAAATGCTTTAGCTTTGAAAATTAAGCTTTGATTCTGTTCATTTGCTACAACTACCTGGAGGTTGGCAACCCTACCATTGACCCAAGGATACCTTAGGGAAGAGGGTTGCCAACTCTAGGAAATTCATGGAGATTTAGGTGGGGGTGGAGCCTGGGGAGGGCAGGATTTGGGGTTGGGAGGGATCTCAGCAGAGATAGGATACCATCGAGCATGAACGCATGAAGCTGCCTCCTACTGAATCAGACCCTTGGTCCATCAAAGTCAGTATCGTCTGCTCAGACCAGCAACGGATCTCCAGGGTCTCGGGTAGAGGTCTTTTACATCACCTACCAGCCTAGTCCCTTTAACTGGAGAAGCCGAGGATTGAACCTGGGACCTTCTGCATGCCAAGCAGATTCTCTGCCACTGAGCCACGGCCCTTCCCCAAAGCAGGGGTGTCGAACTAAATTGTTATGAGGGCCAGATATGACATAAATGTCCCTTGGTCAGGCTGGGCCATGCCTTGCCAGCCCAGATCGGGACTGGGGGGGGGTGGCTGCCTCAGCTGGTTTGCGGGCTGGATAAGAGCTCTCAAGGGGTCGGATCCGGCCCACGGGCCTTATGTTGGACACCCCAGCCATAGAGCCTGCTGCCCTCCAAAGCAGCCATTTTCTCCAGGAGGAGCTGATCTCTGTAAGTCTGGAGACCAGTTGAAATGACAGGAGATCTCCAGTCCCGACCTGAAGTACCCAAGTGCCTGAAGAATGATGAGGAAGTTTTCTGAATGCGGAAGCTACAGTTTTGCCGTTGCTTTCTACCCTCCCATCATCTACTGCGTATTGCCTCCTCTCCAAGTGTTTTTCTGTATGTGCTAGGGTTGCCCACCTCCAGGTACTAGCTGGAGATCTCCCGCTATTACAACTGATCTCCAGCCAATATAAATCAGTTCCCCTGGAGAAAATGGCCACTTTGGCAATTGGACTCTATGGCATTGAAGTCACGCCCCTCCCCAAACCCTGCCCTCCTCAGGCTCCGCCCCCAAAAACCTCCCACTGGGGCTGAAGAGGGACCTGGCAACCCTAGTATGACTTATGGCCAGTTGGCCACCCCATAGGGATTTTCAGGCCGGAGACGGTCAGAGGGGTTTGCCATTGGCTGCCTCCGCCTGGTAGGGTTGCCAGGTCCCTCTTCGCCAAGGGCGAGAGGTTTTTGGGGCGGCGCCTGAGGAGGGTGGGGTTTGGGGAGGGAAGGGGCTCCAATGCCATAGAGTCCAATTGCCAAAGCGGCCATTTTCTCCAGGGGAACTGATCTCTATGGGGAGTTGTAATCGCGGAAGATCACCAGCTACTACCTGGAGGTTGGCAACCCTACCGCCTGGGCTAAGAGAATTTGGAGAGAACCGGGACTGGCCCAAGGTCACGCAGCAGGCTTCACGCGGAGGAGCGGGGAATCGAACCCGGCTCTCCAGATTAGAGTCCGCCGCTCTTAACCACTACACCACGCTGGCTCTCTCCAAGGAGAGAGAGGTTTTTCCTAACGCCAGGAACTGAATCGGAAGCTTTCGCCATGCAAAGGAAGGGTTCTCAATCTCAGCCTCTCCTGCCCTGCCCACAAGACCAGGCAAAGGGTGAACAGGGCCGGGGAGTTGCCAGTTCAGCATCTGCTTTGCATGGGGAAGGGCACAGATTCAACCACCCTCAGCTCCATGAAAGCGTCAGCAGATCAGCAGGAATCAGGGAAGGCCATTTTCTGCAGCAGGCCCAGGAGAGCCCCCGCCACCCAGAGGAGGCTCTGCCAGCCCAAACACGGCGCCTCTTGTCAACAGGGGCCAGCGTGGCATGGTGTAGTGGTTAAGAGCAGTGGACTCGAATCTGGAGAACTGGGTTTCGTTCGCCTCCCCTCCACATGAAGAAGAAGAGTTGGTTTTTATACCCCGATGTTCTCTACCGTTGAGGAGACTCAGACCGGCTTACAATCGCCTGCCCTTCCCCTCACCACAACAGACACCCTGGGAGGTAGATGGGGCTGAGAGAGTTCGGAGAGAACCGGGACTGGCCCAAAGTCACCCAGCAGGCTTCATGCGGAGGAGTGGGGAAACCATCCCGGTTCCCCAGATCACAGTCCGCCACTCCTAACCGCCATAGGAGCTCCGTGGCGCAGAGTGGTAAGTTGCAGTCCTGCAGTCCAAGCGCTGCTCACGACCTGAGTTTGATCCTGATGGAAGTCGCTTTCCGGTAGCCGGCTCAAGGTCAACTCAGCCTTCCATCCTTCTGAGGTCGGTCAAATGAGTACCCAGCTTGCTGGGGGGTAAAAGGGAGATGACTGGGGAAGGCACTGGCAAAACACCCCATAAATAAAGTCTGCCTAGTAAACGTCTGGATGGGACGTCACCCCCATGGGTCAGGAATGACCCTGTGCTTGCACGGGGGACCTTTACCTTTACTCCTAACCACCACTATTCCATGCTGGCTCTCCTGCTGTGTGATCTTGGGCCAGTCTGTTCTGAGGGGGGAAGGCGATTGTAAGTAGCTTTGAGACTTCTTAAAGGTAGAGAAAGGTGGGGTGTAAAAGCCAACTCTTCTTCTTCTCCTCCTTCTCCTCCTTCTCCTTCTCCTCCTTCTTCTTCTCCTCCTTCTTCTCCTCCTCCTTCTTCTCCTTCTTCTCCTCCTCCTCCTTCTTCTTCTCCTTCTTCTTCTTCTCCTCCTCCTCCTTCTTCTCCTCCTCCTTCTCCTCCTCCTCCTTCTCCTCCTTCTTCTTCTCCTTCTTCTCCTCCTTCTTCTCCTCCTTCTTCTCCTCCTCCTTCTCCTCCTCCTACTCCTCCTCCTCCTCCTTCTTCTCCTCCTCCTCCTCCTTCTTCTCCTCCTTCTCCTTCTCCTTCTCATCCTTCTCCTTCTCCTTCTCCTTCTCATCCTCCTCCTTCTCCTCCTCCTCCTTCTCCTCCTTCTTCTCCTCCTCCTCCTCCTTCTCCTCCTTCTTCTCCTTCTTCTTCTCCTTCTCCTCCTCCCCCCCTCATGATTTTAAATCAAAGTCTTATTTTCTGGGGGGCAGATTAAAGTTGTGCTTGATACTCAGCTGGCATTTTAATATATATTGATTGTGTCTTGAAAAAAAATATCTTTGAAGTCTTGGTTCAGCAAGGAGCTCAAAGTCCCCAGATGTTCTGGATTTGGGGTCTGAATGTCCACTGTTAGCAAAAGGCTAGGCCTACAGAGCGTTCTTCTTCTCCTCCTCCTCCTCCTTCTCCTCCTCCTCCTCCCAGGCTGACGTTTCTCCCCCCAGCTCTTAGCTCTTTCTCAACTCCCTACTCTTAGAAGTTTCCTGGCTTGCACTTTTGCCTGTAGGATTGTTGTTTTGTAGGACTACCTCCTGGGGCACGCGTTGACTCCCCGCCCACCCAAAAGGCCTGCCTGTTCTCGCCGCAGTGCAGAGAGGCAAACACTCTTGGGCTCACCCTGCAGGGTTTGAAGTAGGATTCTAGAGCTGCTGCTTCCTTTGTGGGATGTTTTGCACCCCTGGCGATGGCATCAGCGCCCAGGGTTGCCAATTCTGGTGTGGGAGATTCCTGGAGATCTGGAGGTGGAGCTTGGGGAGGGATCTCAGCAGGGATGTGATTCCATAGAGTCGACTCTCTGAAGCTGCCGTCTCCTCCAGAGGGACTGGTCTCTGTAGTCAGGGGATCACTTGTAATTCCAGGAACATAAGAAAGGCCATGCTGGATGAGACCCAGGCCCATCAAGTCCAGCAGTCTGTTCACACAGTGGCCAACCAGGTGCCTCCAGGAAGCCCACAAACAAGACGACAGCAGCAGCATTTATCCTGCCTGTGTCCCAAAGCACCTAATTTATTCAGCATGCTCCTCTGATCTGGGAGAGAATAGGTATGCATCATGACTAGTATCCATTTTGACTCATAGCCATGAATACCCCTCTCCTCCATGAACATGTCCACTTCCTTCTTAAAGCCTTCCAAGTGGGCAGCCATCACCACATCCTGGGGCAGGGAGTTCCACAGTTTAACTATGTGTTGTTTGAAGAAAGACTTCCTTCGATCTGTTTTGAATCGCTCGCCCTCCAGCTTCGGCAGATGACCCCCTGCGTTCTGGTATTATGAGAGAGGGAGAAAAGCTTCTCCCTGTCCTCTCTCTCCATACCATGGATAATTTTATAGACCTTCTGGCAGGAGAACTCCAGGCCCTACCTGGAGGTTGGCAAGTTGGCAACCCTGTCGATGCCCTAGGCTGGCAGCTGAGTCAGGCCGTGCCCGATATCCCCTCCTTCCTGGAGGCTGCATGTTACCCAAGATCGAGTCTAGCGCCAGCCTGCCTAAGCCAGAATATTTTGTTCAGCTTAATTGCCTGGTTGATGAGTGATAGCTCAGCAAAGTTATGCCAGTGTTCCCTCAGCTTTTATCTCCCCTTCCTTTCTCTACCCGTTTTTAATCCATTGGCCTCGAAGAAGCTCAAGGTGGCATAGTGAGTTCGTCTGCTTCTGTTTTATCCTCACAACAACCCTGTGCGGTAGGGTCAGGCTGAGAGATAGAGTTGCCAGGTCCCTCTTCACCACCGGTGGAAGATTTTTGGGGTGGAGCCTGAGGAGGTTTGGGGAGGGAATTCAAGGTCATAGAGTCCAATGGCTAAAGCAGCCATTTTCTCCAGGGGAACTGATCTCTATTGGCTGGAGATCAGTTGTAATAGCAGGAGAGCTCCTGCCACCACCTGGAGGTTAAAGACCACAAGTAGCTACATTGAAATAGCTAAGACTTAAAGCATGAACAGCGCGCAAGGCTCTCTTAGAAAACACATAAATGAAATGCAATCCTCATACGCTTTATCTCAATTTTTATCTAATTTTCAACCAAAGTGTTCTGCATGCACACACAACAACCCTAGTCTAACCTAAATAATTGTTCATGAAAATTACAAAGAACCAAGCAATATAGTTGATAATGTCTCAACTTTACATCAAATCATATAAATGTCCCAAAGGGTTTCTGGAGTATTTTCTGTTGTGCTGCAAATAGCAGCAATCAATCAAAGCGACCCGACGGTGCAGATAAAGTCCGGGGAAGATCTTCAAAGCGGCTGCAGCCTAAGATACATGATCTCCCGGGCTGCAGCTGGCAAGGGACATGGCCTCGATTCACCCACGTTTCAAGCTTTCTTCAGCCTGCCACAAATGAGTTATTTCTTCCGTAGAAGTTTTACGTGCAGCACACAGTCGCGTATTTTTTAACTTATCCAAGGGAGCCCTTGGTCTGAAACCGGTATCAAAAGAGATGAGCTTAGCGAGAGTCTGCGACTGGATCGTCTGGACGTTCTTTTAAAAATTTAGTTCAAGCAGGCAGGATCTGAACTCGGGCCACGCAGGAAAGGAACAGTAAATTTAATCCTTCCACTCCTGTGTGACTGTGCACGGATACCACCCGCGTTTACAGACACGCTCTTCAAGGACAGAAGCCCTTCTCTTTTCCCATCTAGGATTAATCTATGCAGAGGTAGATTGCTTCAGAACAGGAACTTCTGTTTCACAGTCCTGGCTAATTGATGTCGAGGACCCTTTTCCTCCTCCGTAAATTTGTTTAATCCTCTTTTAAATGTCTATTTGATTAAAATATTATTTATATCCCACATTTCCTTCCGTGGCTCCAGGCAGCTTAGAAATTCACAATTAAAATATACCAAATGCATTAAAAGTCCCTCTTCCCCTTTCAGCCATTTCCCTTTTAACCTAGGGTTGCAGGCTCTGGGCTGGCAGTTTCCTGGAGAGTTGTGGGGTGGCGTTTGGGAAGGGCTGGGTTTTGGGGTGGAGAGGGACCTCAGCAGGATATAACACCATAGACTCCACCCTCCAAAGCATACATTTTATCTAGGTGAACTGATCTCTGTGGTCTGAAGATGAGTTATAATTCTGGGTAGGGTTGCCAGGTCCCTCTTTGCCACCGGCGGGAGGTTTTTGGGGTGGAGCCTGAGGACGGCGGGATTTGAGGAGGGGAGGGACTTCAATGCCATAGAGTCCAATGGCCAAAGCAACCATTTTCTCCAGGTGAACTGATCTCTATTGGCTGGAGATCAGTTGTAATAGAAGGAGATCTCCAGCTAATACCTGGAGGTTGGCAACCCTAATTCTGGGAGACCTTTAGGCCCCACCTGGAGGATGGCAGCCCTAACCAGTGGCCTTCACTGCCCCCAGTGGCAGTGAGTTCCACAAGATAATTCTGCACTGCATGGATAAAGAAGAACAAATCAGCCCCATTAGGGCTGCCAACTCTGGCTTGAGAAATTCCTGGCAATTTGGGGGTGAAGACTGGGGAGGGCAAGGTTTGGGGAGGGGAGAGACCTCAGCAAGGCGCAACACCATACGGCCCACCCACCAAAGCCGTCCTTTTCTCCAGGGGAATCGATCTTTCTAAGTCTGGAAATCCGTTCCAATTCCAGGAGATCTCCAGGCCCCACCTGGAGGCTAGAAAAAACTGCAGCGGAGTCTTCAAATACAAAAGTAGCAAAGTCTAACTGGTGCTTACACATATATGACATTACAAAAACATAGTGAAAGACATAAACAAGAACTCTTGGAAATATATACAATATATACAGCTTAAGTTTTAGTGCAGTCTCTATGCAACATAGCAATCAGATCTTCTAGGTATATATTCCTTTTTTCTTCAATAAGTCCAATAATAGGTACAAAAGTCCCAAAAGAACCACTTTTTGGGAAGCGATGGGGTTTTTACGGCCGTATCAATGTCTTTTCTTCAGCCCCAATCCTATATTAAATATAACATATGTTGTTGTTGCTAATACAACAACATATTTGGGACTTTTGTACCTATTATTGGACTTATTGAAGAGGAATATATACCTAGAAGATCTGATTGCTATGTTGCATAGAGACGGCATTAAAACTTAAGTTGTATATATTTCCAAGAGTTCTTGTTTATGTCTTTCACTATGTTTTTGTAATGTCATATATGTGTAAGCACCAATTAGACTTTGCTACTTTTGTATTTGAAGACTCCGCTGCAGTTTTTTCTAACCAATTGGTATAAGCACAGAGGTGCCTTGTTATTTTGGATTGATCCCACCTGGAGGCTGGCAACCCCTTGTCTTTTGGTGAAGTTTGTTTAAAAAAGCAAAAAAAACCAGAACAACTTCCCACTGCACAAGGAAGGGAAAGAGCAATTTCATAAGAAATCGGCAGAGAAGATTTGCTGCCCCTTGCCATGGTGTAATACCAGGAAGGAGGCGTTGAGTAACTGCCAACAGTCAGGAACGGCCAGAAATATGCTGCTGGCTTGTGATTTGCGTGTGTGCCTGAGTCGTCAGGCTTGTTAAGCCCTCAGTCCATTTGCGCAAAACCGACGGGCATCACGAAAAGGAATCCAGTGCTCAGAAGAGCATCGAATGGCTGGATGCCCCACAGGTATGCTAACGCCGTCAGGGAATCTCTGAGTGCGGCTCACCCCTTGGCCCTAGGCTTGGTCTGTTTGGAAAAAGCCCATGATGCGAGGGACACCTCCTTAGCGGCTTGTAAGTGGGGTTGCCAGTTCTAGATTTTAGGGACCGATTCAGGGGTTGTCATGGGTTTGCATCTTCCCCTCCTCCTCTACGTTCTGGCAGTGAATACTGTCATGGGGGGGGGAAGGATCCTGTGAAATAAAATTGTGGTCGTACAACCATGTAGGGGTCACTGGGTGTGTGTGGGGGAGGTGGTTGTGAAATTCCTGCATTGTGCAGGGGGTTGGACTAGATGACCCTAGTGGTCCCTTCCGACTCTATGATTCTATGATTCTTGGATCACACCAACAATGCTTTCGTGCAATGTTTTCGCAAGCTGCAATTGGGAACATGTGGGAAAGATGCCGAGGGGAACTGGGAACTGTGGCAAAACAGGTGTGCATGGTACTCTGTACAAAATTCAGATTTTTTTTTTTTAAAAAAAAAAACACCCTGAAGGATCCGTTTTGTATAACTGAAAGCAAGAGCTGGTAATTTAGAACTCTAAAACCTAGAGAGTAGTTTGGCGAGGGAGAATTTTGGAAGCGTCCCCTGTCTCTTGCTAGGGTGATGTGGAATGACACATTGGAAGCGGGTAAATGACGGTTGTTTGGTTTGTTGCCTTTCTAGATCTCAGAATGGCAGACAAGGAATCTCCCAGCAGCTACCTAAAAGCAACCAAAGAACAGCAAGGTATGTGAGAGAGGCAGGAAATAAGGATGATTGGGGGCATGTAATTCTGCAGGACTGGCGGAATGCTTATTTCAATTGCTGCTTTTGATCCATGTGTTACTTTTACGTGTTTTTAAATGTCTTTTTAACTGTTTGCCGCCTTTAGGGTTCTAATTGGGGGGAAAGGCGGGATCCACGTGTGTTTGATAAATAAAATGAAGGAAGTACTGGTTTGGAGGAGAAACCGCAGGAAACGCCAGGTTTTTTAGCCCACTTACAAGAGTCTCCGGCTATGGTTGCCAGGTCCCTCTTTGCCACCGGCGGGAGGTTTTTGGGGAGGAGCCTGAGGAGGGCATGGTTTGGGGAGGGGAGGGACCCCAATGCCATACAGTCCAATTGCCAAAGCTGCCATTTTCTCCGGGTGAACTGATCTCTGTCGGCTGGAGATTAATTGTAATAGCAGGAGATCTCCAGCTAGTACCCGGAGGTTTGGCAATCAAAACAAGAACGAGTGCCCCAAGTTTGGTTATTGGAAATCTCAGGCACTAATGGCAAGAACACAAAACAGTGTCAAAGAAAACTTAGCGCTAATTTGGCGCTAATGTGTCGAATAAAAATATAAATCTGCATTCTTGCTGAAAGAATAACCTGTCAATGTCTTGGTGAAGGTGTGGTTTACCCTGGTATTGCCAGACCATGAAAAACTGCATTTCATGGTCTGCATGTTTAGCCTGGAGGTAATGTGTGGTAAGCAGCATCTCTAAGTTTTTATTGCGCACATGCAATCGGTGTTCACCGATCCTGAGTTTAATTTGCCATTTCGTTTTACCCGTGTACAATAATCCACACAAGCATCTAATAATGTACACCACATTCTTACTGTTACAGTTGGAAAAATATTTTAAAGTGAATTTGAAGCCTGTGCGGGTGTCCACAAACTTTTTTACAGGTAGCGCCTGCGCACAAGCGACACATTCACCACACCGGAAGTGTCCAGCAGGTTGTAGTGACCGGTTGTAGTAGGTTTCGTTATGTCGGAATGAATTAGCCGGTCCTTAAAGGACCAAGTACGCTTTAATCTGAACAGGGGTGGTTGTTGACAACCTGGAATCCCACTGACCAAATGCCAATGTTTTTTAATTGCTTTTTGTATATGCCCTGTTAGAGGCGAGTATTGCAGCGCAGCTGTTATACCCCTTCCAAATGTGTCTTTGTTTTTATCCTTCAATAAATCATTTCTCTGAGTATTGTCTGCTTTTATTCTGGCTTGTTGGATAACATTAGTTGGATAACCACGTGTGGTAAGAGTGTGATGCAAAGAGTCAGCTTCATTTTTATAATCTTCATTATTGGTGGCGTTTCTTTTTAACTGAATGAATTGACCATACTGTAAATTCTAGATTAAATGTTTGGGGTGATGGAATTGGAAGTGCAGTAGCGCCCCCTTATCTGTTTGTTTCTTAAAGGGCTTTACCGCTAATTGATGAGTATGTGTCCTGTAAATAGAAATATCCAAAAAATTAATGGCATTATATTCAGACGTACTAGTAAATTTTATATTGCTGTGACAAGAATTTAACCATGTTATAAATGCCTCCAATGTCTTGGTGATGGTGCGCTTCAATTCCTTGTAAGTTTTCTTTGACACTGATGAGCACTAACACATTTTTACAGAACAAAAGTTCTGAAGAGAATATGTATTTGTGGACTGCCAATGACGAAAAAGCGGTTGCGAAATAGGATACTTACCGGAGACCTATTTTGGCTTTCACCACACAACACTGAAGAACTTTATATCATTGGACTTTTGATGCTACTTCAGAAGAATTCTATACATGTTTGATCATGTTTCGGCATAATTTGTAATAAGTTATTGATGTGCTGTGCTTGGCTTTCACCACACAAAGTTGAAGAACTTTATATCATTGGATTTTTGATGCTACTTCAGAAGAATTCTACACATGTTCGATCATGTTTCGGCATCATTTGTAATAAGTCATTGATGTGCTGTGCTTGTGCTAATTATACTATTTGCAGTAGCAACATTGTTTTGCGGTCTTGCCATTAGTGCCTGAGATTTCCAGTACCGGGAGGTTGGAAACCCTATTTCCGGCTAAATATTAGGAAGAACTTCCTGACAGAGCGGTTCCTCAGTGGGATAGGCTTCCTTGGGAGGTGGTGAGCTCTCCTTCCCAGGAGGCTTTTAAGCAGAGGCTAGATGGCCATCTGTCAGCAATGCTGATTCTGTGAACTTAGGCAGATACCATGAGAGGGAGGGCAGGAAGGGTTGCATCAGTGATTGGCTATCGTGGCCCTTTCTTGCATGGCCAGGGTAATGCCGATCGCCACTTTGGGGTCAGGAAGCAATTTTCCTCCAGGCCAGATTGGCCAGGGATCCAGGAGGGTTTTTTTTTTTTTGTCATCTTCTGGGCATGGAGTAGGGGTCACTGGGGGTGTAGCGGGGAGGTACTTGTGAATTTCCTTCATTGTGCAGGGGGTTGGACTAGATGACCCTGGTGGTCCCTTCCAACTCCATGATTCTATGATTAAAAACTGAAGCAGAACCTCAGTGACTAAATATAATGATCCATAGGCCAATGCTCTGAGACATCAGGAACACATTCTGACCACATGACAAGGAGGGTGGTGGCAAATTTCACATCAAACGTCAAGTTTGCCATGTTCGATTGGAAGTGGGCCAATTGCCGGGTTTGTTTGGTTCATGCTGATTGACTCAAATGCCTGCTGCCAAACAGGTTAGCATTCGGTGTTTGCAAAATGGAGCGTGCGCCAAAGCACTCCAGTTCCATACAGATCGGTAGCCATTCACAACACTAAGAACTACTTAGTCGAACAGCAAGTGGTACAATTTTTTCAAAGCCCAGTGTTTTAGGGATAGAATACAATAGAATAGAATCACAGAGTTGGAAGGGGCCATAGAGGCCATCTAGTCCAACCCCCTGCTGAATGCAGAATCAGCCTAGAGCATCCCTTACAAGTGCTTGTCCAGCCTCTGCTTAATATCCAGTCAGTGTCTTTCTGCCCTCAATTTAAACCCACTATTGCAAGTCCTATCCTCTGCTGCCAACAGGAACATCTCCCTGCCCTCCTCTAAGTGACAGCCTCCCAATACTTAAAGAGAGCAATCGTGTCCCCCCTCAACCTCCTCTTCTCCAGACTGAACATTCCCAAGTCCCCCAGCCTTTCCTCGTAGGGCTTGGTCTCCAGGCCCCTGATCACCCTCGTCAGTCTCCTCTTCACCCGCTCCATTCTGTCCACATCCTTTTGGAAATGAGGCCTCCAGAACTGCATACAGTACTCCAGGTGTGGCCAGACCAACTCTGGGTTGGGAAATTCCTGGAGATTTGGGGGTGGAGCCTGGGGAGAGATCTCAGCAGTGAAAATGCCATAGACTTGGGGTGGGGTTGTGGCTCAGTAGTAGAGCATCTGCTTGGCATGCACAAGGTCCTAGGTTCAATCCCCGGCATCTCCAGTTAAAGGGACGAGGCAAGTAGGTGATGTGAAAGGCCTCTGCCTGAGACCCTGGGGAGCTGCTGCCGGTCTGAGTAGACAATACTGACTTTGATGGACCCAGGGACAGATTCAGTAGAAGGCAGCTTCATGACCCTATCCTCCAAAGCCACCATTTCCCCCAGGGGAACTGATCTCTGTAGTCTGGAGATCAGTTCCAATCCTGGAAGATCTCCAAGCTCACCTGAAGGTTGGCAGCCCTGTTTATTCATGACTGATTTATGTGATTTTTTTGGACTGATTTAACTGGCTGGGGCTAATCCAAAACGTGCATTTTGCTTACATTTTCTGCCCGCTGTGCCACGGTAGGTCTGTTAAAAAACAAACAAACAAATCAGTACCAGTAGTAGAAAAGAGCAAGAGTCCAGTAGCACCTTAAAGACTAACAGAAATGTTTTCTGGCAGGGTATGAGCTTTCGTGAGCCACAGCTCACTTTTTCAGATACAGCTAGAATCTGAAGAAGTGAGCTGTGGCTCACAAAAGCTCATACCCTGCCAGAAAATATTTTTGTTAGTCTTTAAGGTGCTACTGGACTCTTGCTCTTTTCTACTAAATCAGTAACAGCTAATTATCATTTAATAAATTCCTCAAGAAGTTTTCCCGTTGAACAGCGGGGAAAATCAACACAGTGGCCAGATAAGTCAGTTGCGCCAAACTGCACAGGGAGTCATTTATTTGGTTCAACCGTTCGTTGACCTGTTTTTGGCAGGTTGCGTCACTGTACTCCTCCCTGACTCCCTGCTCAAGTGACCGGGTGGACAGGATGTGAGCCAGACAGGGTTGCCAACCTCCAGGTACTGCAAAACAATTCACAGTGCGATGCTAATTGGCTATGCAAAAATAATCGACACTAGGCTCAGTTCTACACATATATTCAAAAGGAGACAAAAAGTAGTGCAAGCAATATCTACAAGTGAGCGATAGTCAAACGAGAGAACATAATACAACAGGTATCAAAGAACAAAGTCAAAGAACATTATATACAAAAAATCTGTGTCTAATGTTTCCCTCTGGGTCTTTAAGACTTTCTTGTTATGATACTTTGTAAGAGCTTGTCCAGAAAGTGGAAAAGATTCCTGTAGATTTTTTATGGGGTCCGTGTCAGGAATCAGACTCTTTAATCCGCTGGCCGTGTGCTGCGGGAGATTCAAACGAGGACCAAGCTGGCACTTAATGTCAAATGGAAACGTCTTCCGGGTAACAGAAGCTTTCACCAATAATGGCTTCTTCAGCCTTGTTACTTTCTTAATGCTACATAGTAGTCTGCGAGTTGATTCTTGCCTGTGTAATGGTCGCTTGTGCTTTCTGAGTCCTCCAAACCAGTTATTTTGACCAGGAGGGCTGACCTACGTAAGCCTGGAGATCAGTTGTAATTACATGAGATTTCCATGCCCCACCTAGATTAAAAGGTAAAGGTCCCCTGCGCAAGCACCGGGTCATTCCTGACCCATGGGGTGGCGTCACATCCTGATGTTTACTAGGCAGACTAAGGGCGAAAACGCACGGTCGCTTTAGCCTCCTTTATTCCCTGTTTCAGCCAGGATTCAGCATGTGCGTTCGATCCTGGCTAAGTCCTGGCTGAAACAGGGAATAAAGGAGGCTAAAGCAACCATGTGTTCTCGCCCTAAGTTTTACGGGGTAGTTTGTCATTGTCTTCCCCAGTTGTCTACACTTTAACCTCCAGCAAGGCAGGTACTCATTTTACTGAACTTACCACTATATGGGAGAAGCCAGGTGGTGGCTATTACAACTGACCTCCAGGTGACAGAGATCAGTTCACCTGGAGAAAATGGCTGCTTTGGAAGGTGGACCCTATGTTGTTTTATCCCATTGAAGTCCCTCCCCTCCCTCCTCAGCCTCCACCCCCAAAATCTCCAAGTGTTTCCCGGCCCATAGCTGGCAACCTTAACGGAAAGACCTACAATTCCCAGGAAGCCATAGGTGGTGTTAAGTGCCGTGACATCATATCGCAAGGCATACAATTCCCAAGTTTCCATGCGAGGGTGCCAGTACCTCCATAAAGGTAAAGGTAGTCCCCCGTGCAAGCACCAGGTCATTCCTGACCCACGGGGTGACGTCATACCCAGACGTTTACTAGGCAGACTGTGTTTATGGGGTGGTTTGCCAGTGCCTTCCCCAGTCGTCTTCCCTTTACCCCCAGCAAGCTGGGTACTCATTTTCCCGACCTCAGAAGTATGGAAGGACCTGGATTAGCTGTGCATAATTCTTTTCAGGAAAACCATGTGCTTGTTAGTTAGATAGCTTTGGGAAGGATGACCCTTCCCGGCAAAGATAATGCCTTGAGAGTTTGAGACCTGCCCTCAGTGAAGGTCTTCTGCCTTTCCAGATTTCTCTTGGATCGTGAGAGCGAACGACCGGGCATACCACGAGCAATTTCAGAAGAGGTACGCCTACTGTCTGAAAAAGAAAAAATATGCGGTAAGGAAGAATTTGTGGAGTCTTATTGGGGGGGGGATTTATTCTCTCAAGAATATTGCATTGCCTCAAAATCCAATTTTGGAAGCAATATATAATCATGAGTAGTTTTTTTTTTTAATTTAGAAATCTAAGAATTTGCTAGTTGTAGAATGTATGTCAAGTTTCTTTAATTTTTTTTTAATTAGACTTTTAGGGTTCAGAATTGAAAATGACATGGGGAAAGGAAAAATGGGGAAAGAAATTAGGTTCCTGTGTCCAAGTTTAGTCAGTAATTTATAACGTTTCTCAATATTCGCTTTAGCTTATGGTGCACCCCGAAGTTTCTCTAACATTAAAATATAGCACGAACATGTATAATGTTCCAGCTAATCATAATTTACTAATATTAAATATATGTGAAGTTTCTTGTCTACTCCGCCTTGAATCATTAGGATGATTAGAGAGTAGTGTTGTGTAGTGGTTAGAGCCTTGGAAACCCAAGTTCGAAATCTGACAGAGGGCTAAACTATACATTTGTTTACAAGATGTCTTCAGGTTTACCACTTCGATCAGAATCAAACGTCAATGCCAAGAACACTGCTTTATAAGCCTCAGAAGCTGATTTTGCTGATGATGGGTGGCATGGGTCAAGGAGCGGGCTGCTGCTCCTCCCCCCCTCAGCCTTTTCCCTGAGCCTAAAGAACCCCCAGTGGGAAGTTATTTGCATAACTTTGGAGCTGCGACTGCGCTAGGGTTGCCAGCTCCAGGTTGGGAAATACCTGGAAATTTTGGGGGTGGAGTATGAGGAGGGCGGGGTTTGGAGAGGGGAGGGACTTCAATGCCATAGAGCGGGGGGTGTCAAATGTAAGGCCTGGGGGCCAAATCCGACCCCTTGAGAGCTTTTATCTGGCCAGCGATCCAGCCAAGGCAGCCACCCCACCCCTCTCGATCTGGGCTGGCGAGGCATGGCCTGGCCCGACCAAGCGACATTTATGTCCTTTCTGGCCCTTGTAACAATTGAGTTCAACACCCCTGCCATAGAGTCCATTTGCCAAAGCGGCCGTTTTCTCCAGGGGAACTGATTTCTATCGGCTGGAGATCAGTTGTAATAGCAGGAGATCTCCAGCCACCACCTGGAGGTTGGAAAGAACAAAACAGCCCTATGACCAAATGATATCCAAAATACAATCCTGTACTATGCAAAAATCTTTATCTAACATTCAACCACAATAATGAAAGCAGACATACAAAGAAAGAAGAGAGTTTAATACTGTCCAAGACCAGCATAAAAACATACCAGATATACATACATAATATAACACATATAAAAGTGCATCAGGTGTGAGCCCCTATAACATCTTACAATCTCTCACTCATAGAAGCCGTTAAGCGCTTAATTAATTAAGCGCTTAACGACATACAAAAATATACTTATCAGATCTACCAAAACATAAATAAGACCAATACAGAATAGTGAAAACTCACATACAGTCCTATTAAGGAAATGAAAGGTCTATTACAACCAGTATGCCAGAATCACAATACAGTGTAAATATTTCACAAGCACCCAGCTGTCCGTAAACAAATTAAATAAGCGAGAAGGGCTTCCGGTAAAGTCCCATTTCATTGCTCTTTCTTCAGTCGCTTTTTTACGGACAGCTTGTGAAATATTTTGCATAGTAAAAAGGTAAAGGTCCCCTGTGCAAGCACTGGGTCATTCCTGACCCTTGTGGTGACGTCACATCCCGACATTTACCAGGCAGACTTTGTTTACGGCGTGGTTTGCCAGTGCCTTCCCCTGTCATCTTCCCTTTACCCCCAGCAAACTGGGGCCTCATTTTCCCGACAGAAGGATGGAAGGCCAAGTCGACCTTGAGCCGGCTACCTGAAACCGACTTCCATCGGGATCGAACTCAGGTCATGAGCAGAGCTTTTGACTGCAGTACTGCAGCTTATCACTCTGTGCCACGGGGCTCCTATTTTGCACAGTATAGGATTGTATTTTGGATGTCGTTTGGTCATAGCACTGTTTTGTTCTTTCCACCACCTGGAGGTTGGCAACCCTCGACTGCGCGATGTGCTGTCCTTTTCCGAATGCTTGCCAAAAGCCCACTGAGCATTTCTGAGCGTCCAGTAGGCATGCTTGCAGAAAGGTGCGAGGGTCCATGCCTATCAAAACCAAAAGCAACCCATCAAAGAACGAGTGGATTTACAAATTGTTTGACATACCGGTAGCCTCAATGTTAAAATTAACCTGTTTGGTTAAAAAAAAACCATTCAATGACTTCAGGCATAAATGGCAACAACTTTATGATAATTATGCTTCGTCATGTTATGTTATATTAACTGTATTTAGTATGTTAACATGAAACATAAAATATGTAATCGATACATTTAGTATTAGCCTTTAACAGAGGAGGCCTATATTATTATTAGAGATGTTATTATTATTATGTGCTTATGAAATGATTAAGGTAAGGTAAAGGTCCCCTGTGCAAGCACCGGGTCATTCCTGACCCACGGGATGACATCACATCCCAACGTTTACTAGGCAGACTCTGTTTAAGGGGTGGTTTGCCAGTGCCTTCCCCAGTCGTCTTCCCTCTACCCCCAGAAAGCTGGGTCCTCATTTTACCGACTTCGGAAGGATGGAAAGCCGAGTTGACCTTGAGCCGGCTACCTGAAACCAACTTCCGTCGGGATCGAACTCAGGTCGTGAGCAGAGCTTGGACTGCAGTGCTGCAGCTTACCACTCTGTGCCACGGGCTAGGGCTGTTGAATTTAAAAAAATTCGATATAGTTCGGATTCGGCCGAATTCGGCCCGTTTAGGTTCGGGATATGCCGAAGTCCGAACTCCCCCACTTCGGATCTGTTCAATTTGGCGGGAATTCAAAGTTCGGAAAAAAAATTTGGCCGAATAAAGCCATTAAAAACACAATTGCGCCTTTCTGCGGCTCTGGGGGGGCATTTTTGGGGTTAGAGGTCCCAAACTTTCAGCAGAGCTCCAAAGGACGTTTATTGAAAGACTCCCCAAGTTTTGTAAAGATTGGGTCAGGGGGGGCTGAGATATGGGCCCTGAAAGGGGTCCCCCCATCCTTAATGTGCATCTCTCAGCAGAGCTTGCCGCCCACGCACAAAGTTCCCAGCCCCGACAACAGTTTGCAAAGCAACACAACCTTGTAAAACAACACCTTTGCAACAGGGAAAACCCGAAGACACACAACTGAAACCTCCCCCCTCAAACCAGGGAGCGAGAGACTCGAGGGGGAACACACACCCCAGGCAGAACCGACGAAAGCCCCCTTTTGGCTTCCCCCCCACCCACAGAAACTGCTCCCTCCCCACACACACACAGACTCTGCTTTCCCCCCCCCACACACACACACAGGAGAAAAATTATAGATTAAAGCCCCCAAAGGGGTCTTACTGTAGCTGTCTTCTGTTCCATCAGGAGGGGCTGGGGAGGACTTGTAATCCAAGATGATTCCAATTAGGCACGGGACGTTTTGCTCTGGAGAAGATGCACACAGGATCGGCTGATCCATTCATCCCAATAGGGGAAAGGGGAAAGGGGAAAGCCCATATCTCGGGACTCCCTGACCCAATGTTCACAAAACTTGGGTGGTCTCTTAAGAACACTGGTCTGAAACTCCGCTCAAAGTTTGGGATCTGCACCCCCAAAAATGCGCCCCCTGCAGCCACAGAAAGAGAAAAGGGGGGAGGCGATATTTCTGCCACCACTGAACCCATCTTTACAAAACTTGGGTGGTATCTTAAGAATAATTATCTGAAGCTATGCTGAAAGTTTGGGGGCTATATCCCCAAAAAAGCGCCCCCTGCAGCCACATAAATGGAAAAGGGGGGAGGGAAAAGGGGAGAGCCCATATCTCGAGACCCCCTGACCCAATGTTTACAAAACTTGGGGGGTATCTTAAGAAGCTTCATCTGAAGCTCCACTGAAAGTTTGGGGTCTGTACCCCAAAAAATGCGCCCCCTGCAGCCAAGGAAAGAAAAAGGGGGGAGCCCATATCTCGGGACCCCCTGACCCAATGTTTACAAAACTTGGGGGGTATCTTAAGAAGCTTCATCTGAAGCTCCACTGAAAGTTTTGTGTCTGTACCCCAAAAAATACGCCCCCTGCAGCCACAGAAAGGAGCAAATGTGCACAAGCACCCACACACACACACACACGAGGATTTTGCTCTCTCTCTCTCTCTCTCCCTGGCCGGGCCGCACATCAGCTGATTCCTCCAGTACTCAATCCTGACTGATTGGCCAGAAGAAGACCCAGCTTGGCCACCGATTGGCCGGGGGAGGAGAATGCTGCTTACTGACGGTTATGCTGCTTACTGACGGCCCCGAATTTGCCGGATTTATTCGCAAACTCCCGAACTGCTGAATTCGGCCCCCCCGGTTGCCCGCCAGTTTTGAGTTCGGTTCCTCCCGAACTAAAAACCACTGAATCAGGGGAAATTCGGCTGATTTTCAGTTCGGGCCGAACCGAATCAACAGCCCTACCATGGGCCTCCTATGAAATGAGTAGAAAAACTAAATATTATATATTTTACTGTAAGGGGTGCACTTAAACTAATTTTTAAGATATGTTTTTATTGTACTGACTAAACTTGGACACAGAAATCTAACACTCTCCCTCCTCCCCCCCCCCCCATTCCCTTTTTTTTCTGTACCCCATAAAATTCAATTTTTAAAAAAAGCAACATTGGCCTAACTAATTTTGAGGGCAGTATTTCTCGACGCAGAGTTCTGCTACGGTGTGCTCCATTCTGCTAATTTTCCCACCAGGGCAACGCAATCAAGACCGCCAAGTACAACGTGCTTACTTTCCTCCCTCTCAACCTGTTCGAGCAGTTTCACCGGGTGGCGAATCTCTATTTTTTGCACATCATTTTGTTGCAGGTGAGAACCGACTAGTAGCCAGCGGTTTGGGGGGGGTCGCCTTTGGGTGGGTTTGGGGAGCTGATGCCAAGCAGTTATCCTGCTCCTAACAGATTTGGGACTCCGGCTCTGTCATCTGCCCGAAGCTCAGAAACGTTCGGTGTGCAGGCTAGCTCTACGCCCATATTGATTTGGGGCTAAATATAGCTGGGGGAGGGGAACAAAATATTTCACGAAGACTTAATAACGGCCACCTTTTCCAATTCTGGAAAAGTGTGGTGTGGGAGCCAGCGTGGTGTAGTAGTTAAGAGCGGTGGTTTGGAGCAGCGGACTCTGACCTGGAGAACCAGCCTCCTTTTCTCCAGACTAAACATTCCCAACTCCCTCAGCCTTTCCTCGCAGGGCTTGGTCTCCAGGCCCCTGATCATCCTCGTTGCCCTCCTCTGCACCTGCTCTGTTCTGTCCACATCCTTTTGGAAGTGAGGCCTCCAGAACTGCGCACAATACTCCAGGTCTGGCCTGACCGATGCAGTGAACAGCGGAACTAGAACATCTTGCGATTTGGATGTGATGCCTCTGTTGATGCACCACAAGATCGCATTCGCTTTTTTGGGTCACCATTTCACACCGGCTGCTCCTATTTATCTTTAACCATTGCCTCACTGTTCTTTGTAGACCATCCCAGAGATTTCCACTCTGCCTTGGTTCGCCCTCCTGTTTCCTATCACCATCCTCCTCAGCATTCGAGGCATCCGGGACTTGATCGATGACATTGTGAGTACGGCTTTCATTGTGGGCTTGTAATTTCTGGTGGGAGCTGGCTGTCTCTTGACAAACAGGTCTTGGTACCCCGCCCAGAAACCTTGCACAGGAGTATCCCTTATCTGGACATCCGATATCCAGATTGATCCAAAAACCAGACCTATTGAGCTGGCATGCAGGCATTACTCACAGGCCCTCAGCAGTGCCATTGATGGTTCGATGTACACAAAATTATTTGAAATATTGTTTAAAATTACATAAGGACATAAGAAAGGCCCTGCTGGATCAGACCCAGGCCCATCAAGTCCAGCAGTCTGTTCACACAGCGGCCAACCAGGTGCCTCTAGGAAGCCCACAAGCAAGACGGCTGCAGCAGCATTTATCCTGCTTGTGTTCCACAGCACCCAATATTATGGGCCTGCTCCTCTGATACTGTAGAGCAGTGATGGCGAACCTTTTACAGACCAAGTGCCCAAACAGCAACCCAAATGCAAACCCTGGGCTAGACGCGCTTTGCAAAAAAACATAACCAAGCCAAGCACCCTTCCAAGCCGGCGCCGGGGGGCGAGGAGGTGGAAATAAGCTCCTCCTGCATACGGTATCCATTGGCCTGGGGGAGAAGACGGCTGCTGCCGCCGCTGCTCTCCCCTTCGCGACGCGGCTTGCAGAGCGGGACTGGTGCCAAGCGGAGAAGCGCGCTCTGTAGCAGCTCCCGACAGGGGGGCTCCGAGGGGAGGGGAGGGAAAGGGGGGAGCGATTCCCAACTCACAGCGCAGCCTACCGGGGGGGGAGAGAAATCCCTCTTCCCCCGGCCTCCAAGGGGCCAGGGCCACTCACAGCAGGCAGAGGGCGAAGGCGCCGGCCACGCTCTTGCGCACCAGGAAGCTGCCGTCGCGGCCGGCCCGGGCCAGCAGCTACCTGGCCGGCCGCACCACTACGCCTGCCGCCTCGCCCCTGCCTCCGCCCCCGCCCCACGACAAAGTTGGCTGCGGCGCGGCGGACACTTGCGTCGAGGCCGCGAGGAGGGGCGGAGGAGGGGGCAGACGCGACAGCTCCATGCGTGCCCACAGAGAGGGCTCCGAGTGCCGCTTATGGCACGCGTGCCATAGGTTCGCCAACATGGCTGTAGAGAATAGGTATGCATCATGACTAGTATCCATTTTTACTAGTAACCATGAATAGCCCTCTTCATCATGAACATGTCCACTCCCCTCTTCAAGCCTTCCAAGTTGGCAGCCATCACCACATCCTGGGGCAGGGAGTTCCACAGTTTAACTATGCCTTGTGTGAAGAAATTCTTCCTTTTCTCTGTTTTGAATCTCTCAGCCTCCAGCTTCAGCAGATGACCCCGTGCTCTAGTATTATGAGAGAGGGAAGAAAGGCTTCTCCCTGTCCACTCTCTCCATACCATGCATAATTTTATAGACCTCTTTCATGTCTCCCCTTAACCACCTTCTTTCCAAGCTAAACAACCCTAAGCGTTTTACCCTCCCCTCATAGTGCAGTTGCTGGATTATACTCAGGCTATCTGTATAAAGTATACATAAAACATATATAAAACATGAATTAATTTCGTGTTTAGGCTTGGGTGCCGTCCCCAAGATATCTCATTATGTATATGCAAAACACGAAAAGCTCCAAAATACAGACCACTTCTTGGCCCAAGCAGTTCAGATAAGGGATACTCTCAACCTGTATAAAATAGGTGGAATGCTAATTTATTGGCCATATAACTGATGACAATCCATCCCTTTAGCCTTAGGACACTGAAAATGGTACAAAAATATTTTATTTATTTATACTGTTTACACACCTGTAAGCTATAAGGACACAAACATCAAAAGGGTCTGGCAATAAATTTCAAACTATACACAGTTAAAAAGCACAGTTGAAAATCAATACGCTCAGTTCAGATGAAGCCAATGTTGATTATTTATTTTTTTGGGCATTGGGAACGATCCAACAATCCAGTCTTTCCTGGATAATTATTCACTCCCAGCGGAGGATGGAGGCATTCACGGTTAGAACAGAGACTCATTCAGTGATGCTGCGGGTAGCCTCTTTGGTGGCCCAGCGCTTTGGTATTGGAGCCCAAATCTGTTTACTTCTGACACGCTTTGGGAATTGCTGGGGTCCCAGTTCAATGAGGCTGGTTCAGGGGGAATACATCGATTGTTATGGTATCAGTGATGCTATGTTTAGTATTACATTTCTATTGTGTTTTAACTTTAAGTATATGTTGGGTATTGTAAATTGATTATTTGTTGTTGTTTTATTTTATGTATTATGTATTATTGTTATGGTTAAGCTCAAGACCATTGGTCAAAGGAGCTAGTAAATAAATGGAATGCAATTGCTGGGGGAAGCCGAGGTTGGCATTTAGGACAAAGACCGCCACTTATTTTATTTTGGAAGTAAGACCAGCGTGTGCCCAGATGTACCCGTTTTGCAGAACGGTTTAATCCATTCTTCTCTTTTGCTTCTCAGGCACGGCACCGGAGCGATGGGGAAATCAACAGCCGCCCCTGCGAGATTTTGACTGGGGAAAGGTGAGGAAGAGCTGAGCCAAAACACAGTGAAAGATTTCAGAAAATATATCCCCCACCCCTGGAAAAGTGTTCCTATGAAACCCTCCTTCCCAATACCCATTCAGAGTAAGGCAGGTGGCCTTGTTCTGAATTGGCTTCATGACATCATTCCTGCAGCCAAATCCGATTGGCCGGCTGTTGACATGCTGTCATTTCATTCACGATGGGATCCTGGATTGGCTGGGATCCCGTCTTTCTTTTTACAAACGCAGCTCTGAAGAAGCTGCCGATCAGGCAGCTCCTCCGAGCACAGTGGGTCTCTCAGGGCCATGTTTATTTTTCAAGAAATCTTTGCAAAAGGCAGAGTGCCTCTGAGCATAGGCAGAGGACACAGAAGAACAGATGAAGAACCCTTCAGTGTTTCCCGCAATGGATGACCAGATGACCCTGGAAACCCCACAAGCAGTGCACAGGGGGCCTAACCTCCCACTGTCAGTATTTGGAGGTACATCATCTTTGAATATGGAGGCTCTACCTAGTAGGGTTGCCAACTTCCAGGTAGTAGCTGGAGATCTCCCGCTATTACAGCTGATCTCCAGCCGACAGAGATCAGTTCACCTGGAGAAAATGGCTGCTTTGGCCATAGGACTCTATGGCATTGAAGTCCCTCCCCTCCCCAAACCCCACCCTCCTCAGGCTCCTCCCCAAAAACCTCCCACCGGTGGCAAAGAGGGATCTGGCAACCCTACTACTTAGCCACCATGGCCAATAGCTGCTGATGGACTTCTCCTCCTCCATGCATTTTTCTAATCCCTGTTCAAGATCATCTAGCGCTACATCCTGAGGCTATGAGTTCCATGTATTAATTTGCTGTTGTGTGAAGCAAGACTTCCTGTCGTCAGTCTTGAATCAGGACTTCCTGTTATCTGCCCTGAATCTCCTGCGCATTACTAATAATGGCAAGAAACCATTCCTATCGCTCCCATAAAGTGAGCAATGGCTCACATCCTGTATATTCAGTACCTATAGCCATCTCTCTGCTCTCGTTGCTGACACTTTGCCAGTTGCATCTATCAAAAGGAGATCAGCGACAGATTTAGTATACTGTCTGAGGCATGAGCAATACCAAACGAAGCATCCCTTTTGCTGTGGGTATCCCTTTTGTTGTGGGTAGCAGGGACAGGATGGTTTGGGGTGGGCTCAGGGAAAACCATAGAAGACGCATCCAGCCCATCCTTCCATCGCAGCAGTGAGTTCCACAAGTTAATTCTGTGCTGTGTGCGCTCCAAAGCTATTGTCAGTTGCCGTCATTGAGAGCCAGCATGGTGTAGTGGTTAAGAGCGGAGGACTCTAATCTGGAGAACCGGGTTTGATTCCCCACTCCTCCACATGCAGGCAGCTGGGTGACATTTGGCTAGTCACAGCTCTCTCTGAACTCTCTCAGCCCCACCTACCTTACAAGGTGTCTGTTGTGGGGAGAGGAAGGGAAGGCGATTGTAAGCCAGTTTGAGACTCCTTAAAGAGGTTGAGAAAATCAAGGTATAAAAACCGTCTCTTCTTCTTCTTCTTCTTCTTCTTCTTCTTCTTCTTCTTCTTCTTCTTCTTCTTCATTTTCTTTCTTTTTTTGCTTTAATGTTTTGTATGCCACATTTCCACATTCTTAACAACAGCCCTAGAAGGTAGGCCAATGTGCTGAACGCTGAGCCATCGCTAAAAGCAGGGTATAAAAACCAACTCCTCCTCCTCCTCCTCCTCCTCCTCCTCCTCCTCCTCCTCCTCCTCCTCCTCTTCTTCTTCTTCTTCTTCTTCTTCTTCTTCTTCTTCTTCTTCTTCTTCTTCTTCTTCTTCTTCTTCTTCTTCTTCTTCTTCTTCTTCTTCTTCTTCTTCCCCAGAGCTCCTTTTTCCAGAGGCAGAAGAACAGGTCTCCTCTACCCCTTGAGAATACAACCTTGTGTTTTGTCATGTTCTTCATAGTTTTTCCAAGAAGCAATGGAAAGACATACGTGTCGGCGATATCGTTTGCCTCCGCAAGGACAGCTTTGTGCCGGTATGCGAGCCCCATTCCTCACCAGTGTTTTGCTCGGTCCATGTGTGTCAATACCTCTCAAGGGTAGGATGCACATTCCAACACAATAAGGGCCCTCATGGATGTCTCGACTAGACGCTAGTACTTCTGGGGGGATTCCCCGAGAATTAGGGTTGCCAACCTCCAGGTACTAGCTGGAGATCTCCTGCTATCCAGCTGATAGAGATCAGTTCCCCGGGAGAAAATAGCTGCTTTGGCAATTGGAATCTATGGCATTGAAGTCCCTCCCCTCCCCAAATCTTGCCCTCTTCAGGCTCCATCCCAAAAATCTCCAGGTATTTCCCAACCTGGAGCTGGCAACCCTAACTCTATGGAATTATGCCCTGCTCAGGTTCCTCCCGGCCTAGGAATGCCAACCTCCAGGTGGTGGCTGGAGATAGGGTTGCCAACCACCAGGTACTAGCTGGAGATCTCCTGCTATTACAACTGACCTCCAGCCAACAGAGATCAGTTCACCTGGAGAAAATGGCCACAATGGACTCTATAGCATCTAAGTCCCTCCCCTCCTCAAACCCCGCGCCAAAAACCTCCTGCTGATGGTGAAGAGGGACCTAGCAACCCTAGCTGGAGATCTCCTGATATTACAACTGATCTCCAGGTGAAAGAAATCAGTTTCCCTGGAGAAAATGGATGCTTTGGCCATTGGAATCTATGGCATTGAAGTCCCTCCCCTTTCCAAACCCCGCCCTCCTGGTGGCGAAGAGAGACCTGGCTCTACCCCCCCCAAAAAAAACCGCCAGGTATTTTCCAACCTGGAGCTGGCAACCTTATCCCTGCCCTCCCCAGGCTCCACCTCCAAATATCCAGGAATTCCCCCAACCCAAAGTTGGCAACCCTGTCTCTGATAGAAGTTCTCCTATTTCTTCTTTGTTTTTTTCCAAGGCTGACCTCCTCTTACTCTCCAGTTCGGAACCCAGCAGCCTTTGCTACGTGGAAACGATGGACATAGACGGGTAATATTTTCTGGCGATGGGGAAAGCTCCTCCTGTCTTCCGAGGGGCTGGAGGATGTGCGGGATCCGGGGATGCATAGCATGGGAAGCCTGTTGAGGCTTAGAGATAGGGTTGTCAGGTCCCTCTTCGCCACCGGCGGGAGGTTTTTGGGGCAGAGCCTGAGGAGGGCGGGGTTTGGGGAGGGGAGGGACTCCAATGCCATAGAGTCCAATTGCCAAAGTGGCCGTTTTCTCCAGGTGAACTGATCTCCATCAGCTGGAGATCAGTTGTAATAGCAGGAGATCTCCAGCTAGTACCTGGAGGTTAGAATGCAAAAAAAAGCAAACAACCTATGCTGCAAATGTGAATAGGCTATATATCAAAAGGCAGCACAAAGGCTCAATATTAAGTATGCAACAAATTCATTATTTATTCCTAAATCATTAACATATACACATATTATTCCTAAAACTAATCTATTCTATAAGCAAACACTCGTCACAAAAAGTGTATTTAACAAATAATGCTAAACAAAATATAGGACCGAAGGCCATTCAGGTATAGGTATACACAAAGTCTTCAAGTAATATCAACAAGTCCGCGCCCTCTAGATCCTGGCTGCGTTTTGTGACGTTCTTCTTCAGCTTGTTGATTATAATTTGATTAATTTATCCATTTGGTGAAGCTACTACGATCTACAATTTACAATCAACAAGCTGAAGAAGAACTTCACGAAACGCAGCTAGGATCTAGAGGGCGCATACTTGTTGATATTACTTGAAGACTTTGTGTATACCTATACCTGAATGGACTTGGGTCCTATATTTTGTTTAGAATTATTTGTTAAATACACTTTTTGTGACGAGTGTTTGCTTAGATAGAATAGATTAGTTTTAGGAATAATATGTGTACATGTTAATGATTTAGGAATAAATAATGAATTTGTTGCATACTTAATACAGAACCTTCGTGCTGCCTTTTGATATATAGTACCTGGAGGTTGGCAACCCTATAGGTGGGGCTGAAAGAGTTCAGAGAGAACTGTGACTAGCCCAAGGTCACCCAGCTGGCTTCATGTGGAGGAGTGGGGAATCGAACCCGGTTCTCCAGATTAGAGTCCACCACTCAGGTGGAGGAGCGGGAAATCAAACCTGGTTGTCCAGATTAGGGTCTGTTGCTCCTAACCGCTACTCCATGCTGGCTGTCCTGCTGGGTGACCTTGGGCCAGTCACAGCTCTCTCAAAACTCTCTCAGCCTCACCAACCTCACAAGATGGTTCTATCGGCTGGAGATCAGTTGTAATAGCAGGAGATCTCCCTACTTAGAGAGCACCAGGGCCAGGAAGAGAGCTTCCCTAGCTCAGCATCCCTGCCCTCGATGTAATGGCGCTTTGGCAATCAGCATCACTAAAAGAAACTCTCCAAGAGTCGGTCCTCTCCTCTAAGGAGCTTAAAGTCTAAAGGTTTTTCTACATTCCCTATTTCCTTGCTTGTAAATTCCTGTTTCTTTGTTGAAGGGTGTTCAGTTCTGCATGTGTTTTGCTCCCTCTAGAGGTCGATTCGATATCAACCAGGCCAATGTCCAGTTTAAATCTGCCGGTTTCCCCACCGAACATAAACCCGTTTAATATCGAATCGACCACAAGAGGGACCTAAACAAGTGCGGAACTGAACAATTCCCCCCGCCCCCCCAAAAAAGAAAAGAAACAGGAACTTACAAGCAAGGACACTGAGAATGCGGAAAAGCCCTAAATTTCAGCAAAGGGGAGATAAGGACGAGGGAAGGGAAAGGGGGGGGGGGTTAGTAAGGAGGCCAGGTCTCCAGCTATAATGGAAGACCCTCGCACTACTTAGCCCCATTCTTGGGCTGCCAACCTCCAGGGGAACCCTGGCTATTACAATTGATCTGCAGACTACAGAGATCAGTTCCCCTGGAGACAAGAGCTGCTTTGGAGCATTAAATCAATGGCATTATACCTTTCCTTCCTTTCCTTCTTTGCTCCTATGACCCATAGGTCCTGAGCAGTTATTTCTTAGAAGAAAATATGATGGAGAGAGATTTGGCCACGGCCAGTGTTATATATGCTAGGAAAAGTTGAGGGCAGCAGGAAAAGAGGAGGACCCAACAAGAGATGGATTGACTACGTAAAGGAAGCCACGGCCCTCAGTTTGCAAGACCTGAGCAAGGCTGTCAAAGATAGGACATTTTGGAGGACACTGATTCATCTGGTCGCCATGAGTCGGAAGCGACTTGACGGCACTTAACACAACACACACACAAAGTGTTATATATGGTCTCTAAACACCAGCAAAAAGGGGACTATTTTGCCTCTTGTTATGGGGGCGGGAATTCTCGCCAATATGGAGGTGATCCATTTATCTCGGTGGTGTTTAAAGAGGGGGCACTCCATCATCTTGTGAGATAATGTGTCAATCTTCATTGAACTGCATGAGCAAAGTCTGTCAAAGTATTGGTAGAGTTCCATATCACTGCTGAGGATGCAGCGTTTAAACGGGCGAGCACAAAGGCTCTTCGGAAGGTAGGGACTGTCAGGTTGTAAAAGTATAGTGGAGTTAGCACATGGGGGGGAAATGGAATTATATCTAGGGTTGCCAACCTCCAGGTACTGGCTGGAACAGGGAAGAAAGGAGGCTCAAGCGACCGTGCGCTTTCGCCCTACGTCTCTGCATCCGGACGGCGTTCCGACCTCAATCTCCCTCTTCTGCCTCCCGCTATGGAATAAGAGACTAAGCTATAGAGCTGTTTGACTCTGATTAGACTATACGAACTATTCCTTACTATATGAAAAAGTGTATATTTATTTCCTTATTTACATCCTCGTTGTTGCTTGCAGTAGCTTTAGCTACCTTTTGTACAGAATTTATTCTTAGAATTGATAAGTTTCCTTTGTCACATTTATAGCACTTGCACTTCTGTACTTGTCAATACATGTGTTTTGCAATTATTTGAGAGCCTGTACTATCTTTACCTTAACCTCCAGGTACTAGCCGGAGATCTCCTGCCGATAGAGATCAGTTCCCCTGGTGAAAATGGCCACTTTGGCAATTGGACTCTATGGCATTGACGTCCTTCCCTTCCCCAAACCCCGCCTTCCTCAGGCTCCACCCCCAAAATCTCCAGGAATTTCCCATCCCAGAGTTGGGAATTCCCAACTGGCATTTCCAAAGCTGGCAGGTGAAATAGAGGAGAGGTCCAGTACCTCACTGGTGCATGGGGTCACAGAGAAAGACCGAAAATGACATCTTTATGTTGGAACGACGCAATGATGTTCCTTCTGGTTCTGTGATGTCATGCGCCAGCGTGATGACAACATGCCTGTCCTGGTCTGGGTTGCCAACCTCCAGGTGGTGGCTGGGGAATCTCCCGCTATTACAACTGAACTCCAGGCGACGAAGATCAGTTCATCTGGAAAAAATGGCCACCGTGGAAGGCAGACTCTATGGCATTATTATACCCCATTGAAGTCCCTACCCTCCCCAAACTCCTCCCTCCTCAGGCTCCACCCCTAACATCTCCAGATATTTCCTAATCCTTGTCCCCAATCCCTCCTGGGAAGTTGCTAGCTGTGGCTGGCCACCCTAGTTAGCGGCGGGAGGATGCAATGCCAGGTGTCCACCTGACTGGCACGTCCTTAGGAAACGGATCCCACTTTCTTGAATGGTGTGCTTGAGGGTTGCCAGGTGCCTCCTCGTCACGGGCGGGAGGGGTTTGGGGTGGAGCCTGAGGAGGATGGGGTTTGGGGAGGAGAGGGACTTCGATGTCATAGAGTCCAATGGCCAAAGCGGCCATTTTCTCCATGTGAGCTCATCTCTATAGGCTGGAGATCAGTTGGAATAGCTAGAGAACTCCAGCTGCTACCTGGAGGTTTAGACAAAAAACATCAAGCACTGATGGCTATAAACAAAACATATTATTAGCAATTATTTACAATAGCAATTTTTAAGCAGACCAGTTTACATACTCTGGATTACTCAGCATTATCAACAGAAAGTAATTAAGTCCCGAAGTATATTTTTTTCAAAGAAATTTCCACCGGGGAAGAAGGTCTCCCAATGATGCGCAGACTCAAGAAGCCGCAAGCCGAACCAACACTCTTGGATTGTTAAGGCAAAGAAGCTGCAGGCCGATATTCCGGCTGTTGTGCCAATATCCAAGTTGAAAATCGCATTGGCAAGGAGTAAATCTGCAGCACGGGCTATTTTCTTAACGCCCTTTTCTCAGCAGGGAATAAGTTCCCTCAAGGATATTTTTCCAACCCGAGATAGGATTCTGGTAAATTCCTATTTTGCCGAAGCTTTATCCGTCGGGCATTTTTCAAAAGGCAAGAGATGCGTGTCTATCTCTGTGTTAAGAAATAATAATTAATTTTAACAAGACCTAATGTTTCTTCACATAGTAACAAAAATTATAATCCTTACATAAACATCATGAATACAACGAAGAGTAATACATACCAAGTTGCCTGTGAGTAATATCACCACATTCAATTGGAAGGCTAATAGCGTTCTCATCAAAGAGCATGCGTACAGGACCTTTAACATGCTTATTGGGAACTTAATTACTTTCTGTTGATAATGTTGAGTAATCCAGTGTATGTAAACTGGTCTGCTTAAAAATTGCTATTGTAAATAATTGCTAATAATATGTTTTGTTTATAGCCATCAGTGCTTGTTGTTTTTTGTCTAAACGCTGTTAATTAAGTGCAAGGTGTTTTTTGAATCCACTACCTGGAGGTTGGCAACCCTATTGAGAAAAAAGGCTCCATAAAGGTGGAAGCAGGTGTAACATGGTAAACCACAGAGTTTCTGGTGAGTCCTAGAGCGGAGTGATGTCACTTTAGATTATTTAGATTATTATTGGGGAGGGGCCGTGGCTCAGTGGTAGAACATCTGCTTGGCATGCAGAAGGTCCCAGGTTCAATCCCAGGCATCTCCAGTTAAAGGGACTAGGCAAGTAGGTGATGTGAAAGACCCCCGCCCGAGACCCTGGAGAGCCGCTGCCGGTCTCAGTAGACAATATTGACTTGGATGGACCGAGGATCTGATTCAGTATAAGGCAGCTTCATGGGTTCTCTGGCAACAGCGGGAGCTTGGCAGCCCTCCCCTAACCTAACTCTTCCTTTTCCAGAGAGACAAATCTGAAGTACAGACAAGCCCTCCTGGTAACCCATCAAGAGCTAACCAGTGTGGACAAGCTAGCATCCTTTGACGGTCAGTGGCGGTCACTTTTTTAAATCTCTTTAGGGATAGGCCAGAGCCCTGGCATGGAGTAGGGCGAGATAGCTTCCGACGTCAGATTTCGGGCATTCTTAAAACAGTAGTGAACTGGGCTAATTAATATTGATTCCATTTTTATTCCCGCTTTCTTCCGTCAAAGAACTCAAGGAAGAGTACGTGATGGGGGTGGGCGCTCCACCAGGAACTGTTAATAAGGTTGCCAGTGTCTAGGTGGGACCTGGAGATCCCCTGGGATCACAACTGATCTCCAGATGACAGAGATCAGTTCTCCTGAACAAAATGGCTACAATGGAGGGTGGACTCTATTGCATTGTACCCTGCTGGGTAGGGTTGCCAGGTCCCTCTTTGCCATCGGCGGGAGATTTTTGGGGCGGAGCATGAGGAGGGCGGGGTTGGGAGAGGGGAGGGACTTCAATGCCTGATTGAGTCCAATTGCCAAAGTGGCCATTTTTTCCAGGTGAACTGATCTCTATCGGCTGGAGATCAGTTGTAATAGCAGGAGACCTCCAGCTAGTACCTGGAGGTTGGCGACCCTGGTGGAACCTGAGTTGGGCGGGTTTGGAGAGGGAAGCTACTTCAATGCCATAGAGTCCACCTTGCAAAGCAGCCATTTTCTCCAGGGAAACTGATCTCCGGCGCTCGGAGTTCAGTTGTAATAGCGGGAGATCTCCAGCCGCCACTTGGAGGCTGGCAAGTTTGGCAACCTTCGGGTGGGTGGAGAACAGTTTCCCGAGAGGAGAGGTCGGCAGACTGCATCTTCCCTTTTGTGTTTTGGTGGCTCAGGGAAAGTGACCTGCGAAGAGCCCAACAGCCGATTGCATACTTTCATTGGCACCCTGGAATGGTGCGGCGAGACCTACTCTCTGGACAGCGAGCAGATCTTGCTGCGTGGCTGCAGGGTCCGGAATACAGAGGTCTGCTACGGCCTTGTCATCTATGCAGGTGAGCAAGGATGGTGCGGCTCGAGCTCAGCGTGGCTGCGGGGTACCCCGGATCCTCAACTCTTGAGAAGAACGGTTGCTTTTTAAAATATTGTCGAAGGCTTTCACGGTCAGAGTTCATCGGTTCTTGTAGGTTGTCCGGGCTGTGTGACCGTGGTCTTGGTATTTTCTTTCCTGACGTTTCGCCAGCAGCTGTGGCAGGCATCTTCAGAGGAGTAGCACTGAAGGACAGTGTCTCTCGGTGTCAAGTGTGTAGGAAGAGTAATGTATAGTCAGAAGGGGGTTGGGTTTGAGCTGAGTCATTGTCCTGCAAAGTATTAAAGGTAATGTGCTAATCATTGCCCTGTAAGTATCAAGATAATGTCCTAATGAGGGTGTGGTATGTTAATGTGGAACCATTGTATCCTGAAGTGATCTGTTAACGTGGAATCCAAAGCTAAATCCGCATGGCTATTGTAGACTGTAGTCTTTGTTAGTCTGGAAGTTTTCAGGACAGGAAGCCAAGCCTTATTTATTCTTAAGCTCTCTCCTTTTCTGTTCGTGGTGCTGATGTTTATGAATTTCAATTGCTTTTTAATTTCTGGCATGGGTAAGCCAGCATGGTGTAGTGGTTAAGAGCGGTGGTTTGGAGTGGTGGACTCTGATCTGGAGAACCAGGTTGGATTCCCCACTCCTCCGCATGAGCGGTGGACGCTAATCTGGTGAACCGGGTTGGTTTCCCCACTCCTCCACATGAAGCCAGCTGGGTGACCTTGGGCTAGTCACAGCTCTCTCAGCCTCACCTACCTTGCAGGGGAAGGGAAGGCGATTGTAAGCTGCTTTGATTCTCCCTTAAGTGGTAGAGAAAGTCGGCATATAAAAACCAACTCTTCTTCTTCTTCCTCTACTTCCTCTTCATCTTTTTCTAGCAATTGCTTAACAGGGGAAGGGTGGTGGTGGTGGACCTATTCGTTTTTTGAAGGAAAAAAACATGTTTGTTTCCTGAATCTCTCTGATGCAGGTTTCGATTCTAAAATAATGAAAAATTGCGGCAAGATCAAACTGAAGAAAACTAAGCTCAACCATCTAATGGATCGCATCGTGCTGCTGGTAAGCTCTGCTCTCTTTTAAGAGGTTGGCAACCAACTCTCCAGTAATTTCCTAAGCCCGAGCTGGCAACCCAAGGCCTATTTGATAGGGTTGCCTGGTCCCTCTTCACCATCAGAGGGAGATTTTGAGGGCGGAGCCTGAGGAGGGCTGAGTTTGGGGAGGGGAGGGACTTCAATGCCATAGAGTCCAATTGCCAAAGCAGTCATTTTCTCCAGGGGAACTGATCTCTATCAGCTAGAGATCAGTGGTAATAGCAGGAGATCTTCAGCTAGTACCTGGAGGTGGGCAACCCTACGATTTGATGAAAGCGTTCCTTGGGAAGAAGGTTCTCTGTTGGCTTCTTCCTGGTCTGATGGCCCCCACAGATGGAATTGGGGAGTCCTCAGATGTAGGTGGAACTGAGTGTGATATGTGTTTGCCTTGTTCTCAGTAAGATGATAAGCAGGACTGTACAGATCTTGGATGGAGGTTTATAGAGCTGAATGTTCCTCAATACAAAAGAAAAGCCCTGTCCACAGAAAGCTAGCGCGTTTACAAACCCTACAAACCACACCTTAAAAAGAATATCACAGAGCTTGAAAAGGTGCAGAAAAGAGCAACCAAAATGATCAGGGGACTAGAGCAACGCCACTGTGAGGAGCAGTTAAAACGCTTAGGGCTGTTTAGCTTGGAAAGAAGACAGCTAAGGGGAGACAGGATAGAGGTCTATAAAATGATGCATGGTATGGAGAGAGGGGGCAGGGAGAAGCTTTTCTCCCTCTCTCATAATACCAGAACGCAGGGGGTCATCTGCTGAAGCTGGAGGCTGAGAGATTCAAAACAGATCAAAGGAAGTATTTCTTCACACAACGTATAGTTAAATTGTGGAACTCCCTGCCCCAGGATGTGGTGATGGCTGCCAACCCCCTACTGCCTGGGGCTGCCAGGCTGTGCCTGGTACCCTGCAGGAGGTTTGAGGATGAAGACATGGGGGCATGCACCACTATGTCACTTCCAGTGGAAACTCGGAAGTGACATAGGGTAGCTCTAGGAATTGGTGGGAAATGTATGGTAAAACCACAGAGCTTCCAGCAATTCCTAGAGCTATGGTAGAACCATAGAGTGTTCAGTGATTCCTAGAGCTACCCTACATCACTTTGGGGTTTTTACTTGAAGTGAAAGAAGGGTACATGCACCAGCACTGTTTTAACCCCCCCCCCTTCGCTGCCTGCAGTAATGGCAAGCAACAGAAATTGGGGGTGGGGGTGCCTCACCCCTAGAGTTGCCAAATCTGGGTTGGGAAATTCCTGGAGATTTTGAGGGTCGAGCCTGGAAAGAGCAGGGTTTGGAGAGTAGGGTTGCCAGGTCCCTCTTTGCCACTGGCGGGAGGTTTTTTGGGGGGAGCCTGAGGAGGGCGGGGCTTGGGGAGGGGAGGGGCTTCACTGCCATAGAGTCCAATGGCCAAAGTGACCATGTTCTCCAAGGGAACTGACCTCTGTCGGCTGGATATCAGTTGTAATAGCAGGAGATCTCCAGCTAGTACCTGGAGGTTGGCAACCCTATTGGAGAGGGGAGGGACCTCAGCAGGGTATAATGCCACAGAGTCCACATTGGAATCTATGGCATTGAAGTCCCTCCCCTCCCCAAACCCCGCCTTCCTCAGGCTCTGCCCCAAAAACCTCCCACCAGTGGCAAAGAGGGACCTGGCAACCCTAAATGCCGACCCTAACTGTGCCTAACATGTTAGTTTTCTACAGTGCAGAAAATCTAAAGACCCCCTCCCACTTTTCAGTCGGAGATATTGCAGCCTGTGGAACCTCCTCCCACATGGCCCTCAGGACGAGCTCAGTCTCCGATCTTCCCTTTTCCTCCCTGCAGATCTCCCTGGCGCTCATTCTGACTTCGTTGGGCCTGGCGGTGGGCTCTGGGATCTCAGTGACCACGTTCCGCCAGGAGCACGGCTACCTCTCCGTCTTCTACGCCCACACCACCCCTGCCCAGCACGCCTTCTACACCTTCTGGGGGTTCCTCATCCTTCTGAGTTTCGTGCTGCCGATGGCTATGCTCATCACGTAGGTGTCAGTCCCTCCTCTGGCTGTGCCAATGAGGGTTGCCAGGTCTCTCTTTTACCACCAACGGGAGGTTTTTTTGGGCAGCCCATTCTCAGTGGGAGCTTAAAAATAAAAATTAAAATCATATAAAAAATGGGAAAACTTTAAAATTTAACGTAAAAATATATACCTCCCAAATAAGATAAAACTTGCTTTGTCCTGTATCCTTGAGGTTGATGAAGCTTTGCTCTGGTGAAAGCGCTACGCATGTCCGGAATAGCGTTTCCTCCTTTTCTCTCGCCTTCATTTTCATCTAGCACCTTGGAGTGATCGTTTCTTCTGGAAGTGAAGAATTTCCGTCTCATTTGGACTCCTTTGCTCCTTTTTTCTTTTGAGATATCTAATATGCTGTACACAGAAACGTTGTTCGCCTGTTTATGTTCCTGTTTATGTTTTTGTATATGTGTGTATTTGTAGATATTGCATGTGCTCACCTTGTTGTTGAAGTTGATGTATCCAGTTGTTTAGTTTAATGTTTAGAATATAGCTATTTGTATTTTTGAATTATTGAGTGGCACTGTTTCTTTTTTATAATATCTAATGCTAACAGTAGAGTGAGTCTTTTTTTACCATTACCTGGAGGTTGGCAACCGTAGGGCCAATGGGGCGGTAGGCTACTTGGAAGGGGTAGCTTATGGGGTTGGCTGTGCAGGTTCTTCCCAAACGGAACGTTCTTTCCCAGCAGCATCTCACTTTTCATTGGTGAGCGCTTTCTGGCTACTAGAAAATGGTTAGGGTTGCCTTTTGCCTGCCCGCAGTTAGCAAAACCCCACCCCCAGCCGCAGTCTCCCACCCTCGATGATTTGAGGAGTGGCAGAAAAAAAATGAGCTGAGCATAGGGTTGCCAACCTCCAGGTAGTAGTTGGAGATCTCCTGCTATTACAATGGATCTCCAGCCAATAGAGATCACTTCACCTGGAGAAAATTCCTGCTTTGGCGATCGGACTCTATGGTGTTGGAGTAGGGTTGCCAGGTCCCTCTTCACAACTGGGGGGAGGTTTTAGGGGCAGAGCCTGAGGAGGGCACAGTTTGGGGAGGGGAGGGACTTCAATGCCATAGAGTCCAATTGCCAAAGCGGCCATTTTCTCCAGGGGAACTGATCTCTGTCGGCTGGAGATCAGTTGTAATAGAAGGAGATCTCCAGCCACTACCTGGAGGTTGGCAACCCTAGTCATGAAACTTCCTCAAGACGCTTTTTGTGGCAAAGGAGAAATTAGAATCCGGGGCTTCCTGGCTCACAGCCTACACGCTAAACACTAAGCTAGTACCTGGAGGTTGGCAACCCTATATTGAAGTCCCTTCCCTCCCCAAACCCTGCTCCCCTCAGGCTCTGCACCAAAAACCTCCCGCCGGTCGCAAAGAGGGATCTGACAACCCTAGCTGAGCTTAGTGTTGATGATAATGCTCTAGGGCAGGGGTGTCAAACATACAGCCCACGGACTGGATCTGGCCCTTTGAGGGCTCTTATCCGGTCCGCGAGGGCTCTTATCCGGTCCCCCCAGTCCCAATCTGGGGTGCCAAGGCTTGGCCCGGCCTGACCAAGTGACATTTATGTCATATCCGGCCCTCAGAACAAATGAGTTCGACACCCCTACTTAGGGGATTTCCCCAGCCTCTATGGTAAAGACCGAGTGGCGCCAGCTCTGGCTCAGAGGTGGCTACTCGAAACTTCCTTGCGTAACTGACTCTGTGTCTCTTTCCCTAGGTTTGAGTTCATCTACCTGGTCAACAGCTGTTTCATTAACTGGGATTTGGAAATGTATTACGCGCCGAAAGACACTCCGGCCAAGGCGAGGAGCACCAGTCTCAATGACCAGCTGGGACAGATCCAATACATCTTCTCCGACAAGACGGGCACCTTGACCCAAAACATAATGACTTTCAAGAAATGTTGCATTGATGGGAAGATATATGGTAACGTTAAACCAGAGGGAGGGCTGGGTATTAAAAGTGGAGGGGGCTGTATTGGAATCATAGAATTATAAAGTTGGAAGAGACCACCAAGGTCATCTAGTCCAACCCCCTGCATAATGCAGGACATTCACAACTACCTCCCCCCACAACACCCCCAGTGATGAGAAGCCGGCCAAGGTGCCCTCCCTCTCATCATCTGCCTAAGTTCACAGAATAGCATTGCTGACAGATGGCCATCTAATCTCTTCTTAAAAACCTCCAGTTCTCTCCCACCTCCTCGGCCCCAGAATGCAAGTTATTGCAAGTAACCAATCCCACTAAAAGAGGAGTTACAGGGCTTTCCCGTGTTTTCATTTTCCTTGCTTATAAGTTCCTGTTTCTTTGGGGGCAGGGGATTCTGTTCTGCACATGTTTTACTCCCTCTACTGGTCAATTCGATATTACACAGGTTTATGTCCAGCATGTCTCCCTGCAGATTGATACGGCAGGTTTTTGGTGCTGGACACAAACTGCTGTAATATAGAATTAACCACTAGAGGGATCAAAACACGTGCAGAATAGGAACACACCCCCTCCTTTAAAGAAACAGGAAGTTCCAAGCGAGGAAAATGAGAATGCGGAAAAGCCCACAGGCAGAAAAACTTTCTAAACATTTTAATACAGGTATATATAAAAACAGAGTACAATGAAAGAATACAGAAAAAAGAAAAATTAAAATACCATAATTTGACAGTAGTTATTATTGCATCTATTACATCAAAAGAGAAGACAAAAGTATAACAGACAGTAATATTATAAACAATACACAACAGAACAGCACTAGTAGTTATAAGCAAGATATAGTATGATGTGATATGATATGATAATAGTAGTTAAAAATAATCATTCTACAAATCTAAACTAAAATCATAAGTATTCTGTATAATACTGGTTTAACACACTATCAAAATGAAGCAATGTTATAAAATGAATTGCAAAATATAATAGATAAAACAAGGCAGAGGTGGTTTTGAATATCTCCTCTGCTGTTTCAGCCTGGAAAATCTGCTTTGATTTTGCTTCTTCCCAGAGCAAACCAATTGCATGAGTCTGTTTTCATGTTATTTCTGGTTTCACAACTTCCCTCCATGCAATGTGCGCCTTTTGGAATGTTGTGTGTCAAAAAAACAGCATTGTGCATTAGATGTAAAACATTTCCTCATCCCTACACAGAGGAAATGGTTGTTGTTGTTAGCCATATCCCAAGTTATTGCAAGTTAACAAAGTCACCCTTTGTAGAGGATGAAGAACAGGAGATCGATTTAAATATTAAATTGTTGACATTGATTAATTTTACTTGTGTTAGGCAAGGGCACATCTGGATTATGCACTTAACATATTTCCCCCTTTTCAAAAATATTTGCAGGTTCGAACAGGAGTAGCCACGGCAATCCAATGGTATGTGAAATATTCCTGCATAAAGTGGTATAAAGCTGACTGAAGGGACAGGAGGTGTGCATACACTGGGAAAGAGTCAACATAAGAGCATAAGAAAGGCCCTGCTGGATAGGACCAAGGCCCATCAAGTCTGCTGTTCACACAGTGGCCAACCAGGTGCCTCTAGGAAGCCCCCAAGCAAGACAACTGCAGCAGCATTGTCCTGCCTGTATTCCAATGCACATAATATAATAGGCATGCTCCTCTGATCCTGGAGAGAATAGGTATGCATCATGACTAGCATCCATTTGGACTAGTAGCCATTGATAGCCCCGTCCTCCAAAAGAACATAAGAAAAGCCATGCTGGATCAGACCAAGGCCCATCAAGTCCAGCAGTCTGTTCATACAGCGGCCAACTAGGTGCCTCTAGGAAGCCCACAAACAAGACGGCTGCAGCAGCAGCATCCTGCCTGTGTTTCACTGCACCTAAAATGTCAGGCATGCTCCTCTGATCCTGGAGAGAATGGGTATGCATCATGACTAGGATCCATTTTGACTAGCAGCCATGGATAGCCCTCTCCTCCACGAACATGTCCACTCCCCTCTTCAAGCCATCCAAGTTGGCAGCCATCCCGCATCCTGGGGCAGAGAGTTCCACAATTTAACTATGCATTGTGGATCTGGTTATGTCAGGGGGTGGAATCTGGCAGATTTGAAGGTGTGAACAGAAAAAAATTGACTCCCCCAGATCAGAAGAACTGCTTTATCTTATTATTTATTAAAACATTTCTAATGTGCCAGCATGGTGTAGTAGTTAAGAGCGGTGGTTTGGAGCGGTAGAGTCTGATCTGGAGAACCGGGTTTGATTCCCCACTCCTCCACATGAGCTGTGGATGCTAATATGGTGAACTGGATTTGTTTCCCCACTCCTCCACATGAAGCCAGCTGGGTGACCTTGGGCTAGTTACAGCTCTCTCAGCCCCATCTACCTCCCAGGGTGTCTGCTATGGGGAGGGGAAGGGAAGGTGATTGTAAGCCGGTTTGATTCTTCCTTAAGTGGTAGAGAAAGTCGGCATATGAAAACCAACTCTTCCTCCTCCTCCTCCTCTTCCTCTTCTTCCTCCTTCCTCCTCCTCCTCCTCTTCTTCTTCTTCTTCTTCTTCTTCTTCTACCCTGCCTTCCCCCAGAAAGGTTCAATAGCCCCATTCCTGATGGTTATCCATACTGGGGATGATCCATCCCTAATCCTTCTTTGGCTTTTCTTCCAGGAAGCCCTCTTAAGTTGGAACAAATATTGGGACCCAAAGCTGGAATTTTACGACCCTTTGCTGATCAATACCATCCTGCGGGACGACGACCCCATCCTGAAGGAATTCCTGCGTCTGCTGGCCCTCTGCCACACCGTCATGGTGGAGGAGAAAGAGAGTGAGATGAGAGATGTGGAGTGCCTTGTGGGAGGGGGCATGGCTCAGTGGTAGAGCATCTGCTTGGCATGCAGAAGGTCCCAGGTTCAATCCCCAGCATCTCCAGTTGAAAGGATAAGATAGTAGTAGTCGATGGGAAAGACCTCTCCCAGAAACCCTGGAAACCACTGCCGGTCTGAGTAGATAGTGCTGACTTTGATGGACAGAGGGTCTGATTCAGTAGAAGGCAGCTTCACGTATCCATGTAAGCAAAATCTGAGGTGGACTGGACACACTCAATCCTGAGGGCTGGAAGACCTCTTGTTTTAGCTTCTCTGATAATTGACGCCTTGCGCTGTTTTTGCCAGCGCCTTTATGCAAGTCTGAGGTCAGACATCAGCTTCAGAGTGTTAATTTCTGCTACCTTATACTTATCTTTAATCAGAGGTTTAGGATCGTGTGATTATGTCTGGTGAAAGTCAAATTAAACATTCACACACAATAAAGACAAACTCCTATTTTCTTAGTATAAAACAATCTTTACTTGCTAAAATCAGGGAAAGGGTGCACGGGAGGTTAAAAACAATAAATCCTCTCTACATAGCTAAGTTTCCTATACTTGCCAGAATGCTTTCTGGCAGTTACTAAGCTTATACCTTTGGTATTTCTAAAGGACATAAATACCCCATCTTCTCTAGATGAGATCCAAAAGGTAACTAACGTACTGCTTCCTCTTCTACACAAAGGATATAGAGAAAGCAGTAAAATGCAGATTACTTGTGTACCTGACAACAACCATGTATTCAATGAAGTTTCACACTGACCAATAGCTAACTAACACATTTCAGATTACATCACCTGATACAGCCGATCAGCATTCTATACAATCGATATTAACCCTTGTCTGTCTGACATGCAACGAAGGTCGCTACCTAATCCCCAACACAGAGAAATTAAACATCTCTCCAAAAGTGGGCTGAGCCAAGAGAGAGACAGAGACAGAGACAGAGAGAATGAGAGAAAGAACGAGAACGAGAGAGAGAACGAGAGAGAGAACCTGTTCAGCAGGGAAATAAGAAAAAGTCCAGATCCAAAGTTGGGTTCATCGGCACTCACTAAACCTTTTAAGAAATGAAATTGCATCATGGACTGCTTAGCATTTCTAGCATTGAGCCAGAAACAGAAGCTAGCTGCAGTGATCCACGCTCTGATTGCATCCAGGTTAGATTACTGCAGGGTGAAAGTGTAGGGCTGCCCTTGGAGGCTCTTTGGAAAGGTTGATCAGTTGAAAACACTGGCGTAAGCTGTAGGCTACAATCTGTTTCTGGCCACAATTCATGGTGCTGGTTCATCCCTTTTAAGCCCTAAGAGGCCTGGGAGAACGTGATGTGGAGGGATCCCAGTTACAATCCATTAAAGGCCTAGTAGTGCAGCCCTCGAACCACGATGCCACACTGGGTCCCCATGAGCATGAAGTTTAAGCCAGGGTTTGCTTTGCCATTATGTATGCAAGACATTTGCAAAGTTGGGATCATGGAGTAGTTGAAGCATCAGGAACATCTGGGATGAGGAAGCAGAAAACTGTGTGTGTGTGTGTGTGTGTGTGTGTGTGTGTGTGTGTGTGTGTGTAGGGTTGGTTTCCATTTGCGCCAGGGAGAAATGGAAATGGAAACCGAGATTTTCCAGGTCCACAACAGCAAGGATGAGAAATGATCCCTCATTTCATAGAATCATAGAGTTGGAAGGGATCACCAGGGCCATCTAGTCCAACCCCCTGCACAATGCAGGGATTTCACAACTACCTCCCCCACACACACCCAGTGACCCATACTCCATGCCCAGAAGATGCCCAAGATGCCCTCCCTCTCATCATCTGCCTAAGGTCATAGACTCAGCATGGCTGACAGATGGCCATCTAGCCTCTGCTTCAAAACCTCCAGGGAAGGAGAGCCCACCACCTCCCGAGGAAGCCTGTTCCACTGAGGAACTGCTCCAACTGTCAGAAAATTCTTCCTAATGTTTAGATGGAAACTCTTTTGATTCAATTTCAACCCATTGGTTCTGGTCCGACCTTCTGGGGCAACAGAAAACAACTCGGCACCCTCCTCTCTATGACAGCCCTTCACGTACTTGAAGATGGTTATCATATCCCTTCTCAGTCTTCTCCTCTTCAGGCTAAACATCCCCAGCTCCTTCAACCTTTCCTCATAGGACTTGATCTCCAGACCCCTCACCGTCCTTGTTGCCCTCCTCTGGACACGTTCCAGCTTGTCTACATCTTTCTTAAATTGTGGTACCCAAAACAGAACACAATACTCTAGATGAGGTCTAACCAGAGCAGAGTAAAGTGATACCATCACTTCTCATGATCTGGACACTACAGTTCTGTTGATGCTGCCTGAGATCGCATTTGCCTTTTTAGTTACCACATCACCCTGCTGACTCATGTTCAGTGTTTGGAAGTCCCAAATCCAGAGAGAACTCCAGGTGAGGGTTCTGTCAATTTTCCTGTAGTCCCCCAAAATTGTATACGTCTCTCTTTTTTCCTGATAGGTCAGCTGATTTACCAAGCGGCTTCGCCAGATGAAGAAGCTCTTGTGTCAGCGGCCAGGAACATGGGATACGTCTTTCTTTCCCGGACTCAGGATACGATCACCATCAGCGAGCTGGGCCAGGAGAGAACCTATAAGGTGTTAGCGCTCCTGGATTTCAACAGTGTGCGCAAACGGATGTCAGTTCTGGGTAAGCGGTTACGGAACCGGGATCCTTCCGGAAGTCTGTGTTTACCGCTTCCAAACAAGGTGGAACTCTCCTTTGTGAATTTCTCTCAACCCCTTTCAACCTAATGCCCACCGTGACACCCGTGGCGGTGAGTTCCTCAAGTTAGCCTGCATTTTGTGTGAAGTACTTCCCTTTGTCTGTCCTGAATCTACTTCATTGGGTACCTCTAATAGTTTGGAGAGGCCCCCTAAAAAGGTCTCTATCTCTCTCATTTCTCCATAGGGTTGCCAGGTCCCTCCTCGGAACCGGCGGGAGGTTTAGGGAGGCGGGGTTGGGGGGGCGGCGATCAGCGTCATTTATGCAATGACGTCCCTTCTGGTTTATGCGGAAGTGCCAGCACCATGCTGGGGGGGACGGGCGCTCTAACACTCATGAAAAAAATCTATAGTTTTTTCGCGAGTCTTAGAGTGTCCCCCCCCTCGTGATGACACCGATCACTCCCCCTCTCTTCCCTGGGGTCAGCGGGCAGCCAGCTTAATTGGCAGGCAATTGGCCACCATAACCAGGCAAATGGGAACCCTGTTTCTCCACCCCAAGCATAATTTTATAATCCGTTATCATGTGTCTCCTCCGCACACACGGTCATTTTTTCTCTAAACTGAAAACTGTTTCATTTTCTCTAACTTGTGGGTGTGTGGTCTCTTGACTTCAGTCCGGGATCCTGAAGGACGTATCAGACTCTACACCAAAGGGGCAGATGTGGTGATCCTGGAGAGACTTCACAGCGATCGGTCTTCTGAGGCCTACACGGTCAAGGCGCTGAATGTAAGTCTGGCACCAAGGAGGGTGGGGTTTTGGCAGGGGAGGGGCTTCAGTGCCATAGATTCCAATTGGCAAAGCAGCCCTACTTGTTACTGTTCCAGAGATTCTCACTGTCCCACATTTAGTGTATTCTATTACATTCATGCCCTGACCTGGATGGCCCAGGCTAGCCTGATCTCGTCAGATCTCAGAAGCTAAGCAGGGTCAGCCCTGGTTAGTGTTTGGATGGGAGACCACCAAGGAATACCAGGGTTGCTGTGCAGAGGAAGGCACTGGCAAACCACCTCTGTTAGTCTCTTGCCATGAAAACCCCCCAAAAAGGGGTTGCCATAAGTCGGCTGCGACTTGACGGCACTTTACACACACACACACATTACATTCATATCTAGGGTTCTCTAGATATGCCTTGGCAAACTTCAGGAGAGTTGAGAGGCAGTGCCTGAAGAGGGCAGAGTTTGGGGACAATAAGATGTCATATTTGGTGACATTCTAGGCTGTCTCACCCAGTCTCTATGGTTTTTACCATAGAGACCAGGATAAATTCCTAGAGCGTCACTATGTGGAGGCAATTTTTCTCCCACTCCTCATTTTCTTGGGGGCAGGAAATTGGGGCTAGGGCTGGGCAATTCCCTGCCCTGAGCAGGTAAATTGGAGGCCTATTCACATCCCATCCTTTGCAGCTTATAATTCTGTCGCCTCTCAGCATCAGGATTGGTCCAGGCACCTGCAGGAGAGATGCAGAATTCCCTCCTACAGAGGCTGATAGGAAGGAGGCATGGCCAGTTTAGTTTATTAATTAACTCGACTTTCAACTAAAAATGCCCCTAAGGTGGTTTATAGCTCTATAACATGCAACAAAAGTTAATACCAAAAAAACTGTAAAATGCAATAAAAATTCAGTTAAAAGAACATAAGAAATCAAGATAATACAATTTTAAAAAAATCTGTTTCTCAGCAGCGACCTTCCACTTGTCACACCGTTTATCAGTCTAATTCAGAGCCTCCAGGAAAGACAGGTCTTCAAACCTCAGGGAGAGAGTTCCAAAATTAGACCGTCTCCAAAGCCTGGTTCCCAGAACAGGGAATCATGCAGAGATATAGTGGGCACTCGGTGCCCACTATATCTCTGCATGATTCCCTATTCTGGGAACCAGGCTTTGGAGATGTCCAGCAGGAGTTAAACAAGCTTGGGCTTGTTTAGTGAACCTCAAGGGAGTATGAAGTTTGAGATGTGATGCTCTGCTCCTCCGTGGAGCTGCTTGGGCTCCTTTGCTAAACTGTTTGTGAAACGCACAGCAGCTGATACCATCCTTTCCCCCAGAGCTTTGCAGAGGAGACCCTCCGGACTTTGTGCCTGGCTACCAAAGAGGTCGTGGAGGAGGAGTATGCCCAGTGGAGCAAGAAGCACCACGCTGCCAGCGTCTCGCTCCAGGATCGTGCCCAAGAGTTGGACAAGGTCTACGAGGAGATAGAACGGGAACTCCAGGTAGGCCTTCGCTTTTGGATGGGGCCTTCAGGATGATTTTGGCAAGAGGGCTGCCTGGGTTCATGCATCCCCCTTTCAACGTCACTCCCCTCTGGAGAGAAATGAGGCTGTGGCTAGATTTTTCACATTGTTTTCCATCTGCTCAGAAATTGTCCTTTGCTAGGCAAATAGTGGCTGCCGAATGCAACTTTGTCTTATGTTATTAGGGTTGCTAACCTCCAGGTACTAGCTGGAGATCTCCAACCTGCCATTACAACTGATCTCCAGCTGATAGAGATCAGTTCCCCTGGAGGAAACCACCGCTTTGGCAATTGGACTCTATGGCATTGACGTCCCTCCCTACCCAAACCTTACCTTTCTCAGGCTCTGCCCCAAAAATCTCCCGCCGGTTGTGAAGAGGGACCTGGCAACCCTAATCTCATGTTATACAAGAGGGGAACCCATGAATACTTGGGGAGAGAATTCCTTCCAACCCTCCTGTCACCCACCACCCACTTCCACCTTCCTCTGTTTTCTTTCATTCCTTCTATGCTTGCTTCTTACTCAGATCATTGTTTTTTGTTTTTTAAACAAACCCGAATTGTAGACTTCAGGGGGCTGGTTTCGAACTGTTACGTGCAGTTACCCATCTTATTTCCTCTTTCAGCTTCTTGGGGTCACAGCCATTGAAGACAAACTCCAAGAGGGAGTCCCGGAGACCATCCACCTACTCAAAAGGGGAGGCATGAAAGTGTGGGTGTTGACCGGAGACAAGCAAGGTATGCCTGATTTGATTCTAGGGCCTCAGATCTGGTGTGAAAACTGCAGGCAGGGCAGAGTTGCTCCTTCCTTAATTTCTCCACCCCCTGCCAAACAGCACCCAGTTTGTTTCTTTCTCTAAGGAGGAGGCCATGGCTCAGTAGGAAGAGCATCTGCTTGGCGCGCAGAAGGTCTCAGGTTCAATCCCCAGCATCTCCCGTTAAAAAGAAACCTGGCATCTCCAGTTAAAGGGACTAGGCAAGTAGGTGATGGGAAAGACCTCTGCCTGAGACCCTGGAGAGCCATGGAGAGGGACTGTGGCTCAGTGGTAGAGCCTCTGCTTCGCATGCAGAAGGTCCCAGGTTCAATCCCAGGCATCTCCAGTCAAAGGGACTAGGAAAGTAGGTGATGGGAAAGACCTCTGCCTTAAACCCTGGAGAGCAGCTGCTGGTCTGAATAGACAATACTGACTTTGATGGACCGACGGTATGATTCAGTATAAGGCAGCTTCATGTGATCATGCTATCACGTGCTTTGTGGTTTCAGAGACAGCAGTGAATATTGGTTTTGCGAGCCAACTCCTGTCAGACGACATGACCATCCTCGGGGAAAGTGAGATCTGGTATGGAGGAGTGAGGGTTGAGGGGTGGAAGGGCTGACCCCATGGGTTTCTGCTTGACGTTCTGTTGCCGAATGTTCCACACTGTCCCAGCAGGTCAGCTGGCACTATGGTTTCCTGGCTACGGGTGGGGCCTGGAGACCTTCCGGGAGTATAACTGATCTCCTGACAATTGAGATCAGTTCCTCTGGAGAAAAGTGGCTTCTTTGGAATAGGGTTGCCAGGTCCCTCTGCTCCACTGGGGCACGCGACTTGTTCCATTAGGGTTGCCAACCACCAGGTACTAGCTGGAGATCTCCTGCTATTACCACTGATCTCCAGCCGATAGAGATCAGCATGCCTGGAGAAAATGGCCGGTTGGCAATTGGACTCTATGGTGTTGAAGTCCCTCTCCTCCCCCAAACCCTGCCCTCCTCAGGCTCTGCCCCAAAAATCTCCCGCCGGTGGCGAAGAGCGACCTGGCAACCCTATGTTCCATAGAGTTTTGGCATAGATTGCTAGAGTGTCCATGTCGCTTCCAGGTAAACCTGGAAGTGACGTTGGGACAATGTGTGGGTTGCATGTGCATTGCACATCTTCCCCTCCACCTGGCCCTCTTTTGCTCGTCGAACAAATGAGGTTGGCGAGCAGCCCAGTGGATTGGCGGGCTTTTGCCCGCCCCCACCGGGCAATTGGCAAGCCTCACTTTGGAATGTGGACTCTATGGCATTGTTCCCCACTGCGGTCCCTCCTCTTCCCAAACCCCGTCCTCCCCAGGTTCCACCCTCAGACCTCCAGGAATTTTCTAACTCGGAGTTGGCACCCCTAGGTGGCAGAGAGGGTGTGGCATGCCCATTTGCAGACAGGAAACAGATTGCTTGCGCTTGTAAAAAGCCTGTGTAGGAGCTGCTTTGCCAGGCTGTGGCTCAGGAGCCCCCCCACCCACTTTGTTCCCCCCAACCTCTCTTGCAGTGAAATCCTCAAATCTTCTAGCAATAGTGATCTCAGTTTGGCTGGCAGCGGAGAAGCCTTGTTCGGCCCCGACTCGCCTCAGCGTTTCCAGGCATCCTTCGCGCTTGACAAGACAGCTTTGGTGGTCACCGGTGACTTCTTAGTAAGATGGGATTTATGTATTTTTTGCTGCACCTCCTATTCCCAATGCAGATTTGTGAAGTGGGGTTAAGTCTGCAGCCATTTATTCAACTCATAAGCCATTTTTGTATGGTAATTAGCAGCGTGTTCCAGGCTGAAGTGCCCCACATATTTTTTTGAATTTTGCACACTGAACTGTCGTTCCAGAAGTGACTGCGAAGCCGGCGCATACCTGCTTCGCATTACAAAAGAGCCCATTTAATGCTACCTTTGGTGTTTGCCGCGAAGAATCCCCCCAAGGAACAATGCAAAACAACAGAGGCGTGTTAGCTATGCATATGCTAATGGCTATGCAAACAGAAACAAAGGAGCAGGCGAATGGGGGGAGTGGAACTTCTCCTTTTGCATCAGGACCGTGAAAAGGCGGCATTTAAGGTCGCATTTTAAAAAAGAGCTTTGAGCGAGCATCAAAATTGACCGTGCAAAAATGGCCATAGAGATGGTGGTACTTTCACACATGCCGAATAATGTATTTTCAATCCGCTTTCAATGCACTTGGCAGCTGGATTTTACTATGCAAAGGGGCAAAATCCACTCGCAAACCATCCTTAAAGTGCACTGAAAGCGGATTGAAAGTGGATTATTCAGTATGTGTAAAAGTGCCTGGTGTCTTTGACCTTTTATGATGTTTCCCCACTGTCACCCACGCCGACTACTTCGGGGCTCCCTTTTGATTATGCATGCCTTCTCCGCCTGTCAGAGGTCACCTCGCTCTCCCCGCACGTTTTGTGTGCATCTTCCAGATTCTGGCTAAAACAGCATCTGGAAAACATGAGCAAAACACATGGGGGGAGAGCGAGGTGACCTCTGATGGGCGGAGAAGGCATGCACAATCAAAAGGGAGCACCGAAGCAGTTGGTGTGGGTGACCATGGGGACACGTCCCTGCATAAATGGCCCTTATCTACCTGGTGTTGCCGGGCAAATCCTGGGAACTTTTGCAGGGCAGAGCCTGGGAGGGGGAAACATCGGGGGGGGGGGGCTGTGGTGTCTTCCTGGAGATCACATGGAAGTGGTCACAGCCCCCCCACACACACACTATAGGGATTACGCCGATCTCTATGGTAAAGACCAAAGATTGGGGGGAGGGGGGATTCCTAGAGTGTTGCAGGTGTGTGGGATGTTGTCACCCCATTTTTCTCTTGCTACTTAATTGATTAAGTGTGGGCAATTGAGTGTGGGGGCAGGAATTTGCCCACCACAGATGGGGACCTGTTTGTGTAGGGTTGCCAGGTCCCACATTGCCACTGGTGGGAGCTTTATTGTGGTGGGGCTGGGGGGGGGATCGGCACAATACCCTGTCACTTCCAGGGTAAACCTGGAAGTGATGTTAATCACCCCCTTTCAGCTGGACTGCTTCCGCTTGCCGGCCAGCTGAGAACAAGCAGGCAGCCCCCTTAATTGGCGGGCAATTGTCCTCCATTACCTGGTATGTGCCAACCCTACTGGTATGCCTCTATCTACCACTTGTCTGCACAATTTGAAGTTTGATTAAAGATATGCTAGAAAAAGTAACATGGTATCAGCCCTTGCAGCAGTGTGCGGAATGGCAAGTGTGTGCAGCACACCGCGGCCTCTCACGGTTCATCCATGCACGTTTCCACACATATCATAAGACTTACCACATTCAACGGGGCTTACTTCCAAGGAAGAGTACAAAAGCATCGCTAGAGACTCAAGAGGCAGGGGCTGAAGAATTACATCTTTAACAACGAATGCAGCTTTTAATAAGAGGGACCCTAAAACCCAAAGCCGGGATTATGAAAACCAGGGCTTGCAAATCAGGACTGAAACCCCACCACCACCACCGGTAAAAATAGAGACGGTTTGAATTTGCGATTTCTTCCCAGGACAAAATCCTTCATGCCACAGGGGATGAGCAGGAGACAAGGAAGCCAAGTGTCTGGGATCGGTTTCGCTGCGGCTGGGCGAAGGCCAAGGAGGACCCCAGGAATGCGGTGGAAGAGGCCTTTGTGGAGCTGGCCACGGCCTGCCAGGCAGTCATCTGCTGCCGAGTGACGCCCAAGCAGAAGGCTCTCATCATCCAGATGGTCAAGAGGCACAAGAACGCCATCGCTCTGGCCATTGGGGATGGGGCCAACGATGTCAACATGATAAAAAGTGAGGCTGGATCCCACCTAGGGCTGGTCCCCTTACTCGGAAATTCTTACTGGAAGTGACAACAGGTAGCTCTAGGAATCACCAGAAACTCTATGGTTTTGCCATGGAGTTTCTGATGATTCCTAGAGCTACTCTCAGTCACTTCCAGGGTAGCTCTAGCAATTGCTGGAAACTCTACAGCTTTGCCATAGAGATTCTGACAGTTCCTAGAACTACTCTTCGCCGCTTCGTTTTTTACCAGCACCGCATACAATGCTGTGACCCCGTTGCCCCTCCCACAGCTCTCCCACTAGTTGTCAGGCACCTAATCTCACTGCTCTTGATCTTTGGCTCTAAGGGGTAGGGAAGGTGGCCAACTTATCGTTTTGAAAAATACTCGCTGGTGGACGTTGGGCTTAGAGATGTAGCCATCTGCCCCCTTTCATGACTCTGTGTTGTCATTCATTCTTGTCCATTTTTATCCCTGGTGTTCCCAACTGATTCCCCCCCACCCCCACCCCTGTTTTCCACCATTTCAACCTCATTTGATCATTAAATACCTTTTACACCAAACAGACACAATAATGACACTGAAAAGCGCCTTAATTTTAATGGTATGAGGAAGCTGAAGTCCCAGATGGTCTGACAGGCTCTGTTTGCAAAAGGAACAAACAAAATTGAAACGGGGAATTTCCACATTGAACCAGGGGTCAAACAAGATTGGGATATCATCCGTCCGCACGATTTGCTTTCAGTGAGATAATCGATGGGACGAGAATTCAGAGACTCCTCTGCTTTCTACCCCAACTAACAGAATCAGGGCAACAGTTGAGGATCCAGTTGCCATGGCAAAAGGGATGTGTTTCATCCCTCCTCTTTAAGATCTTCCTTGGCAATCCTAGAATGTATGTTCCTGATCCATGCACATTTCTGGCAGAACAGCATTTTAAAAATATATATATTTATTATTTACATACTTTCTAGTTTCGTTTGGCATGCCCTCCGTGATCCCTCCATGCCCAAATTTTAAATTGTTGTAAAAACTTTAATTGTTGTATTTATGTCTTTATTGTTTTTAGCTCTGGTTTTAGTTGCTTTAGTTGCTTTAGTTGTTGTTGCTTGGTTGGTTTTAATGGTTTCTTAAGATGCGATTTCATTATGTATGTTTTAATTTGTCAGCTGCCTCGGTGGCCCTTGTAAGGGAGGAAAGGGGGATATAAATTTTGTAAAATAAATAGAATTAATATTTATATCTCGCCTTTCTGCCCAATCTGGGCCACTAGATTGCTGAATGATTAAAAAGAGAAAATTATGAAACAATCATAAAACCAGAAGTAAAATACATGGAGACACACACACACATATATAAACACAGACAACGCAATTAAAACACAGGGCAAGAAGGGGTCGTTGACGGAACGCCAACTCTTTACCCACTAGCAGAAGACCGTGATAGAAAGGGACGAACGAATATCACTAGGGAGGGGGTTCTACCGTTTGGGTACCGCGTCTATTAGTTTTATTAGTGGGGATAAGCTGGTACGTTCCCTTCGTCCCCACCGGCCGCCCAACATGTGATGAGAGGTGGGATCTCACTGGCTTCTCGCGAACGAGTAACGGTTTGCGGAGGCTGCTGGGTCGTGCGTTCCGGGCCCCGCCCAATTGGTTCTCTCCTTTTCTCTCCAGCCGCCGACATCGGGGTGGGGATCAGCGGGCAAGAAGGCATGCAGGCAGTCCAGTGCAGCGACTACGCCTTGGCGCAATTCCGCTACCTTCAACGGCTCCTCTTTGTCCACGGCCGATGGTCCTACCTGCGGATTTGCAAGTTCCTCCGATACTTCTTCTACAAGACGTTTGCGGGCATGATGTCGCAGATCTGGTTTGCTTTCTATACTGGGTTCACAGCCCAGGTGATTTAAAAAAAAATGTTTACAATTGAGGTCTTTCAATTCTGCCTTTCGGCTCTGAGCGGGTGTAGCTTAGTGTTTAGCGTGTATGCTGTGAGCCAGGAAGCCCCGGATTCTAATCTCTCCTTTGCCACAAAAAGCGTCTTGAGGAAGGTTCATGACTAGGGTTGCCAACCTCCAGGCGGTGGCTGGAGAATTCCTGCTATTACAACTGATCTCTAGGCGACAGAGTTCAGGTCCCCTGGAGAAAATGGCTTCTTTGGCAATTTGACTCTATGGTATTGAAGTCCTTCCCCTCTCCAAACCACACCCTCCTCAGGCTCCATCCCCAAAATCTCCAGATATTTCCCAACATGGACCTGGCAACCCTATTCATGACCCACCCTCTATAACAGAGGTGTCATACTCAGTTGTTATATGAAGGCTGGATATGACATAAATGTCACTTGGTCGGGCCGGGCCATGCCTCGCCAGCCCAGATCAAAGAGGGGGGATGGCTGCCTCGGCTGGCTCGCGAGCTGGATAAGAGCTCTCAAGGGGCCGGATCCGGCCCGCGGGCCTTGTGTTTGACACCTCTGCTCTATAATAGGGGGGTACTGTAAGGATTACTGATAACGTAGCTTCAACTCTAGAGGCAATCTTCATGTTCAGAAGCACCTTTCATCCGAATTCCAAATGACGCGGGCACTCTAGCAATCTCTGCTGAAACTCTATGGCTTTCATAAAGTTTCTGTGGAGGTTGCTAGAGCGTCCACGCCTCCGCGGTGCTTCTGGGTAAACCCAGAGGTGACACCAGCGCATCGCGTGGGTCGCGCGCACACATGTCACGCGCCTCCCCCTCCCCCTGGCTGTCTTTTGCCCATCGCCCCTCAGCTGGTTGGCAGGCAGTCCGGTGGATTGGCAGGCTTTTGCCCGACCCCACCGGGCAATTGGCAAGCCAACTATTATGGGATCTGCAGCTGAATCCAGGCATAAAAAGGGATGCCTGGATGCTTTCTGCTCTCTCTCTTTGATGGCCCTATCAATGGCAGTTTTAAATGGGAGGGAGGAGTATCTCTGCCTGAGCTGGGCCCAGGTATGCTGGAGAGCCAGCGTGGTGTAGTGGTTAAGAACGGTGGTTTGGAGTGGTGGAGTCTGATCTGGAGAACTGGGTTCAATTCCCTACTCCTCCACAGGAGCGGTGGGCGCTAATCTGGTGAACTGGATTTGTTTCCCCACTCCTCCACGTGAAGCCAACTGGGTGACCTTGGGCTAGTCACAGCTCTCTCAGCCCCACCAACCTCATAGGGTGTCTGTTGTGGGAAGGGGAAGGGAAGGTGATTGTAAGCTGGTTTGAGTCTCCCTTAAGTGGTGGAGAAAGTCGGCATATAAAAACCAACTCTTCTTCTTCTTCTTCTTTTTCTTCTCTTTTCTCTGTAGTCTTAGCAACATCAAACGGTGCCTGGGCAGAGGAAGGGAGCTCGTAGCTGGAGCAGGCCATGCCTTTCCCAGTGCCTCGCAGGAACAAAATAAGCCACGGTCAGCCCAGTGAGGGGATATCACCACATGGCCCTGCCCGGCACTCAGTTGTCTACCTCTGTTCTCTCTTCCCTTGCAGCCCCTGTTGGAGGGATGGTTTCTCGCGCTTTATAACGTCTTCTACACTTCCTATCCAGTACTGTGCATGGGGATGTTTGAACAGGTAAGCTGGGGTTGGCCTCCGACATTCGGCAGCTGAAAACATGGAGAGGGGAGTGCTGGTGACACCCACAGGTGTGTCTCTCCCCCACCCCAAGGATAGGGTTGCCAGGTCCCCCCTCTCCTCCAGCGGGAGGCTGTTCGGCCACTATCAAGAATGTGTGTGCACGCGCGCGCCAACACACACGCATCACTTCCGGTTGAGAACCGGACGTGCCGCCTCGCAAGGGGCCTTATACCTCTTAGTTTGAGTTTAAAGCTGCCCTTTACCACTCAAACTAAGAGTTTGGGTGATATAAGGCCCCTCGCGAGGCGGCACTTCCACTTCTAACCTGGAAGTGCCGTGCACGCGGTATGTATGCGCGTGGGCACGTTTGCCCGCCGACCCTCAGGTCGGAGACTGTGCTTGGCCTGCGGCATGCTGAACCTGTTTTCCACAACAAGGCTCAAAAACTGATGCGGTGTTAGTGGTGTTGAACTGGGGGGTGGTGGTTGAGAGGAGGCCTTTTATGTCACTCTGGTCTCCTTAGAGGGCAGGCAGAATAAAAAATAAGACAGGTAGTTGGACTCTTGGAAGGGTGGCAGAACTTCCTCTTTGAAGGAGGGTGGAGCTCCCCTTATACCTCTCAGTAAGCCTACACTACCTCGCAGGGGTGTTGTGAGGAGAGGCACTTATGCCACTCTGGGCTGGCTCCCTGGATGGCGGGTAGAATAAAAATGGGGTGGATCTTTGAGGGGTGGAGAGCTTTTGAGGAGGAGGAAGAAGAAGAGTTGGTTTTTATACCCTGCTTTTCTCTACCTTAAGGGGAATCGAACCAGCTTACAATCGCCTTCCCCTCCCCACAACAGACACCTTGTGATGTAGGTGGGGCGGAGAGAGTTCGGAGAGAGCTGTGACTAGCCCAGGGTCACCCAGCAGGCTGCATGTGGAGGAGTGGGGAAACCAACATGATTCACCAGCTTAGAGGCCGCCGCTCAGGGAGAGGAGCGGAGAGTCGAACCCGGTTCTCCAGATTAGAGTCCGCCGCTCTTAACCACTACACCACACTGGCTCTCAGGGAAAACCATCAAAAGACAGGGACCAGGGGGACTTACTGTTTTTTGCCTTACTCACCGCAGCAGCAACAACTCGTAGGCCCCCTCCTCCAAATGGGGCTGGGTAAGTCCCTCCCTCTGGTCTAATGCCTACGCACCTTCTCTTTCCCGCCACCCTTAGGACGTGAACGCTGAGAAAAGCTTGAAGTTCCCTGAGCTCTACAAGGCGGGCCAGAAAGACCTCTTCTTCAACTTCCGGACCTTCTGCCTTTCCTTCATCCAGGGCTCTTTCGTCTCCCTGGCCAGCTTCTACATTGCTCTCTGGGCCTGCGAAGATAAAGTTGGCGTCAGGATCGTGGGGGATTACCAGTCCTTCGCCATGATCGTGGCCACCTCGGCAATATTGACCGTCACGGTGGAGGTAAATCTTGGCCAGGGTGGCATCAGCCCGGGTTTGCCAGGTGCCCACTTGCAGAGGGTGAAGTCTTGCCTCAATGGCCCATGCTCCATCAACTTAGGAGCGGAAAAGACACGGCGGGGATAACATTGTGGATGCTGTGATGTCACTTCCGGGTAGGGCCGCAGGCGCCAAGTTCGGAAATGCCTGGAAAGTTTTGGGGCGGAGCCTGGGGTGGGCGGGCCTGGGGGAGGGGAGGGACTTCGATGCCATAAAGCCCGATTGCCCATCGGCCATTTTCTCCAGGTGGACTGATCTCTATCGGCTGGAGATCAGTTCTAATAACAGGAGGTCTCCAGCCACCACCTGGAGGTTGGCAACCCTAGGCTCCACCCCCAGTTCTCCAGATATTTCCTAACCTGGAGCTGGCAACCCTATTCTTCAATGCTCTTCTTTTGTTCTTCCCTTCTCCCTGGGTAGATCATTCTGGACGTCAAATTCTGGACCGTCTTCTCCGTGATGGCCATCTTCCTCAGCTTAGTTCTCTACTGCCTTTGCTCCTACCTCACCCAGAGTTTCCAGGCTTACACAACGGCCCCCACCGTGTTCCAGTTCCCCGGTAAGAGGCCTCCAAACTGGAATTCCTTCTCGCCTTTTCCCTTTGCAGGTGGAAAGAAAGGGCAGAGGTGGGGGCTGGCTTTCTTTAAGGGGCGAGGTTGACTTAGGATTGCCAGCCTCCAGGTGGTGGCTGGAGATCTCCTTCTATTACCACTGATCTCTAGCTGATAGAGATCAGTTCCCCTGGAGAAAAGGGCAGCTTTGGCAATAGGACTCTGTGGCGTTGAAGTCCCTCCCCTCTCCAAACCCTGCCTTCCTTAGGCTCCGCCCCCAAAATCTCCTGGTATTTCCCAACCCGGAGCTGGCAAACTTAGGTTGGCTTTCTGTGGAATCCCCACCATGGACAACGGAAAGGGCTCACTGCCCCAAACAGTGCCGGCATTACAAAAGTCTAGGGTTGCCAGGTCCCTCTTTGGCACCAGCAGGAGGTTTTGGGGGCAGAGCCTGAGGAGGGCGGGGTTTGGGGAGGGGAGGGGCTTCACTGTCATAGAGTCCAATTGCCAAAGAGGCCATTTTCTCCAGGTGAACTGATCTCTACTGGCTGGAGATCAGGTATAATAACAGGAGACCTCCAGCTAGTACCTGGAGGTTGGCAACGTGGGGCCTGACAACCCTAATTGGCGGGGGCTAGGCAGATGGTTGAAGGGTTTAGGGGGGAGGAAGGAAGGAAAGTGGAACTGTTGGTGGGGATGAAGCTGGTTGACCAGGAAGGGGGTCTGTGCGGGGGGAAAGTGTGTCCAGGAGAGTTGTGCAGGGGGGCGTCTCAAGAGAGGAAGAGGTGGGACCAACACAGAGGGAAGGGATTTCCATCCCGCCTGAGTCCTCTAGGGTTCCCTCACCTTTTAGTCACATATTACGGGATCTAAGCGACCTCCGACTTCCACTTGCTCTCAGATGCCTCCAAGAACGCACTGACAGACCCAACTGCGCTGCTGGTCATCTTGCTCTCCGTCATCGTGAACACCATCCCCTCCCTCGCCATCCGCTTCATGCACAGCATCACGGTCCCGAGAACCATGTCGGAGGTGAGCGCCGCTCTCGTGATAGCCGTCGAGCAGCAGCCAAAGGGCTGCGTCAAAGAGTACAGCCCTTGGAGGGGGAGCCTTTGGTGGAGCCAGTTGGGAAAGACATTTGGAGGACAGGAGAAGGCCACGGCTGCCCTTGGCCATTTGCTTGCTGGGGGTAAAGGAAGATGACTGGGGAAGGCACTGGCAAACCACCCCGTAAACAAAGTCTGCCTAGTAAACGTCGGGATGTGACGTCACCCCATGGGTCAGGAATGACCCGGTGCTTGCACAAGGGACCTTTACTTTTGTGAGGAAAAGGCTGGTTAGAAGAACGTTTTTGGCTTTGCAAGGAAGAGGGGTCAGGGGCTGAGCACGGGCATGCAGTCCCAGGTTCAGTCTTGGACACTAGCACCTAAACGTTTCTTGGGAAAGACCTTTCTCTGCCTGAGACCCTGGAGAACTGTGACCGGTCGCAATAGAGAGCACCGCACTAGATATGGCATTGTTCTGCTATGGGATATCAGCTTTAGGGGCTTAGAGCAATCTACAGTTGACATGGAGGGGAAATGGAAGGGAGGGGTCTTGGGATGCTTCCTGCCCTCCCCTTGATGGCACCATCGGTGGCAGCGGGAATCTAGAAGGCTGGGGTGGGGGGGAAGCTGAAGAAGGGGAGAGGCGATCAGTTGGCAAGGGGCTACTCCCCCAGTGGTGCAAAAGGCTGTCCCCATGGTAACCCCATGGCTGGATAACGGAAGACACAGAGATGAGGCCTCAGAATGGGGAAGGGAAACTGGGAGATCTGGTCTCTCAGTAGGCAGTTCCTACAAAGGAATTGGTCATCTTGATCATCTTCTGGGCATGTAGTGGGGGTCTCTGGGGGTGGAGGTAGTTGTGAATTCCCTGCATTGTGCAGGGGGTTGGACTAGATGACCTTGGTGGTCCCTTCCGACTCTGTGATTCTATGATCTAAAGGGCAGGTGGTGGCAGCGGCCTCTCTCTGGAGGGGGAGAAAAGCCCTTCCCTTCCCCACAACAGACATCCTGTGAGGTAGGAGGGGCTGAGAGAGTGTGACTAGCCCAAGTGTTGGGGGCACCAGGTGGGGGGCACGCGCAAGGTGGACAGCCACTGGTACCCAGGTGGTGCTCAGGTGTCTGGTACTCAGACACCTGAGAGGCCCCGGTGGAATAGGGCCTGCAGGTCAGAAAAGAGCGGAAACTCCAGATTTCCAAAGGAATCCACTGATCTACCAGTGTGGTGTAGTGGTTAAGAGCAGTGGTTTGGAGCGGTGGACTCTGATCTGGAGAACTGGGTTCGATTCCCCACTCCTCCACAGGAGCGGCGGAGGCTAATCTGGTGAACTGGATTTTCCCCCCACTCCTACACATGAAGCCAGCTGGGTGACCTTGGGCTAGGCACACTCTCTCAGCCCTTCCTACCTCACAGGATGTCTGTACTGGGGAGGGGAAGGGAAGGTGATTGTGAGCCGGTTTGATTCTTCCTTAAGTGGTAAGAGAAAGTCAGCATATAAATACCTTCTTCTTCCTCTTCTTCTTCTTCTTCTTCCTCTTCCTCTTTCTCCTCTTCCTCCTCCTCCTCTTTTATTGCTGATTTTTGGCAGATGGCTCAAGTGCGGGACCTGAAGATGAAGATGAGCATGGTGGAACTCACTTCTCATGTCCGGAGAGATTCCCACTGGAGCCGCTCGAGTTACGCCTTCTCGCACAAGGAAGGTTACGCCGACCTCATCTCCAAGGGCGCCAGCATGCGCATCAAGGGCCCCCGAGTCTGCAGTGAACTCAATGGCTTTCACCGCACGCCGCTGCCTGGCAAAGAAGGCTCTGTGCCCGCCGCGGACGTTGCCTACAGTCATGACGTTACCGCACAACAGACGTTTCTGCCCTGTTGACCCGGCAAGGGGCAAAGTTGTGATTTAAATCCAAAGTGAACAGTCCCAGATCTTCAGACTGCCAGTCACAGGGCTCAATATTGCACATCCTTTCTGCTCTTGAAGAGGTCTGTGAGCACTCATAGTCAAGCCGTGAGGTTCTGGGTTCAAATCCTGGTAGCCCTGGCTTTATTGAGAGGCTGTCCCTTTCTGGCATGGTGCCTGAAGATTAGCTCTGTCTCCTTGCTTGGAACTCAGTGGCTCAGTTGCAAATTACAATCTTCTCGCTCTAGTCATAAAGCAGAGGAAAGCATACGTACCTGGGCACACTAACAAGTGTGAAAAACCACCCCTTTAAGGATTAGCAAATTAATTCTTCTTTGGTTTGATTTATCTTTTGGCCGGCGGTTTCGTTTCTCACCTTTGCGCTGTCAATATTCTCGACTCATTTGCCTCAAGTGTGCACCTCATTCTGATAGGCAAACTGTACCTGTACTTACACGAACACCGGCAATCAGTTGGTACACATAATGCTGATTTATGAAATCGAGGAGGAAGAGCACGACACTTTGGGGTCAAAACATTCGGCCTGCAAAAATGGAGAATTTCCCGGGTTGACTTGTGAGAGGGGGAAGCAAAACGGAGACGGAAATTTCCGGTTGAAACAGCAATGTTTCTCACACCTTCCAAATGTTTTAAAAGTGCACTTTAATGAGACTGCCTGTGGGATCTATCACATGTGCAGTGGAGTGGTACATTTAGAAAAAAAAGAGGCCTGAACACCTGGACCCCAAATTCCAGTTGTGGTGGAGGGGAAAGGGTATATATGCTCAGAGGCTAGCGACTTGATATATTTCAGCCATGAGTACTGGCCAAGAAACTAGCCTACGGGCCGAGTCCTGGGGCCGCTGTGCCCAAAGTCCCGAAGGACATAAGAAATTGGCCTCCGGCATTAGACAGTGGGTTGGTTCCCGTCGCTCTGATCTACACAATCTACGGGTTCTTTCCTCATGCTGGTAGCTTTCTCCTGATGCAAGAGGCTCTTGATGCAAGATGCCCTCCCTCTCACGATCTGCCTAAGGTCATAGAATCAGCATTGCTGACAGATGGCCATCTAGCCTCTATGTAAAAACCTCCAGGGATGGAGAGCTCACCACCTTCCATGGAAGCCTGTTCCACTGAGGAACCGCTCTGTTAGAAAATTCTCCCTAATGTCTTTCATTTGCATAAAAAATGTGAATGGTAATATTGACAGGAGGCCACAGAAAAAGCCCTCAATGCAAAATCGCGTCAAGATTGCTTTTTGTGCAATACTTGCATTTTTGTTTTTAAATGCCCCAATTTTGGTGTGAATGTACAAATGCACGTCGATAGCTTGCATCGATAATATTTTGTGACCTGCCTGCAGGAGTGCGTTGTGTATCAGACAATGTGCCAAATGGATCTAGATGCAATCAGATGTACCTGTACATCAAAAAATATATATATTCTGGGATGCATTCCTGCACATGTGTGCATCAGAAAGTGGGGGCAGGAAGGAGAAGACGAAGGAACAAAGACAAAATTTGCTCATCCCTATGTTTTATGTTTTAACAGCATTTTCAAGTGGTTGTATTGATAGTTTAAATTGGGAGCTACGTGGAGTTTCTTTTCAGGAGCAGGGCGGTAGATGTATTTCAAATGAACTGACGCAATTAACACTAACTCCTCTCCCGATATTGTAATTAATTAGAGACCATCCATAAGCATTCAGAGTCCTTGTCAAGTCAAGTATTATTTCAATACAATATAAGCTCTAGGTGCCCTGACCTGGATGGCCCAGGCTAGCCTGATCTTGTCAGATCTCAGAAGCTAAGCAGGGTCAACCCTGGTTAGTATTTGGATGGGAGACCACCAAGGAATACCAGGGTTGCTGTGCAGAGGAAGGCACTGGCAAACCACCTCTGTTAGTCTCTTGCCATGAAAACCCCAAAAAGGGGTCGCCATAAGTCGGCTGCGACTTGACCACACTTTACGCACACACATCAGCTCTAGATAAAAATCAAAGTTAGGTTAAAATCATAAAATAAAATAATAAAAGTTGATGATTCTGGAAGGATGATTTGAAGAAAAGGAGGAAAGATCTTCTACTGGGGAAGGTTTTCAGTTAGCCGTTTACGAATCCCTCTAGACCGGAGGCAGAATTTGGCTGCTTGAATGGTTCTCTCCTGAGAGGAGTCTGCTAAGAGAAGGGAAACTTTAGCTTCTTCCGATCTCCCAGGGAAGGATGACAATATGGGGAGAATGTACTGCGATCTTATGTCGTTGTAGAAGGGACGTTGCAGCAGAACATGTTCTATTGTTTCCACTTTCTCTGTTTTGCATGGGCAGAGTCCTTGTATGAAATTGGAGGGTTCCACCCAGGTGCATTACCAAGAGGATCCTCTAGGAGGCGCCAGAACCACACAATGGTCAAAAAGATTTTCTGCTGTTGCGCTCATCACCGCCCTCTGCTGGACAGATGCAGTAATTTGGTTTCTATTGACGTTTTTAGCTAGTCTGAATCGCCCAAAATTACTCTCCAGCTTTGTTTCAATGTAGCGATGGTTCCAAAATTGTCCCCGTCTGAATTTCTCCCTGGATTCTCAAGTTGCAAATTACCCTCCCTGGTTTCCTAAGTGGAAATGATGCATTAGGAATCCTCCCCTCTTCTGCTTTTTTTAATTTGCAATACTCACAGAGGGTGTTTTTTTTCTTCTGCTCAGAGCGTTCTGATCAGACCAAGGGAGAGGGCTGCTGTTTTTAATATTTTCAAAGGGGAGATCTCCATTCCTCCCCCCCCCCCACTTTTCTATCCACTACCATCAAACGGAGTTTGCTATTTCTGGTGGTCTCCATTCGAAGGTGGCTACAAAGTGCAGGTTTGAGGCTTTTCAATCATGGCCCGAAACACCTTTTTCTTCCTCCTACCCCTTTCTGTTCTGAGCACCCAGCTTCATGGAGTTCTGGGGAACTTGAAAGCTTCCTTACTCTGTTGTGACTGTTTGGTTGGTCTTAACAATAAGAAAGATGTAGACCAGCTGGACAGTGTCCAGAGGAGGGCAACAAAGATGGTGAGGGGTCTGGAGACCCAAGTCCTATGAGGAAAGGTGGAAGGAGCTGGGCCTGTTTAGCCTGAAGAGGAGAAAACTGAGAGGGGATATGATAACCATGTTCAAGTACTTGAAGGGCTATCATATAGAGGAGGGTGCCGATGTGATTCCTTAGAGCACCCACTCCAAAGCGGCCGTTTCTTCCAGGGGAACTGATCCCTGTCATTGGGAGATCAGTTGTAATTCTGGGTGATCTCCAGGACCCAACTGGAGGTTGGCAACGCTGTTCTAATGCATTGTGGCATCAACCCAGTCTTGGTTTCTGTTTGCAAATATCTTCATTTTAAAAAAAAGTATATTTCCTATGTTTTTCCAATAAAGCCAGCTCAGTGGCTTTGAAAATCCCAACTGGTCTTTGGCTCGTCATGTAGCAATGCAGAAAAGAACCAAGGGTGTGTGTGTGTGAATATCCATGATCAGCTCTAGCAACTGGTTTATAAACTAGTTTCAGAGAAAGCTGGTCGAGGGGGTGGTTCAATTGTGGAACTCCCTGCCCCAGGATGTGGCGATGGCTGCCAACTTGGAAGGCTTTAAGAGGGGAGCAGACACGTTCAGGGAGGAGAGGGCTATCCATGGCTACTAGTCAAAATGAATACTAGTCATGATGCATCCCTAATGTATTAAGTGCTGTCGAACACAGGCGGGATAATGCTGCTGCAGTCATCTTGCTTGTGGGGCTTCCTTGAGGCACCTGGTTGGCCACTGTGTGAACTGACTGCTGGACTTGATGGGCCTTGGTCTGATCCAGCAGGGCTTTTCTTATGTTATTATATTCCTTCCTTCCTTCCTTCCTTCCTTCCTTCCTTCCTTCCTTCCTTCCTTCCTTCCTTCCTTCCTTCCTTCCTTCCTTCCTTCCTTCCTTCCTTCCTTCCTTCCTTCCTTCTCTCTACAATATCAGAGGAGCATGCCTATTATACCAGGTACTGTGGGACACTGGCAGGATGCTGCTGCCGTCATCTTGTTTGTGGGCTTCCTAGAGGCCCCTGGTTGGCCGCTGTGTGAACAGACTGCGGGACTTGATGGGCCTTGGTCTGATCCAGCAGGTCTGATCCGGAGATTTTGGGGGCAGAGCCTGAGGAGGGCGGGGTTTGGGGAAGGGAAGGACTTCAATGCCATAGAGTCCAATGGCCAAAGCGGCCATTTTCTCCAGGTGAATTGATCTCTATCAGCCTGAGATCAGGGGGAGGGGAAGCGGCATTGTCTACATTGTTTCACCATTTCTGGGGAAAACTGGTAAGTGATCTAGGGTAACTCCCGGAATCCCCAGTCACTCTGTGGTTTTACCATAGTGTTTCAAGCAATTCCTAGAGCGACCCTAGGTTTTCCTTGGAAGTAACATTGCGACATAGCTGACGTTGTTGGGTTTTTAAAATCCCCTCCCACCCCCCCGCCATCGCTTTGCCTCCCGCCACAATGGGAGGCCAGGTATTCCTAGCAAAGACTCCTTTTTCTTACTACTTATGAATGAAGGGGGAACAACTTACCCAAAGTTTAAATACATGGCTGTTAGTCTAAAAGACTGTTCATTGTTAGGGTTGTCAACCTCCAGGTGATGGCTGGAGATCTGCTATTACAACTGATCTCCAGCCGTTAGAGATCAGTTCCCCTGAAGAAAATGGCCGCTTTGGCAATTGGACTCTATGGCATTAAAGTCCCTCCCCTCCCCAAACCCTGCCCTCCTCAGGCTCCGCCCCCAAAATCTCCAGGTATTTCCCAACCCAGAGCTGGCAACCCTATTCATTGTACTTTACAAAAAATGTTGATATCTGAGTGGCCACTTTTCATTTTCTGTGAACTTTTGCACACTGTTTTCCTAATTGTATGAAAGCTGCCATCATAAACATACTTATTGGGAAGCTGGCCCTGTTAAAAGGCACGGCGTTTATTTCTAAGTAGAGTGGGAATGTTTAATTGATTTTGCTTAGTTAGACTAACTAATTAAAAGCTTTAGGTGCAACTCAAAGATGCCCGTGATTAATTTAGTGGCAGATTTTTTTAAATATAAAAATGTTTATGAAAGCAACTGTTGCAGGGCCCTATTGCAGATACAGTTGCCAGCTCGAGGTTGGGAAATACCCGGAGATGTTGGGGGTGGAGCCTGAGGAGGGCGGGGTTTGGGGAGGGGAGGGACATCAGTGCCATAGAGCCCAATTGCCAAAGAGGCCAGTTTCTCCAGGTGAACTGATCTCTATCGGCTGGAGATCAGCTGTAATAGCAGGAGATCTCCAGCCACCACCTAGAGTTTGGCTACCCTATTTGTATCGCCTGAAGATCAGTTGTAATAGCAGGAGCTCTCCAGCCACCACCTGGAGGTTGGCGACCCTAATTGTAGAAGAAGCAGATTCTTTCTTGCACAGGTGGGAAGGCCGGTTCTAAGAGAGTGCAACATGGGAAATGTGTGTGCAACATGGTAAACCGCATAAAGGGTTAAGACAGGGTTTTGTGGTAGCAATAATTGCAAAATGTGGTTATTAAAATACAAAAACCTGAAGGCTGACAAAAAGAAAAGATGCTTGCCCTGACCTTGTCAGTGAAGGGACTACGTTTATTCAGTGGGGGAATAGGAGAGCGACTCTGCATAAGCTCAGAGGTACTCTTTTTTTATATTACCTTAATACTGGAAAGCCCCCGTACTACTAACTGGCTTGGGGCTGCCCCCCCCCCCCGATCCTAAACCCAGTTTGAAATTTGACAGGCTGCCTTCCTCACTGACCCCCTCCCCCCCAGGGTTGCCTGGTCCCTCTTTGCAACCGGCGGGATGTTTTTTGGGGGGAGCCTGAAGAGGGCGGGGTTTGTGGAGGGTAGGGACTTCAATGCCATAGAGTCCAATTGCCAAAGTGGCCGTTTTCTCCAGATGAATTAATCTCTATTGGCTGGAGATCAGTTGTAAGAGCAGGAGATCTCCAGCTACTACCTGGGGGTTGGCAACCCTAACCCTTCCACTGAACCAGATTCTAGCCATGGGCCTGGTGGTTGGGTCTCCTTAGAGGGTCGGGTCTATATGCAGGGTGGAGCCAGAGGATGTACGACTCCTCTGGAACGTTGTTTCACCCCAGATAAGACTTTTTAAAAATTGGCATTAAACCTGCGGAAAGGCCAGTGTCCATTTGAAGAGCAGGAACCTCTTTTCAGAATAAGAAGGGGTGCGTTCAGAAACCAGGGAAGAGACAATCCTCTCCATGTAATTTTTATTGCTCTCGTGGATAGATTGCTGGTTTCTTTTCTTTTTTGCCACTGATGTTCCTTCCTCCCCGTTCCATTTTTTTTTTCATTTATCTGCTGTCAGCTCAAAGCTGACATCAAAAACAAGGTGCTAAGTTGGAATGGGAAGGGCAGCCATGAAGGAGCTAGAAAATATTTTGAAGTGTAAGGATGTGTCACTGGCCACCAAGACTAGATTAATTCATGCCATCGTATTTCCTATTGCTATGTATGAGTGTGAAAGCTGGACAGTGAAGAAAGCTGATAGGAAGAAAATAGATTCCTTTAAAATGTGGTGTTGGAGGAGAGGGTTACGGATATCCCGGACCGCCAAAAAAACAAATCAGTGGGTTATAGATCAAAACAAGCCTGAACTGACCCTAGAAGCTAAAATGACTAAACTGAGGCTATCGTATTTTGGTCACATCATGAGACGACAAGCGTCACTGGAAAAGACAGTCATGCTAGGAAAAGTTGAGGGCAGCAGGAAAAGAGGAAGACCCAACAAGAGATGGACGGACTCAATAAAGGAAGCCACGGCCTTCAATTTGCAAGATCTGAGCAAGGCTGTCAAAGATCGGACATTTTGGAGGACTTTCATTCCTAGGGTCGCCATGAGTCGGAAGCGACTTGACGGCCCTTAACACACACACACACAAGTTGGAATGGAAAAAATGTGCAAAACGAGAAGCTGGCGGGGAAACGGACAGGTTCATTGTTAAGCCCCCTTGAACCAAGAGGGAAGGTGGGATAGAAATGTTTTTAATTAACAAACACACAAACAAACAAATTCATTCCGTACAAGAGAGAGAAAAATATATCATAACGGGGATATTCAAATGGACCAGACAACTTTTCAGTCCCCTATGAGGAAAAAAATAATACTGCCAAGAGGCATCTTGGATTCCCCAAAGAAAGATTCCCTTGATTCTCCTTCATTCAGAAGAACAGACACAAGACAGTCAAGTTGAACAGATTCTATGTTGGTACCTTGCCTGGCTTTTTGGTAGGGTTGCCAACCTCCAGGTTCTAGCTGGAGATCTCCTTCTATTACCATTGATCTACAGCCAATAGAGATCAGTTCTCCTGGAGAAAATGGCCGCTTTGGCAATTGGACTCTATGGCATGGAAGTCCCTCCCCTCCCCAAACCCCGTCCTCCTCGGGCTCCGCCCCAAAAACCTCCCGCCAGGGGCGAAGAGGGACCTGGCAACCCTAATTTTTGACCCCTCAGGGCAAATTCTACTCTTGAAATTTTGTATCTTTACTCCCCCTCCCAGTTGAGAGCTGGTATTTTTCATTCAGGCATACTCAGAGGGCCAAACAAGATGTGACGGTGTCCTTGTGGTCACTCCACGGATGTCGCCGCCATTTCAAAATGCCATGGGAGACCGATCATGATGAGGCCTGCAGCATGGCATTTTTATCCCCCCCCAACACACACAACAGTCGCTTGGGGTACAGCTGTTTCGATAAGGCGCAGCGGGAGGGGGGACACGAGCATAGTTACATTGTGGAACTCCCTGCCCCAGGATGTGGTGATGGCCGCCAACTTGGAAGGCTTTAAGAGGGAAGTGGACATATTTATGGAGGAGAGGGCTATCCATGGCTAATAGTCAAAACGGATACTAGGCAGGATGCATACCTATTCTCTCCAGGATCTAGCGTTGCCAGGTCCCTCTTCGCAGGAGGGCAGGGTTTGGGGAGGGGTGGGACTTCCATGCCATACAGACCAATTGCCAAAGCAGCCATTTCCTCCAGGTGAACTGTTCTCTATCACTTGGAGTTCAGTTGTAATAGCAGATCTCCAGCTTGTACCTGGAGGTTGGCAACCCTACCAGGATCAGAAGAGGTTGGCAACCCTACCAGGATCAGAGGAGGTTGGCAACCCTACCAGGATCAGAGGAGCATGCCTATTATCTTAGGTGCTGTGGAACACAGGCAGGATGCTGCTGCTGCCGTCGTCTTGTTTGGGGGCTTCCTAGAGGCACCTGGTTGGCTACTGGGTGAACAGACTGCTGGACTTGATGAGCCTCGGTCTGATCCAGCAGGGCTTTTCTTATGTTCTTATGTTCAATCTAGTGCTGTGGGCCCATTCAGGATTGGGCCTTCATGGCCTTTTTAAATGACTTTAAAATGGCGGTCACATCCTCATGGTAGCCACGTAGGGTTGCCAGCTCCATGAGGTTTGGGGAATGGAAGCTGGGGAGGGTGGGGTTTTGGGCGGAAGGAACCTCAGTGGGGTATAGTGCCCTACAATCTACTCTCCAAAGCAGCCATTTTCTCCAGAGGAACTGATAGGGTTGCCAGCTCTGGATTGGGAAATACCTGGAGATTTGGGGGTGGAGCCTAGAGGGGCGAGTTTGGGGAAGGCAGGGACCTCAGTGGGTTATGAATGCCATAAAGGCCACCCTCCAAAGCAGCTGTTTTCTTCAGGGGAACAGGCAGGAGCTCTACAAAACTCCAGCGGACGTGTGTGGTGCGCGCGCCTGGCACAGCATGCGCACACACCTTGCACAATGCGCCTATGTCACTTCTGGGTCTACCCAGAAGCAACGCAGATGCTCTAGCGATCCCGGCCAAAACTCTATGGTTTCCATAGAGTTTCAGTTGAGGTTGCCAGAGCATCCGCGTCGCTTCTGGGTAGATCCGAAAGAGACGTGTGCAGAGCATGCGCGTGCCCGCTGTCCCCTCTAGCCCTCAGCTGGCCGGTGGGCAATTGGGTGGATTGGCGGGATTTTACCCGCCACCACCAGGCACCTGGCAATCCTAAGGGGAACTGATCTTGGTGGTCTGGAGATCAATTGTAATAGCAGATACCACTTGGAGGTTGGCCATCCTCGGAACTGACCTTTGTTGTCTGGAGATCAGTTGTAATTCTGGGAGATCTCCAAATCCCACCTGGAGGTTGACAACCTGATGACCACAAAGATACTGTCATGTCTAGTTTGGCCCTAAAAGCACAGCTTTCAGGATGTCAACATGAAATATATTTCTAGTTCTTATCTAGAAGATAATTGCGTTTCAGAGATATGGGGTGGCCACCTTTTGGAACGAGATCTGCTGCAGAAAGTCGACTGCACAATGCACATGAAGCTGCGGGAGCGCAACTGAATGACAAAAAATAATTTATTGAAGAAACCGAAAGCAGGAGCATACAATACAGTCATGGAACAGTAGAGAACAACGTGAACAAATAGAATTCCCCTCCCCTTTTCCAAAATCCGTTCAAAGGATGCCACGGGGTAACCCAGGTCTTGGGACCCCTGATCCCACCAACACAGACCATTTCCGGGTTTTCTTCCCCCCCTCTTTTGGATAAAGTGCCCAACACATAAGAATTCATCTTCCAAACAGCTATGAAGCAAACTGACATTTTCAAAAGAACTAAAAGATAGAATTGCAAAGACACAGAAGGAGATTTGCCGCCAGGTGTTACCGATAACGTCATTTAAAAATATCGATGAGAAATGAGATCAGAATTTAGAATCCACAGTGGGAGAAAAGCTGGGTTGAATCAGAAAATTCAGAAGTTTAAATGTGGCTGTCCGCATTGCTTTACCCAGCATTCTCTCCCCACACCCCGTAAAAAAAGCCTGAATTGGTCAGCCCAGATTTGATGAGATGCACTTCAGCGGGAAAACTCCCCACCATGCCAATGACAATCATTGGTGGCTGGAATTCATTTGTTGCCACCACGTGGTTTCCCTGCTCCACGATAAAATAGCTGCTGAAAATCCCATATTCCCCCCTAAATTTGGCCATTTTTGAATACGGAATATTTATCGGATTGCAAAAGCGGATGGAAATGGATCTCCAACTGAAGAATCCCACCCTCCGAAATCTGGCAGTCCTGAACGGAATGTACCTATTGCTATTGCTAAACATTGTCTGGTTGGGAGGGGGTGCACTTTGAACGATCCCCTAAACTGCCCCCTCCCCTTTTGTGGTGGTTAGGGATATATTTCCCCCGTACCCCTTCCTTTTCTTCATTTTTCCATGCCAAGAGAACCATTTTGTTCACCGATCCATCCATTTATTTCCGTTGTCTTTCTTGTTCTCTCCCAGCCCCCTACAGAACGAAGGTCAGAGCAAAGGGTGTGGAAACGGCAGTCACACATGAACACTGCCTTATACTCTATCAGACCCTTGGTCCATCAAAGTCAGTATTGTCTACTCAGACCGGCAGCGGCTCTCCCGGGTCTCAGGCAGAGGTCTTTCACATCACCTACTCACATAGTCCCTTTAACTGGAGATGCCAGGGATTGAACCTAGGACCTACTGCATGCCAAGCAGATGCTCTACCACTGAGCCACGGCCCCTCCCCTGAGTTCCACCCTACTCTACTTGCAATGTGGAGCTATGGGAATCAGTAAGATGATCTCATAAAGTCATATGTTTATATTTTCTCCGAGCACCCCAGTGCTGGTAGCTTCTGTGGCACCGAAAAAGGGATGGATGAACACAACATCAAGTCGCAGGCGATGAGCAGAACTGGGGAAACTCAACACCCCGGTGACATTTTCCTGTGGCCAAATCATGGTCCTTGATGGAAGTAATTCTGCTACGATGGCTATTGGAATGGAGTCCTACCCTGTGGCTTGCACCTCTGATCGGCTGGGTCCTCTGAAACAAGGGGAAAGGGCAGGATTTGGAGGCAGGCCCTCTTGGGGACAGCCTGCTACATCCTCCCCTTGAACAAGCTGAGCATCGCAGAGCTTGTGTCTTGCCGACATAAACTGGGCTGCTGTCCTTTTGGGGGCCCCATCTGCAAGCACCTAGCTGGGCTTCTGATCCCTTGATCACCCCACAGCCAAACGGACCCCCATCACAAAGCCCTGTGTCCAAGTTTTCTAGGTAATGTTTGGACCTGGGATGGATCGCTTTTTGCATAAGACCCCCCCCTTACCCTTGAAGAAGCATGCACGAGTAAACCAGCTCTTGGGTTTTCCTTACCACTTTCCAAAATACAACCAAGTTTAAGGCATGACAGAAGAAAGAAGAAAGAAGAAGAAGAAGAAGAAGAGTTGGTTTTTATATGCTGACTTTCTCTGCTACTTAAGGAAGAATCAAACCAGCCTACAATCACCTTCCCTTCCCCTCCCCACAACAGACACCCTGTGAGGTGGGTGGGGCCGAGAGAGCTCTAAGAGAACTGTGACTAGCCCAAGGTCACCCAGCTGGCTTCATGTGTAGGAGTGGGGAAACCAACCTGGTTCTCCAGATCAGAGTCCACCGCTCCAAACCACTGCTCCAAACCACTACACCACGCGGGCTCAAGATCAGGTGGTAAGGAACATGCACTAAACAAACTATTTGGTCTTCGGGGTCCAGAAAGATATGATTTATATTCTCAGGTCCTCATGACAGAGACATATCCCTCCCTGCCTGCCTTTGCCTTCTCCTCTTCCTCCTCATCAGACTTGAGAGTTTATGCTTTTTAATTGATTTTATTTAAGTCATTTGTACCCCGCCTTTCTCCTCAGCAGAGGCCCAACTGGCTTACATCATTCCACTCGCCTCCATTTTATCCTCACAACAACTCTGTGGAGTAGGTTAGACTGAGAGAGTGTGACTGGCCACAGGTCACCCAGCAAGCTTCCGTGGCAGAGTTGGGGTTCGAACTGGGGTCTCCCAGATACTGGCCCGACAATCTAACCACTACACCACACTGGCTCGTTTGCTGGCCTGACCCATTTTTCTCCCCAAACCCCTCAGACTGTTTTGATCAGCTTCTACACTCACTTCGAAGAAGTACTGGCATAACTGGCAAATCTCGCCGCATCGAGGAACGAACCAATGGTCCCTCTTTTGTTTCTTTTTAGATTTGTATGCTTTTGCCATTTTAGCTTTCCACTTTAGGCCATCTCTTTAGTAGGTGTTGTCAGTATACAGACCACATAGGTTTTATGCACCATACGACAGACATGAATACTGTATAGATCGCTAGTACATATAATGCATGTAATTGTGAGGATTTGCTGACCTATCGATAACAATAGAAAAGGCATACATATAGTTTGTGGAGAAAATTGTTGGAGTGGGGGGGGGCGCTACATCATTCCAAGTGTGTATAAGGTGTTATCTCCTTGAACGGGATGTTCCTCTCTTTATCTTACCCTGGGAGCTGCCCTCTGACCGCTCCTCTTTCTCCTCCTTTTATTCTCCCCATTCTCTACTTGGCTTTTCATGGCGTCACATGTATCTACAGATCGCTCCTGTAGAAACAATGCCTCATACTTCCATAAACATGATGCCAGATCAGCTGGCCATGTGTGATAGGGAAAGTACTCTTTAGATTAGGTTTCTCTCTCTGCTTTTGAGTGCAACCTGAATGTGAACAGAATCTATTTGCCAGAAGCAGAAGAAGAAGAAGAAGGAGTTGGTTTTTATATGCCGACTTTCTGTACTACTCAAGGAAGAATCAAACTGGCTTACAATCACCTTTCCTCCCCTCCCCACAACAGACACCCTGTGAGGTAGGTGGGACTGAGAAAGTGTGACTAGCCCAAGTTCACTCAGTTGGCTTCGTGTGCAGGAGTGGGGAAACAAATCCAATTCACCAGATTAGCCTCCGCCGTTCCTGTGGAGGAGTGAGAAATCAAACTCGGTTCTCCAGATTAGAGTCCACCACTCCAAACCACCGCTCTTAACCACTACACCACACTGGCTTCAATGTAAGTTTTACTGTTTAGAATATACTTTTTGGGAGATTAATTTACTGCATTCAATATCACACCTCTATGATTGGGCAAACTATGACTGGTATATTCATCAAATATCCCAATATGGTTATTGGCCCAGCACTCTGTCGCTGCGCCACTCTGCGATATTAACCAAATATCCCAGTAGGGTTATGGGCCCAACACTCTTTCTCTGTGCCACTCTGCTATATTAACCAAATATCGTAATAGGGTTATGGGCTAAGCACTCTTTTGGTAGGCTTTTGCAGGGCCTTATATGCATTATATGTGGTATTAGATTTGATCCTGAAATAAATACATATATATTTTGTACTGACATATTCTTTAGATTGTATAACCTTTGGCCTTGGAAGTTTTTTTTCTCTTGACCTTTTGGATACTTAATTCTGTTGTTTAAGGCTAAGTTTTCCCCCCTTTGCTGTTGGTGTACATCCCAAAGGTATCACAGAGATATCCTGAGATCATGGCCACTAGGGGGAAAAGGCAGGAGATCACCACCAATCTTCTTGTACATGTATTTTTCTGACTCCAGATGCCCTTCCTGCTGAGCATGACCTCAGCTGAGCATCGTGCCAATTTTTTGCACAATTTGAAGGGGGAGGGGGGATAAAATGCGACAGTTCTTGGACTGGATGCCACCAAAAAGAGCCAAATTGCCTTCTGTAGGTAGCCAAGTTCAATGTCATGCCTCACATGATCCTGCCCTCTTTCTTGGTGAGTGCTTTACCAAAAGAGGGAAACAAATTCATGGGATCAGGAGCTGCTACTTTAAAGGAGGCAAATACTTTTGCCTTGATCCTCATGTTGACTTGAAAGGCCTCAGAAACAGGGCCTCTATTTTCACAAAGGGGGAAGGAATCTCTGTTTTAGCTCAGCACTACTTCCAACTATCCTCTGCAGGTACCACTTGTAGCTGCCTCAATACACCCTGAGGTGTAGCTCTACCCCTAAATCCCAGGGGTGTGCTTACAAGGCATGAGGTTTGATATCCACTAGTGGAGCTGAATGGCAATGCCCAATCATCTGAACATCTAACGATGCATCTAGCCAATGCAGTGGGGCCATGCCACACATCCATCCCAGTTAGGTTTACCAGATTGTCCACCATGGTGGGCAGTTTCCAAACCCCGGCCCCCTTTGCTCCAGTGGGAGCAAAAATGGGGAGTGGGAAATGATGCCACACAAAACTATGACATCCTTCTAGTTGCGATTGGAAAACAAGTTATGATGTTCTAGGAATTCCTCAAATCTCTACGGTTTTTATCATAAATTGGTAAATCCTAGGATGTCAAAATGTCATTTCTGGGAACCACGAGAAGCAATGTTGTGTTGCATTGCTCTGTCCCCCATTTTTGCTCCTGTTGGAGCAGAGAGACAGCTAGCAACCCTAACTACAATCCACTTTGCTAGGTTGTGGGATTGTGCAAGGACAAACTTGGTTCATAAATCAAGATAATTATCTAGGATTGTTTATGCATGGGTACTTTCACTCACGTTCGCCCCCGGTCTGTCTCAGTTGTTCCTTGGTGTTATGCATGAGTTTTTCTTCCATTAGATATGACCTCACTGCCAGCCCTCACAAATCCCGGGACTTCCTGTTCCTCTGTTAACCCGATTCTTCACTCTTCCCTGAGCTCAGCCTGGATGAAATCCTCGTGCATAAGGCAAAGCGCGGGACACGGAAGCTTGGTTTATTCTCACAGCCAATTACAAAGCAGCATTACAAGGGGTGGGGATTCAAATGCTTCCTACTTCTGGGAGCACTTTCTGAGCAGAAGAAAGGCTTTTTAAAACGGAGGCTTCGATTTCTCCCCCCTCCTTTATTTCAGATTGCTCTGTTTTTTGTTTTTTGTTCTTAAAATGCTTTTTTATGTAGCAATTGGGTTTGGGGGAATTTTCTCTCACAGTAAGCCCTACAAAGTAAGCCAATTACAAAGCAGCATTTAATTGATTTGAGCTTGGAGACTGCTGGTGCATAGATTCCCAACAGGAAAGTGTGGATCCAGCAAGCAACGAACCTCAGGTAAAACTCCCATGCATAAATGACTTAGGAGAGTTTGCTGTAGGATAAAACAAATTATGCACAAGTCAAGCAAAACTTATCTTTGTTTCTCTTCTACCTCTCCCCTCCCCATCCCAATGTTTTATTGCAATGGAATTTGACCTTCTATAACTTCTGCATCCCGTTGCCTCCTGTCAGGGTGTTGGTGCAGTTTTCCCGGTGGCTGTTGACAAACCCTTACCAATAAGAAATGGCCTTCCCCTTCTTCTTTTCTCACAGTCCCAAAACCATATACCTGAGGAACCACCCCACCACTTACCATTGAGAGAATTGCCTTTAGGACAAGAGCTTGGATTGTCAATACCTCGATTTTAAACAATGAAAAGAAGAAGATGGAATCTTTGGTCTGTTGAAACTATTATTCTTGGAGCCAGTTTAGGAACTGTCGGGGTGAAGGGTAAAAGTTGTAAACAGCCACGTGGTCAGGATGCTGGAGAAATTGTGTTTGGCGCCCATATCATGGGCCAACTTGGCTGGCCGTATAGAATCATAGAGTTGGAAGAAGCCATACAAGCCATCTAGTCCAACCCCCTGATTAATGCAGAATCAGCCTCAAGCATCCCTGACAAGTGTTTGTCCAGCCTCTGCTTAAAGACTGCCAGCGAGGGGGAGCTCACCACCTCCCTAGGTAGCCAATTCCACTGTTGATCAACTCTTACTGTAAAATAATTTCCTAATATCCAGCCAGTACCTTTCCACCTGCAATTTAAACCAATTATTGTGAGTCCTATCCTCTGCTGCCAACAGGAACAGCTCCCTGCCCTCCTCTAAGTGACAGCCCTTCAAATACTTAGAGAGCAATCATAAACCCCCCCCAACCTCCTCTTCTCCAGACTAAACATTCCCAAGTCCCTCAGTCTTTCTTTGTAGGGCTTGGTCTCCAGGCCTTTGATCATCCTCATTGCTCTCCCCTGCACCCTCTCGAGTCTGTCCACATCCTTTTTGAAGAGAGGCCTCCATCAAGGACTCTGGTCTGTCTCCAAGTCACCAAATTCCCAAGCATCAAAGTCTCACACAGGTTTCAACTAGCCCGTGGGACAGATCTTCTCCTGAGCCTTTCCCATGCCTCTTCTTGTGTTGTGGTCAGTATTGCATTGTGCCATAAAAACTGGCCAGACTCTTGAACCACTGTCATCCCTGTGTGAACCCATTTTGTGTTTTCTTGGTTTCATGGGGCCGGTGGTCTGCCATATTGTCATACAGTTCCTGGAGCAGCAGCTCTAGGTTTGGTTTTAGTAGGGATAAAAGGAGCTTGGGGGTCTCAGATTGGACAGCTGGCATCTATGGCATGCGACATCTTCTCAGCTGGGCTGGGAAGGACCTGGAAAAGCACTGACAATCAGATCTGGGGAGTCACTGCGAAACAGGGTAAACAATACCACGTTAGATCAGCCAGTGATCTGATTCAATTGGACAGCTCCAGGTGGTCAAATCCATATTCAAATTATCTTGTGAATTTTAATCGTTTTGGCCTCTGTTACTGCACATCTGTCCCGGGGCACCACAGCAAGTCCCCATGGTAGGATGAACGTGGGGTTGCCAGGTCTGTCTTTGCAACTGATTGGAGGTTTTTGGGGTGGAGCCCGAGGAGGGTGGGGTTTGGGGAGGGAAGGGAATTCAATGCCATAGAATCCAATTGCCAAAGCTTCCATTTTCTCCAGGTAAACTGATCTTTATTGGTAGGTATGCCAGGTCCCTCTTTGCCACTGGCAGGAGGTTTTTGGGATGGAGCCTGAGGAGGGTGGGGTTTGGGGAGGGACTTCAATGCCATAGAGTCCAATTGCCAAAGTGGCCATTTTTTCCAGGTGAACTGATCTCTATCGGCAGGAGGTAGCAAGGAGATCTCCAGCTAGTACCTGGAGGTTAGACATACTGTAGTCAAATAGTACCTTCTAAAATAAAATACTATGACATTAATAGATTATAAACACTACCTGTTGAATCAACAATTTGAAATGACATTAAATTGAATCACCTGTTGAATATTATACCTGTAAGATTACTTCATATACTGTTATATAAGCGGATATTGTATGTGATATCCACAATTTATATGTCTGTATATTAGTTGTGTTGACATAATTTTGATGTATATCTCATGGTGAGTCATGACCTACTTTTGTTGAAATTTAAAAAGATTATATGTTTATAATCTATTAATGTTGCATTATTTTATGAGGTACTTAACACACACACATTTGACTACAGTGTGTCTAGCTGACAAATTTAGTACCTTCTCATTTCCCCTTGTTTTTTCCTTGGTTACAGTACCTGGAGGTTGGCAACCCTACCTAATACAACAGCTTCCACTTTAGAATAGCTTCATCTTCCTAATTATGATATTTTTAGAAACAAAATCAGGTTAAATAATATTGGACTTGGCAAAGAGCATTTTAACCTTATCGGCTTTTCATGGTGATCCACGGAACTGAATTTTCCGTTTGCAACATTTTGGATTCAAACTACTTCCTCCACCCCCAAAAAACACTCCAGATTCTGCAAAAAAATTCAATTCAGATTTAGTCTGTAAACACTCCCCTTAAATGATTATTTTGTGGGCATCAGAGTCCTCAAACGTGGTTGAATAGGATTGTCCCTCAGAGAGTCGAGAGGAAAGAACTCCATAGTAACCAATCCAAAACACTTATCAAATCTCTTTCTTTCCTTGGCTGGGAATTTTCAAGCCATCTAACAAAGATCTCAAAGCAATACAGTGTGAATACCTTCAAATGTTATGCCCTGATACTAGTTTGATTTTGGTGCAAGAGCCCAAGGAATTGTCTAAAAAATAGGGGCCGTTGTCTGAGATCTTTTGGTGGGAGATTCCCTTTGTCTCAAAGGTCCCAGTTCTATTGGAGCAATTGCATTTTTTGCACATGATTGTCTTTCTCTCTTCTGTATAAAGACACTTGTGAATGGATGCTAAAAGCGAACAAAGAGATCTGGATAAAGACACCAATGGTCACTGGTGGGAAAGGCGGAATGGATTGGGTTGGCTTTAACTGAAATCCTTTGCTTCTGATTGGTGCCCTGCGCGCATCACCAAAGAGATCCCAGCCAACCCGACTCCTCCATGATTGCTACTGCCCCTCCCAGCTCGTGGATAAGCATTTCCTAACACTTGTTGTCGTTGGTTTTTTTTTTTTACAACACAATAACACACAAAGGAAAGAAGACGGCGGAACAAAAAAAAGTGACAAAGGAACATCGACAATCACAGGGGGAAAAAATACCGGTCCATGCAGAGACCTCCAAGTTGAAAGAAAATCTTATCAGACAAACAACATGTTACCCCTGTCCTCCCGCCCCACCCCGCCCCAATAATTATTACATTACTTCAAGAAAGAGTATATTTTTTCATGCATAAATCAAATTTTCATTTTGTCTTCTTTTTTTTTTGGTCTTTTTTTCCTTCTTAAATTACATTTGAACACATAAACACATAAATACTCTTGTGTCAGACATGACTCAGCAGAAAAAGTAACATGTCCCCAGAGTAAGGGGCAATTAGTATTATCGGTGATTTTTTTTTAAAAGGACTTGTTTAAATATGAAATCTGTAAACTCCAAGGATCCTTCATTTTTCTCTCTCTCTTTCTCTCTCTCTTTTTTTAAAAAATCACGAAACTAACCAGTTTCTCCTTGCTTAACCAACATTCAATATGTCTCCCATTTGAGCATATCAATGAAATAACATGCCATCTTCTGCAAAATTATAATTTAACAGTATAAAGCTTCAAGTCGCAAATTCCAAAAACTAGCTAAGTAATTATTATTATTTTTTTGTCACATAAACTATACATTAAATATTTTTGAGGTATTTCAGAGAACATTGTCAAAACTTGCCCGGTTTGTGCTGGAGAGAAGGGTAGGGTTTGGTTTCTCTCCTGCAAGGAGAAAATCTTTGGTATCGATAAGCCATTTGGGTACTGGGCCAAAAGATAGAGATGATTCAGTTTGAGGAAGAGAGTGTTTGGTGGAGAGGTGGGTTGATGATTTGTGTTTTGGGGGGACATTGGGGATAGCTCAATCCAGTTGGTGGCACAGGTAGCATCAGATTTCATGAGATGCTGGGGTTGGATTATACTAAAATACCCTCCAGAAACAAACATGGCTGCTCAGCTCCAGATCCTGGGAATCACATCGTTGGGGTTAGGGTTGCTAGGACCCTCTTCGCCACCAGCAGGAAGCTTTGGGGGCGGAGCCTGAGTAGGGTGGGGATTGGGGAGGGACTTTAATGCCATAGAGTCCAGTTGCCAGAGAGGCCATTTTCTCCAGGTGAACTGATCTCTATCGGCTGTAGATCAGTTGTAATAGCAGGAGATCTCCAGCCACAACCTGGAGGTTGGCAACCCTAGTTGGGGAAGATGTCACGACTCACCTCATTCTGATCCCCTTGGGGTGCATTGGGATGGGGCCACACCAAGGGAAAGCTCTGAGAATTCATAGAACCTCTCCATTTCACATACAAACCAGTTGTGAGATGGGAAACACATTTTTGGCTCAGAATGGTGGAGCGGCTTGAGTTGGCTTTGCAAAAAGGTCACCTGACCTGCTCTGCTTTGCAGGTTTCTTGAACACGTGGTGAAGTGGAAGGAAAACCTTCTGGCTTTCTGGCCGTGCAATCTGACCAAGAGATGCCTGGTGTTCTCTTGGCCTTTGAAGGCTTCAGAATACAGGGACTGAAGGATAGATCTGTTTTTAAATACTTGCTCCATTGTATTTTTAGGTGTGCACCATTACAAAATAAATAAATAAATGAAAGTTAGGGAGGCAGGGCCGAAAAGATCACTCCAATTCATTTCATCCGGAAGGAAGGAAGGAAGGAAGGAAGGAAGGAAGGAAGGAAGGAAGGAAGGAAGGAAGGAAGGAAGGAAGGAAGGAAGGAAGGAAGAGAACATAAGAAGAAGAAGAGTTGGTTTTTATGTGCCGACTTTCTCAACCACTTAAGGAAGAATCAAACCAGCTTACAATCGCCTTCCCTTCCCCTCCCCACAACAGACACCCTGTGAGGTAGGGGGTGCTGAGAGAACTCTAAGGCAGCAGTGACTAGCCCAAGGTCACCCAGCTGGCTTCATGTGTAGGAGTGGGGAAACAAATCCAGTCCACCAGATTAGCCTCCGCCGCTCATGTGGAGGAGTGGGGAATCAAACCCGGTTCTCCAGATTAGAGTCCACTGCTCCAAACCACCGTTCTTAACAACTACACCGTGAAGGAAGGAAGGAAGGAAGAAAGGAAGAAAAAGAAATCTGGCCAATCTGAAAACACCAGCCAGCCCTTTTTCATACCTCTGCACTTTTGGTACAAGGTTTGAGGGCTGATTTGGCATCCACTCAAGAATCCCATGGATGCCGTTTCCTGCTCATAGGCAGGTGGCACACCAGTGTTCAAAATATAGGTGGTGACAAACTGTGGCACATAACTCTCTCTCTTCTGAGTATCTCTCTCTGTGTGTGTGTGAGCCATGATTCTCAAGAAGAGTTGCAGGGAGCATTTGCAAGATTTTCCAGATACAAAATGCCACTCTGAGGCCAACTTTTCCATTCTGGAGTAGGAACTGCACTCCTCTCTATGAAGTTAGCACAACTGGTACGCTGTGAAATATCATATCAGCTGTCGGGTTTGTTTTTGGCCACCCCACCCCACAAAAATGTCTGAAAGTGTGGTGGTATTTATTTTCAAAAAAGGCAAACGTAGACATTTCTAATAAGCAATCCGTGCAACGCCCTTCATTCACATTTAAAGCTCCCCCAAGTTCAAAAACAATTGCTGGCAAAGAAGAAGAAGAAGAAGAAGAAAGAAGAAGAAGAAGAGTTGGTTTTTATATGCTGACTTTCTCTACCACTTAAGGAAGAATCAAACCAGCTTACAATCGCCTTCCCTTCCCCTCCCCACAACAGACACCCTGTGAGGTGGGTGGGGGGGCTGAGAGAGCTCTAAGAGAGTTGTGACTAGCCCAAGGTCACCCAGCTGGCTTCATGTGTAGGAGTGGGGAAACCAACCCAGTTCTCCAGATTAGCCTCCGGCGCTCATGTGGCGGAGTGGGGAATCAAACCCGGTTTTCCAGATTAGAGTCCACCACCCATAACCCCTTCTTTTAACCACTACACCACACCACGCTGGCGTAGGCTGATCCCATTTTAGAAAGTTCTTGTGTTTTCTAGCTATGTACCCTAGTTTACTGATACTAGGCGCTCTGACATGCATCAGATGAATTTAACGATGCTGGGTCCGACCATTAGCCTCTCTAGCCACGTATGGTTTGCTGTGATGGGCAAAACCACTCCAGGCTTCTAGAAGCACAAGGCCTTCGACCTGCTGAGAGCTTCATGCTTGCAACACTCTGAGCCACAATTGACAATTTTGAAGGAAGGGGGTAGTGTGGGAAGAGGCAGTTGTAAATTTCTTGCATTGTGCGGGGGCTTGGACTAGACCCTGATGGACCCTTTCAACTCTGTGATTCTATGATTCTAGTGCCATGCGTGCTACAGGATCTGAGTATCACCTCCACTGGCATGAACACCAAAACCCATTTCTCACATGGAATCATTCTATGTGCACACAGTAGGCATGCGTGGGGTGACCTCGATGTGCAATAGGGTGTGCATGGAGCATTGGTGTGCTCCAAAGGGGTAATGAGGACAGAGGTGGGAAAAGCTGCTTTCTGTCCCACCACCCAAAGGCTTTGAGAGTCACCAGAATCCATCGGATTAAGAGAACTGAGGTAAGATCATATGAGTCTATAGGACGAAAAGTAGAAAGGAATTGATTTTTACACCTTTGGTACGAGGAAAAGGCACTCATCTAACACTCTAAAGATCATGTTCTCTCTCTTTCTTTCTCTCTCTCTCTCTCTCTGGGAACTTGGAAAGTTTGGAAAGAGTGGGAGATCTTGGTAAAAGGGTACTGGATGCATGTTTGCAAAGGAAGCAGGGGAAGGGGACAGGAGCATATGTGTGTTGTCCAGCACAAACCGGGTAAGGGGAACAAAATCTTTGGTATCAGACGTGATTTTCAAATCACAAAAATCGAAAATTCAAGTGAGGTAGCCTATATTTTTGGGTTCTCACTAAAAATGTCTTTGCATGTTCAGGACCTGTCATGTGTTAGCACTTTCTCTCTTTCTGGCGGTGTTCTTCTTGCTCGACGCCAGGCCCTGGGTTCTTCTTGTTGTGTTATTATTATTATTTGGGGGGTGGCTTCTCAGCCCTTAAATACTTCACAAAACCAGGTTTGGGAATCCACCATCCTCCTCCTCCATCGTTCGTTCGCATTGACACATCACGACAAGACAAGAAGACACGGTGGGGTGGGGTGAGGGACACTTGAGGGGGCCGGACTAGGGGGAGGGAACATTTTGTTTGGCTTCCTCCCCTTCTTATCCTTTGGCAAAACATCCCTTGGCATTTACGACATGTTCCTCTTGCAGCTCGGTTCTCTCTTCTGAAGCTGTTTCAATTGGTTCAGCCATCTCCTCCCGTCCTACATCCCACACCCAATGACCGCACCAGATAGCCAAGATTGGGACAGAATCGGTTTTCAGATAGGATATATCGGTACAATCATGTCATATCTGTATAGTTGTTGGTTTTCCCCTTCCTCCTTTCTGCTTAAGTAATATTTCGTGGTATTTTCCTTTTTTCCCCTTTTGTTTGGTTTCTCATCCCAGAAAGTGCCTAGCCATCGCTCGACACATTGTCTTCAGCGTAAAGTGAAATCAAAAAACTTTTGAGCATGGATGGTACTCATTTACCCGCATCAATTTGATTTTGTACCATTTTTTGTTTAAAAAAGAATCCCATGTTACTCGGAGGGTGGCTAGGGTGGAATCCTCCCAACTGTGCCTCTGCGGGCCTCATTTCCTTCTGTCCATTTAAGTAAAGTTGCTGCTCAAACCTTGGCAGCCAGTCTCAGGAGATTTGATTGGTGGCGGCATTGTGTGTCTGCTCAACCATCTCGTTTGTTGGTTGTTGGTTTTGCCTCGCAGATCCTTCGGACTCAGCCCACAAGCCATCACCGAGAACACAGGAAATGCTCCTTCTGTCGCTGAAGAGAAATACCATCATGTATCCATTTTTCATTATTTAAGGCAGCCTGTTGATTGGCACACACACAAAAAAATCGGTCGTCTTTCGTACGTTGCCAGAGATCCTTTCGAGCATTTCAGAGAGTATTATTTACGGGGATGGGGGAGCGCATTTCCTTTCCTTCTCCTCCCCCCATGCTGTGTGTGCGCGCACATGCATGCATGTGTGTGTCATATATATATATATATATATATATATATATATATATATATATATATATATATATATATATATACACATATGAAACACACACACAGATTTAAGGTCCTGCCACCCTCCCCGGTCTTCCCAATATGGATTCTTTTGTGTTTACTATTCTATTGTTGGTAACAGAGACAAGGAAAGGGGGCAGAAAGTGGGGTTAGATGGGTACTTGAGGAGGAACCAGTATAAAACCCAGCTTGGGGCTGAGCTTGTTCAGAGACTGGAATAAAACCAAAGTCCTACCGAAGGTCAGCTGCCAATCCAGTGTCTGGGAAAGAAACTGCAACTCCTCCTTGTCCAATGTCTTCTTTCCTCTGATTACTTTAAAGCAATTCTTTTTTTTTTTTAATACCCGATTTATGTACCTAAAATGTGCTTCGTGACCCGCTTTAATTCTCGGTGACACAGTGCAACTTAGCTTGAATTCCCCGTGACTGAATCCAGAAGGGGGGTAGAGGAGAGGGGGTTGGTTCCGTCAAGTGTCTGCTCCTCCTCCCCCTCCACACACTTTGGCTTGGAATTTCTTTGAGAGGAACAATCAAAGAACAAGATATTTTCTCTTGGGTGAGTCAGTTGATTTGGTACCATGTTGTGCACTTGGCGGTAATTGCAGTGGGTTTTCATGGATAGATAACACTTCTGCTAATGAACAGGAATGCATGGGATGAGTAAAGGCCCAGGTTAGATGTGAGTGACAAGGCCATGGTGATGGTCAGGTTGGTGATGCTTTTGGAAATGCCCATACCTTTCCTCCAATGGTAATACAAATGCATTGCATTCTCTCCCCCCACCAAAAAGAAAAAGAAACCCTCCCCATGCATATTTGGCTTGGAAATGGAAGAACATACCTGGACCACTTGAGTGCATGTTGCAGTCTGGGTTTTGTTCAGCAATAAGCACTTGCCTTAAGATTGCAAATTTATTCCCACACAACTCAATCGATTGCCTTTTCCCAAGTTGGAAATACATCCCAGCTCCCTGTTTGAAACAGAGGCCAGTTACTGGCTATTCCAAAACCTGGAATGCAACACACACTCTATTATCTCAGGTGTCAGTGTAACTACTGTGTGTGGGGGGGGGAACTTGACTTTAATGTCTGGGAATCAGGGCTTGGAAAGCTAGTAGATTTCTCTGCTTCTTGCCAAGCTGTGCTTGTTTCATGTGGAACCAGGTCTCCCTATTTCTTGTCCTCCCATCCTCACTTTTTGGGTGCTGGACTGTTTTTAAGGCATACACCACCCACTGCAGATGCCTGACACCTGATACCTGACATCAAACAACAAGAGTGTTGCTTCTGTTAGGACAATTTCAGCGCATGCTCCCGCAAAAGCATCTTCCGTTAAATCTGCCCACCGTATTCTCAAAGGGTTTGAGTACGGAAGGTCCCCACATATTCTAATAAGTAAGGGAATATTTCTCCCTCCCTGCTCCCAGTCAGAAATAAATGAGAAGGAGCACATACTCTGTGGCCCAGAATCCACTTAACTTCCTGTTTCCAAAGGATTGCCCATGTGATGAAATGGACCACCCAAATCGCTTGTGAGCTTGGGTAGAATTTTAGATGGAGATAGAAACTGGATGTTGGCTTCAGATGCCCCCCAAGCATCCCAAAGCATCCAAGTGTGGATGGTTGAGAGGTGTGTTGTGTGGCCTGGTTGCTGTTTCATGTATGTGTGTGTGGAGAAGGGAATGGGCACTTTGCTTTGTGGAGTCAGAGGGATGGGGCGTGTGTGTGAAGAGAGACCTCATGCTTTGGAAAAAGTGCTTGTTGATGAAGAAGGGACTCCAGGGTTGGTTCCCGGTTCCTCCTGCCAGCGATTCATACACCGTCGACGAGCATTCATGAAGAAATTGCTGACTGTGTTCAGCTCCAGGCCCAGCTGTTGGGAGATGGTCATCTGCATTTCTTTGGAGGGCCTCTTGTTCTCCTTGAAGATGGCAATCAAGGTGCGGCGCTGGAGGTCCGTGAAGACCAGACGTTGCTTCTTGGGCTGCAGGTTCCGGTCTTTCTGCTGCTCCTGTTCTTTACGTTTGCATGCTACATGTTCAAGGGAGAGGGGAAAAATAACAATGAGAATGCCACCATTAAATCAATGCAGATCAAGGCTACTGCTAATTTTTCCAAAGCTCCCACAAAACAGGTCACCTACGGTGGCCCTCCCCAGGTAATGAACCCTCCCCCCAGTCAATAGCTTGTTACTTCTGTGGCCTTAAGAACATGAGAACATAAGAAAGGCCCTGCTGGATGAGACCAAGGTCCATCAGGTCCAGCAGTCTGTTCACACAGTGGCCAACCAGGTGCCTTTAGGAAGCCCACAAGCAAGACGGCTGCAGCAGCATTTATCCTGCCTGTGTTCCACAGCACCTAATATAATAGGCATGCTCCTCTGATCCTGGAGAGAATAGGTATGTGTCATGACAAGTATCCATTTTGACTTGTAGCCATGGATATAAGAACATAAGAAAGGCCACGCTGGATCAGACCCAGGCCCATCAAGTCCAGCAGTCTGTTCACACAGCGGCCAACCAGGTGCCTCCAGGAAGCCCACAAACAAGACAACTGCAGCAGCATTGTCCTGCCTGTGTTCCACAGCACCTAATATAATTTCCTTTGGGAGTCTGTAGATTATCTTTCTTTTTTTTTTAATGTTCATCATAGAATCCTGATTTCTGTCCCTTGATGCAAATGTGTACATATTTGCTTATTTTGGCATAATCTTTTTGCCTCTGGTTCTCCATGGGGAATTATCAAAGGCACTCTGGCCTCAAAGACTGATAGTTGCAAATCCCATTGTGGCTTCAGAAGACATGGGCCAGGCGCTTTCCCATTCATAAGAACTGGAAACATTTTTTCCCCTCACCCAAAACCCAGAATTCTTTCAGGATGCAGACTTCTTGAGCTCAGTCCCACATTAATGTATCAGCTCAGAGACTTTCAGTTCATCTCAGCTCTGGTAGAAGATGCCTATCCTATGGTGACATCCTTTCTTTCTAGAAGAAGAAGAGTTGGTTTTCATATGCCGACTTTCTCTACCCCTTCAGGGAGACTCAAACTGGCTTACAATCACCTTCCCTTTCCCTCCCCACAACAGACACTCTGTGAGGTAAGTGGGGCTGAGAGAGCTCTAGGAGAACTGTGACTAGCCCAAGGTCACCCAGCTGGCTTCGTGTGGAGGAGCAGGGAAACCAACCCGGTTCACCAGATTAGCCTCCATGGCTCACGTGGAGGAGCGGGGAATCAAACCCGGTTCTCCAGATCAGAGTCCACTGCTCCAAACCTCCGCTCTTAACCACTACACCACGCTGGCTACCACATCAGTTGCAATTAGGGATGTGTCTGATATTCTCCTCCTGTAAATCTCTCCCTGGACATTTGGCGTTTGAAACTACCTGGTCCTATTTCCTGTACTGCTTTTTTAAAATGTCCAGATTCTGCCAAGTGGGTCTTTCCTCCCTGTGCATTAACAATTGATCATTGTTAATTCATTGATCAACCACTGCCGCAAAGCAATTTTGACGTGTGCACGTAACTGCGCCGAGATTCCTTGGAGTCCTGCTTTTGCAAATGTGCACACTGTTGTGCCTTCTCAAATGCCACACGAAAACCGACGTGACGGGACCACCTGACAAGTCACATCGAGATCGTTTTGGTACATGTTTCACACACGCAAGTCAGTCAAATGCCACACAGAAAGAGTCGTGGGTGCGATCGGATCGCAACTGCTTTCTTGGCAGTGGTTCATCAACATTCATTGTTCATTCGAAAACACAGCAATGAGGGGAAGATGCAAATTCGTCATAAGCCATGACTAACTACACATGTTCAAATTCCAGAATTAACTGGAGACATTCTTGTAATTAAACAGGAATTCAAGAGGATTGGAATGCATGGCGGAAGGATAAAGAAACAGAACAGGAGAAATCCACCCATCTTGAATTACAATTCAGTTTTCTAATTTGAAACAAGTTTTGGCAAATGGGATGTTTGGGGCTTTGTTCTATTTTTGGTTTACTACCCAGATCTAGAACTTTTAGTTGGACATGGACAGTATACTTTTTTTTTCTCAGAGAGCTGGAGGCAGATGGAAAGAGAGATGCTTTTCAAGGTACCAAATTTTGTCTCGGCTAAACAGGTTCAGCAAGTTTTTGCATCGTCTCAAAAACCTGCAGCACCTGTTGTACCAGAGGGTAAAAGTAAGAAAAAACACCATCAGAAGTAATCTACTTTCAGTTCTCTTCAGACCTATTCTCCGTCTCCAGCTTTCTTTACAGGCTTCTGAAATATTTGTTTCATATCGAGATGCGGTGTTCCTCCATTCCTCAATCAAACCCACAGCAGATGAATGAAAAACCTACCCTATGACCATCAGATGCTTGCAAAGGAAACAAACAAAAATAAACCTTTTGGCATACAACAGTCACTTTAAAAAAAAAGAGACAGATTTGCAAATTAGAACTTGGATCATAGTCAAAAAGGTTTCATTTCCCACCCCTCCCCCACTTTCCCATCAACCTCCCCCCCCCCATAGACACACATTGATCTGACCATTGATCTACTAATGCATTGACGTCACAAGTGGTGGGGGGAGAGAAGCCCTCCCCAACTCAGAGCACAGCACGTTTTGAAGCGACCTTATGCGCTGATTGACACAGGGATTCTTCTGACAAGGGGCTTACTATGGGATGCAACTGATATCCATAGGGCTATTTCTTGCCCACTCGAGCAGTTTTCAGTGTCTGAGCAAGAGCGGCTTTGTTCAGCTGCAGGACGCAAGGCTTCCAGGGAAGCTGCCGTTCAGCCAGGGCCGGCTCACCCGTCAGGCCAACGTGGTGTAGTGGTTAAGAGCGGTGGTTTGGAGCAGTGGACTCTGATCTGGAGAACCAGGTTTGATTCCCCACTCCTCCACATGAGCGGCGGAGGCTAATCTGGTGAACAGTGTTTGTTTCCCCACTCCTACACATGAAGCCAGCTGGGTGACCATGGGCTAGTCACTCTCTCTCAGCCTCACCTACCCCACAGGGTGTCTGTTGTGGGGAGGGGAAGGGAAGGTGATTGTAAGCTAGTTTGAGTCTCCCTTGAGTTGGCATGTAAAAACCAACCCTTCTTCTTCTTCCCCGCCCCAGTGGGCAGCCTCTGGCAAGCCATAAAGGGGAGAAGTCTTGCCCCATGCTCCTGAGTTAGGGGTGCTGGTGTGGGGGAGACGCTGTCAATCGGATGTTCAGGAATGGCCCAGAAGGAACATCCCTGATTTCGTTTCATTTGAGATTCGTTTTTGTTTCGGACAACAGCTTCGCGTCTCTGTTTTTCGCTGTTAGTTTGGTCGATTTGCTTGTAGCGAGTACACCCACTTTATGATTTTCTGGTGTGATTTATGCGTTCTAGAGTTGTTGATTTATGTTCATAATAGAATGCTGTGTGTGTTTTTTAATGCCCCCGTAAACGTTGGCATAATGTATTCGTTTTAAAAGGAAAAAACGGTGCACAGAAAAGGGCGCAAAAGAGAAAACGGGGGGTTTGATTATCTCAAGGGAAGACCAAATTTAAAAATGGGGATTTTCCGGGGGTTGAAAGAATCGGGGCAGTAATTCAAAAGTATCACAACAGAAGGAGAAGGTTGAATGAGTCCTATACGGCAGCTTGACTGATTCTTTTGAGTTTCATCCAAGCAACACTTCATCCTGTATTTGCTCTTTGTTAAGTGTTAGGGTTGCTTCCAGGTACTGGCTGGAGATCTCCTGCTATTACAACTGATCTCCAGCCGATAGAGATCAGTTCACCTAGAGAAAACGGCTGCTTTGGCTATTGGACTCTATGACACTGAAGTCCCTCCACTCCCCAAACCCCGCCCTCCTCAGGCCCCACCCCCAAAACCTCCCGCTGGTGGCGAAGAGAGACCTGGCAACCCTAGTTACGGTCTACTCTTTACACATGTGTACAGATGCAGATTCTGAGATCCACACAGTCTGTAGGAAGAGATGGGATTTCCGGCAGAATGGAGACCCTGTAAGAAGCATTTGGAGCTGCAGAAATCCTGGGCTGCTTCAGCCAGGAGTGTGGAGAGCCCCCCCCCCCCCGGGGTCCCCAGACAAAGAGGCTGTCTGGGCACCTCCATAACACCCAGATCCAAACAAAATTTCACGAGAAAGCGAAATCACTTGACTCGCTGTTCCGATGAATAGGTTAAGAACTGTTCATCAGGGAAAGAAGAAGGAACAGAAGTGAAAAGAACCGAGTTTTGGCTGAATAGGAATCCCAGCAGCTATTTACAGCTGCCTCTTCTCTAATGAAGGGCCCCGTGGCACAGAGTGGTAAGCTGCAGTACTGCCTTCCAGCCTCTGCTCACGACCTGAGTTCGATCCCAATGGTAGTTGGTTTCAGGTAGCCGGCTCAAGGTGGACTCAGCCTTCCATCCTTCCGAGGTCGGGAAAATGAGTACCCAAATTGTTTGGTGGTAAAGTGTAGACGACAGGGGAAGGCATAGTCTGCCTAGTCAATGTCGGGGTGTGATGTCACCCCATAGGTCAGGAATGACCCGGTGCTTGCACAGGTAAAAAAAAGGTAAAGGTCCCCATGTGCAAGCACCGGGTCATTCCTGACCCATGGGGTGATGTCACATCCCGACGTTTACTGGGCAGACTTTATTTACGGGGTGGTTTGCCAGTGCCTTCCCCAGTCATCTTCCCTTTACCCCCAGCAAGCTGGGTACTCATTTTACCAACCTCGGAAGGATGGAAGGCTGAGTCAACCTTGAGCCGGCTACCTGAAACCAACTTCCATCGGGATCGAACTCAGGCTGTGAGCAGAGCTTGGACTGCAATACTGCAGCTTACCACTCTGCGCCACGGGGCTCTTCTGCTTGCACAAGGGACTACTTTTAATTCTCTAATGGCTGGAAGGTGTATAGAGCTCCCCCCAGGAAAGTCCGATTGTGGGTGAAATCCCCACCTCCACCACATACCCCACATACCACATTCCCCTCATCATCGTGACACCTTCAGGGACCACATTCTCAGAAGACCAAGTGACTTATGATGACCCTATAAGGTTTTCAAGGCAAGAGACGAACAGAGGTATGTTGCCGTTGCCTGCCTCTGTGAAACAACCCTGGACTTCCTTGGTGGTCGTCCATCCAAGTACTAACCAGGACCGACCCCGCTTAGCTTCCAAGATATGACGAGATTGGGTTAGCCTGGGCTATCCAGGGCAGGGCATATAGAGACGTAGAAAACATTTAATGCCTAAAGCCAATTCCTGCAACAATGCCCTCGCCTCCTGGACCCACACCATGTGGGATTTTTGGGGCAGAGCCTGAGGAGAGCGGGGTTTAGGAAGGGGAGGGACTTCAATGCCATAGAGTCCAATTGGCAAAGTGGCCGTTTTCTCCAGGCGAACTGATCTCTATCAGCTGGAGATCAGTTGCAATAGCAGGAGATCTCCAGCTAGTACCTGGAGGTCGGCTGTGGCTTATTTTTATCACCTTGAGTCTATTAATTATAGGAAGGTCTTTACCCTTGCCAGATGCCAGGCCCTACCATTGGCTGTTTTAGAAGGGAAATAGAAAAAGATCCCTAAATCAGAGAGGTTTTGTCCGTGTGGGACAGGGGACGTTGAAACCATCGAACATGCAATAATATGTTGCCCATTCTACCACGAAGTCAGATCAAAGCTTATTTCCCCCCTACTTGGTAAATTCCCTGATGAGTCAGTTGAGCTTCTGGCAAAGAAGCTCCTATGAGGAGAAGACCCTCAGCTTACGCTCCAAACTGCCAAGTTCTGCTCTGTTGCTATTAAAATATGCAGAGCTTCATTAGAGAATGATTGTTAGAATATTTTACAATTTTATCCATTTTAAGGTGATAATTTGAACCAGGGGTTGCTTTTATTGACCTTACACCTTTATATGTCTGTGATTCTGCGGTGCAAAACTATTGTGTCTGGAAATTTTGATGTGTTGGCACGTGATTGGTCAGTCGACCGTATTAATAAATTTGAATTTGAATGGAAAAAGCTGGAGGTTGGCAACCCTAGCACACGCCCAGCACACTGCAGAGAATCCACCATAGAATACTGGCCTACCATGAGAAGCTGTTGTACAGAGGCTGAGTTTTCTGGACACTTAAAAAAAAGTCTATCAATGCGATTCGTTTGCCTGGCTCATCTGTAGACTGGGGAAGAGACAGTGGTTTCCAATATAAGAGACCCCCCCCCCCCAGTCTTCTGCGGGCTTCTGTTGGTGGATCAAGCTTGAACGGCGGGGGATTGGAAACGTGAAAGCCGCCCCTCATTTATGGCTTCAGAGCGAGCCTCTGCTTCTCGATCCGACAACAGCCAGTATTGATCCCTGCTCTGTGTAGCGGTAATCATATCGAGCTGCAAAGAGGCCTGTGATGGGGCTTCTGCGAAAAGGATTTTTGTGTTGTTTAAAAAAGAGCAAGTGGAGAACGGAGATTCATTGTTAGAAGAAGAAGAAGAGTTGGTTTTTCTACGCCGACTTTCTCTACCACTTAAGGGAGACTCAAACCGGCTTACAATCACCTCCTCCTCACAACAGACACCCTGTGAGGTGGGTGGGGCTGAGAGAGTGTGACTAGCCCAAGGTCACCCAGCTGGCTTCGTGTGTAGGAGTAGGGAAACAAATCCAGTACACCAGATTAGCCTCTGCCGCTGGGCTTACCAGGTCCTGTTGGTCCATGGGCGGGAGGTTTCTTGTAGTGAGCAGTGCACGCGTGTGCCTGGCACGATGCGCCCACGTGTCCAGTTTACTCGGAAGTGATGCGGATGCTCTATCAGTCTTGGCTGAAACTCTATGGAAACCATAGAGTTTCGGCCAAAGTTGCTAGAGCATCCACGTCGCTTCTGGGTAAACCCAGAAACGACGTAGGCTCTTTGTGTGTGTGCACATGCATGCGGTGCCCGCCAGCCCTTAGCTGGTCAGCGGGAAGCCCGGTGGATTGGCGGGATTTTACCCACCACCACCAGACACTTGGCAACCCTGTCCGCCGCTCATGTGGAGGAGTGGGGAATCAAACCCGGTTCTCCAGATCAGTCTACTGTTCCAAACCACCTCTCTTAACCACTACACCACGCTGGCTCTCTATCGGCTGGAGATCAGTTGTAATTTCAGGAGATCGCCAGCTAGTACTTGGAGGTTGGCAATCAAAAATTAACACCTCTGTACTAGTATCATAGATTAGAAAGAAAGTACAGAAAATAGGCAATGTTATAACAATTTAACAAAAGTGTAATGAGTTCAAAATACATATAATATACAAGTGCCTAAATACATATGCAGTAACATTCAATCCAAGTAGAAGTCTTGAAAGAAGGGGTGGAATGGGGATACGACTGTTTCAAGTCTCAAGTCTTCCTCAGTCCTGTTCAGTTAGGATATTAATATGCACACTTGTTTCAAACGAAGCTTCCAGAGCCAATAATTTCAATTTCCCATAGGGATCAACAAGGGCAAACCATGTATTATTTTTGTTTAATTTCCTTAGTTAGGATAATAATTCACTTATACATGGTTGCACAGGCAAATTCAACTCTTGGATTGAATGTTACTGTATATGTATTTAGGCACTTGTATATTATATGTATTTTGAACTCGTTACACTTTTGTTAAATTGTTATAACAGTACCTGGAGTACCCTACTTTCAACCCGAAGCCAAGTTTGGGCCTGCCCAGTTTTGTGATGTTCCGTAGGACGGCAAACAATTCCCCCTCCAGCTCCTTCGGCTTCTTCCCTTTTATGTCTCCAAGCAAAGTTCCCACTGAATCATTTTGTGGCATGGGGAGGGAGGGATAATGGGCGCAATCAGGGGGGCAGCCATTAGAGCTCCCTGTGTGAGCCCTTCCGAGCATTTCACTAAATATCCCCGATGGTGCGAGGCATGCCGGACGACCGTCCCCCCCCCCCAATTGTGTCTCCAAACACTCCCCTTTCTCTTGGGCCTCTTGTAAGACAACCTGTCATTTCCCAGGCCCCCCCTTGGTGTAAATGGCAGCGATTTCAAGCAGGCAGAAAAGATCGCCGAAGGATTTCAGTACACACACGCTGATTGTAAGTGGGGCACGGGGTGGGGGTCAGGCTCAGAGGAGGAGTCGGCCTTTCCCTCTCTGTGCCCATTTATGCACAGGAGGTTTTGCCTTGGATTTGCCACTTTCTGGATGCACATTTCCCCCATCCAAATTCTCAAAATGCAACAATAAGCTCCCATGCAGAGTTTTGAGAATTCGGATGGGGGAAAGGTGCATCTAGAGAAAGGCAAATCCAAGGCAAAACCTCCCCTGCATAAATGGCCTGCGTTATAAGAACAGAAGAAAGGCCCTGCTGGATCACACCAAGGCCCATCATGTCCAGCAGACTGTTCACACAGTGGCCAACCAGGTGTCCCTAGGAAGACTGAAAGGCGCACCTGATTGGCTCCAGAAGGCCAATCTTCCAGCGTGAAATGGGAGAGGAAATCTGTGACATCACAAGCTCCTTTGGAGGGGACAATCTCCCATTTCTGACAAGCCAACTGCTTCTACCAGGCGGATGCCACAACATGCCAAGCTTTGATGCCTGTCATGGCATCTGGGTCTACCTCATGTTCCCAAGATCAACCCAAGCATTGTGTGAAAGCCAGCCTCAAGAATCTCCCAAATCATAGAATCATAGAGTTGGACGGGACCAACAGGGTCATCTAGCCCAACTCCCTGCACAATGCAGGAAATTCACAACTACTTCCCCCACATATACCTCCAGTGACCCCTACTCCATGCCCAGAAGTTGGCCCAGATGCGCCTCCCTCTCATCATCTGCCTAAGGTCATAGGATCAGCATTGCTGACAGACGGCCATCTAGCCTCTCCTTAAAAATCTCCAAAGAAGAAGAGCCCACCACCTCCAGAGGAAGCCTGCTCCACTGAGGAACTGCGCTGTCAAAAAATTCTTCCTAATGTCAAGATGGAAATTCTTTTGATTTAATTCCCTGAAACCCTGGACCCCTGAAAACGAGCAGGGCCCTGGGTGCTGCCCCCCTTTGTCCCCCCTTGCCGCTGCCCTGTTGAATCTAACCATGTCCTAGTATTTTGCAGAATGTAATAATGATGCACGTGCACATTTTGAATCCCGTTGAGGATTGCTTGATCACAGACACACCCGAACACACGCGTGCAACCCCCCTCCTGTCTTACATGACACTGAATGTTCGTTTCTGCCTGCTGTGTGGGGTTACCAGTTTTGAAACTAGCCCTTCTTGGTGTGCCTTTAACGGTTGCTTGACTATGACATAGAGATCCATTCTTATCACCTGCTCAACACTGCCGATCATGTGGCTGTTTATGGCACAGCTACAAGGACCGGTTGTAAAGCTGGCTACCCCGAGGATGGTTGTTCTGTTATAGCCTATCAGGGGCTGGTTTGGCTGCCCTGGGAATTGTTGTTCTGTTATAGCCTATCAGGGGCTGGCTTGGCTGCTCCGGGAATTGTTGTTCTGTTATAGCCTATCAGGGGCTGGCTTGGCTGCTCCGGGAATTGTTGTTCTGTTATAGCCTATCAAGGGCTGGCTTGGCTGCTCCGGGAATTATTGTTCTGTTATATCCTGTCAGGCTGGTTTGGCTGCCCCGGGAATTGTTGATCCATTATAGCCTATCAGGGGCTGGCTTGGCTGCCCTGGGCATTGTTGTTCTGTTATAGCCTATCAGAGGCTGGCTTGGCTGCTCCGGAAATTATTTTTCTGTTATAGCCTATCAGGGGCTGGTTTGGCTGCGCCTTGGGTGCCCTGGGAATTGTTGTTTTGTTCAAGCCACCCCCCAATAGGCTATAACAGAATTGTTGTTCTGTTATATCCTATCAGGGGCTGGCTTGGTTGCCCTGGGAATTGTTGTTTTGTTATATCCTGTCAGGGGCTGGCTTGGCTGCTCCGGGAATTATTATTCTGTTATATCCTATCAGCGGCTGTTTTGGCTGCGCCTTGGGTGCCCTGGGAATTGTTGTTTTGTTCAAGCCACCCCCGATAGGCTATAACAGAACTGTTGTTCTGTTATATCCTATCAGGGGCTGGCTTGGCTGCCCTGGGAATTGTTGTTTTGTTATATCCTATCAGGGGCTGGTTTGGCTGCCCCTTGGGTGCCCTGGGGATTGTTGTTCTGCAATAGCCCATCAAGGGCTATCTTTGGAAGCTGGGTGTATTAGCAAAGGGAGACCTCTCACAGTCTCCTTTTGGTGGCTGTTTTATGAACAGGGTAAAAGCGAAGCCAGTGTATCCCTGGAAAGCAAGATCCTTTTAAACAGTGCATCCTTGAAAAGCAGAACTGGGATAGCGCTTTGCCAAACAGAGGCGCCAGAAAAATGACTATCCTTGGCAATTAGGTATGGAATGGCGTAGCTTCAAAATTTATTTTGCTAACAGATCGGGTTGCCAATTTAGGATGATGAAACAAAAAAACCCAAAAAAACAGGGGGGATAAGAAGGTCCTAAATTTGTCAGCTAGACTCACTGTAGTCAAATAGTACCTCCTAAAATCAAATATTGCAACATTAATAGATTATAAACGTATAATCTTTTTAAATTTTAACAAAAGTAGATTATTACTCACCATAAGATATACATCAAAATTATTTCAACACAACTAATATACAGACATAAATTGTGGATGTAACATACAATATCAGCTTATAGAACAGTATATGAAATAGTCTTTCAGGTATATATTCAACAGATGATTCAATTCAATGTCAATTCAAATTGTTGATTCGGCTGGTGGTGTTCATCAGGTAGTGTTCCAAATTTTAAAAGATTATATGAAATTTAAAAAGATTGTGTTATATGTTTGCAATATTTTATTTTAGGAGGTACTATTTGACTACAGTATGTATAACTTAGAAGAAGAAAAAACTTCCCACTGGGAGCGAAGAGGGACCTGACAGCCCTAGGTATTCAAGACATCTGATACCCAAACGCCAGGAATTTGGAGCTCCTTGTCTAAGACATTGTGAGTGGGCCCCTCCCCTAGCCCAGGTGGTGGTTGCTCTTTCTCCTCCTAGTCACTATAGAGAGACAGCATGGCAAAGAAGGAGCTCTTGCTGCTGGCCAGCCAACTTCCTGCTCTTCCACCTGTGATCTCTTCCTCTCCATTTTTGTTTCCCAGGAAAGAATCAGGTGGGCGGATGGCTGGTCAACGTCTTCTCCAGTTGCTCCTCCTTATTGCTACATGGGTGATGGTAACCACACCAGTTAACCATGCTAGCCCTGCTCTTAGGGTTGCCAAACCTCCAGGTACAAGCTGGAGATCTCCTGCTATTACAACTGATCCCCAGCCAATAGAGATTAGTTCCCCTGGAGAAAACGGCCGCTCTGGCAATTGGACTCTATGGCATTGAAGCTCCTCCCCTCCCCAAACCCTGCCATCCTCAGGCTCCCAAAATGGAACATGAGCAAAATGGAACATGAGCCTTAAGCCCCAGGTGTGGATGGCCCAGGCTAGCCCAATCTCGTCAGATCTTGGAAGCTAAGCAGGGTTGGCCCTGGTTAGTACTTGGATGGGAAACAGGGGCAGGAAATGGCAAAGCATCTCTGCAGTCTCTCACCTTGAAAACTCCATGAGGGGTTGCCATAAATCAGCTATCACTTGACGGCTCTTTACAGACACCTGGCAAATCAGTCCTTTGTGTGCTGTGAGTAGTGCTGACCACTGGGTGGCAATGTTGACACACAAACCACTTTCTCTCACACACACACACTCTCTCTCTCTCTGTATATACATGTGTGTGTGAGAGAGAGAGAGGGGTAATTTTGCACTGGGATAAAAACGATGCTACCTGACAAAACCAATGCATAGGAAAACATTTTGCAAAATTAGCGATCAGGCTGCCTAGCAGACAAACATAAGAAAAGCACCGCTGGTCCAAACCAAAGATCAGAACATAGGAAAAGCCATGCTGGATCAGACCAAGGCCCGTCAAGTCCAGCAGTCTGTTCACACAGTGGCCAACCAGGTGCCTCTAGGAAGCCCACAAACCAGACGACTGCAGCAGCACCCTGCTTGTGTGCCATGGCACCTAATATAATAGGAATGCTCTTCTGATCCTGGAGAGAATAGGTATGCATCATGAGCATAAGTACATAAGAAAGGCCATGCTGGATCAGACCAAGGCCCATCAAGTCCAGCAGTCTGTTCACACAGTGGCCAACCAGGTGCCTCTAGGAAGCCCACAAGCAAGACAACTGCAGCAGCATTACCGTGCCTGTGTTCCACATCACCTAATACAATAGGCCTGCTCCTCTGATTCTGGAGAGAATACGTACGCATCATGACTAGTATTCGTTTTGACTAGTAGCCATGGATCTCCCTATCCTCCATAAGACCATAAGGAAAGCCCTGCTGGATCAGACCAAAGGCCCATCAAGTCCAGTAGTCTGTTCACACAGCGGCCAACCCAGTGCCTCTAGGAAGCCCACAAACAAGACGACTGCAGCAGCATTTACCTTGCCTGTGTTTCACAGCATCTAATATAATAGGCCTGCTCCTCTGATCCTGGAGAGGATAGGGATGCATCATGACTAGTATCCATGTTGACTAGTAGCCATGGATACTCCTCTCCTCCATGAACACGTCCACTCCCCTCTTAACAAGAACGAAAGATTCAGCACCCTGTTCCCAACAGCCAAACCTACAAACAACACAGGAGCAGGACAAGATGGTGCCCGCCCCCCTGGCCTGTTTACCCAACCCCTGGAATTCAGAGGTAGACTGCCTCTGAGCTGATCTGTTTTGCTGTTGTGGCAAATATGTGATCGATAGGCCGTTTTATCTAATTCTTTTAAATAGCCACCTTAGTTACAGGCTGCTGCTCCCTCTTGCAGCAGTGAGCCCCATAAATAAAGTGAAATAGAGCCACTACCGCCTTTTTCCTATTAGTAGGGTTGCCAGGTCCCTCTTCGCCACCGGTGGGAAGTTTTTGGGGTGGAGCCTGGGGAGGGCGTGGTTTGGGGAGGGACTTCAATGCCATAGAGAGTCCCATTGCCATAGCGGCCGTTTTCTCCAGGTGAACTGATCTCTATCAGCTGGAGATCAGTTGTAATAGCAGGAGATCTCCAGCTAGTACCTGGAGGTTGGCAACCCAACCTATCAGGGATGGCATTGAGGGTTGGCAGGGGAGGATCCTTGATCTGCTCTGAAGAGGATCTCTCTGGTTGTTTATGCATGGGAGTTTCACCTGAGTTTCGTTGCTCAATGGACTCACACTTTCCTGTTGGGAATCTCCGCACCAGCAGTCTCCAAGCTCGAATCAAGAAGCATTGGAGTCCCTGCCCCTTGAAATGCTGCTTTGTAATTGGCTGTAGTGCCTACTGCAAGAGAAAAGTCCCCCCCCCCAAAAAAAAATCTCAGTTGCCGCATAAAAAAGCATTTTGTAAAATGGAGTACCCAGCTTGCTGGGGGTAAAGGGAAGATGACTGGGGAAGGCACTGGCAAACCACCCTGTAAACAAAGTCTGCCTAGTAAATGTCAGGATGTGACGTCACCCCGTGGGTCAGGAATGACCCGGTGCTTGCACAGGGGACCTTTACCTTTTTAAAATGGAGTTCTCTAGGAGCCAGTGTGGAGCAGTGGTTTGGAGCAGTGGACTCTGATCTGGAGCGCAGGGTTTGATTCCTCACTCTGCCACATGAGCGGTGGAGTCTGATCGGATGAACTGGATTAGTTTCCCCACTCCTACACATGAAGCCAGCTGGGTGACCTTGGGCTAGTCACAGCTCTCTCTCAGATCTACGTCACAGGGTGTCTATTGTGGGGAGGGGAAGGTGATTGTAAGCTGGTTTGATTCTTCCTTAAGTGGTAGAGAAAGTCAGCATATGAAAACGAACTCTTCTTCTACTTCTTCTATGATTGGTGGGCCCTGGGACAAGGGGTATTATGGGGGGAGGTGGCTACATTATTCTCTTTTGCTAATGCACAAAGCAAACATACTATGTGTATGTTGATGTAGGGGTTAAGAGCGGTTGTTTGGAGAGGTGGAGTCTGATCTGGAGAACCGGGTTCGATTCCCCACTCCTCCACATGAGCGGCGCAGGCTAACCTGGTGAACTGGATTTGTTTCCCCACCTCTACACAGGAAGCCAGCTGGGTGACCTTGGGCTAGTCACACTCTCTCAGCCCCACCTACTTCACAGGGTGTCTGATGTGGGGAGGGGAAGGGAAGGTGATTGTAAGCCGGTTTGATTCTTCCTTAAGTGGTAGAGAAAGTCGGCATATAAAAACCAACTCCTCCTCCTCCTCCTCCTCCTTCTTCTTCTTCCTCCTCCTCCTTGGGGGGACCCAACCCTCATTCGTAAAATCCTTTCTTCTGCTCAGAAAGAACTCTCAGGAAGCAGGAAGCATTTTAATGCCCACCCCTTGACACGCTGCTTTGTAATTGGCTGTAGTGTTGTCTGTGAGAGAAATGTCACTCCCTCCAAGCTTCCATGTCCAGCGCTTTGCCTTATGCATGGGGATTTCACCCAGGCTGAGCTCAGGGGAGATGGAAGAATCGGGTTAACAGAGGAACGGGAAGTCCCAGGATTTGTGAGGGCTGGCAGCGAGGTCATCTCTAATGGAGAGAAAACTCATGCATAACTCCAAGGAACAACAGAGACAGACTGGGGGCGAACCTGAGTGAAAGTATCCATGCATAAACAACCTCTCTCTCTCTCTTCGGAGAGTTGGCAGCTTCCACACACTGAATAAGCATCTGACAATGTGCCACAAAATGGGCATGCGTCCTAGAGGGCCGGCACTGTGCCGTGCATCGAAAAGTTGCATTCTGCTAGGTGAAATTCAGGTTAAAAACCACACTCCATCGGAAGGCCAGCTGGGTGACTATGGGGGCCAGTTCTTCTGCAGCTAGCATTTAAAGCTACACTACCTCTGGACATGGAGGTTCTATTTAGCCACCGAGGCTGAGAGCCATTGGCGAGATCTCTCTTCTTCTGTACCTAATGCCCTTAAAAGGCCACAGAAGTGAATGTGCATCATGATACCCTGGGGCAGGGAGTTCCACAGTTATGCACTGTGTGGGGAAACGCTTTTGTCTGTCCTGAAAGCTACAGTGCATCTTTTTCACTGGGTGGCTTCTAGGATTGTGGGCAGGGTTGCCAGGTCCCTCTTCGCCACCAGTGGGAGGTTTTGGGGGCGGGGCCTGAGGAAGGTGGAGTTTGGAGAGGGGAAGGACTTCAATGCTATAGAGTCCAATTGCCAAAGCGGCCATTTTCTCCAGGGGAACTGATCTCTGTTGGCCAGAGATAAGTTGTAATAGCAGGAGATCTCCAGCTAGTACCTGGAGGTTGGCAAACCTAATTGTAGAAAAAGAGAAAAGTTTGTCTTTCCCCGCTTCACACATAACTCTATCATGCCCTGCAGTCAACCAGTCTTCTAAGCTGGAATCCCCCATACTCTTGAGCCTTTCCTCATAAGGAAAGTCGTCCAGTCTCTTTTGGTTGCTGTGGTGCTGTTAAGGAGACAGATAGTATCTCTGGGCAGTGTTCCCTATTCCACTTCAGTAGCTAGGGTTGCCAGCTCTGGGTTGGGAAATACCTGGAGATTTTTGGGGCAGAGCCTGAGGAGGGAGGGGTTTGGAGAGGGGAGGGACTCCAATGTCATAGAGTCCAATGGCCAACACAGCCATTTTCTCCAGGGGAATTGATGTCTGTCACCTGGAGATCAGTTGTAATAGCGGGAGATCTCCAGCCGTCACCTGGAGATTGGCGACGCTATCAGAAGGCCCCTCCCCATTGGAGACAGGATACCGGGTGACAACATCTGCTGGATGGGAGTCGTGGGAGCAGCAGGGAGAGTCCCCCGGCTATTGGTATGCAGCCGGCGTCTCTTGCATAAGCGTGCTCTCCCAAGCAGACTGTCTGCAGTGAGGCAAATTAAATCTTCCTCTGAACTCGGCAAATTAGGATGTAAGACAATACAAAAAGCTCTTGAGCCTGGCTTGGAATCTATTTTCGCCTCCTTTGAAGGAAACTTAGTCATTGGAGGCAAGGGAAGGGAAGGGAAGGGAAGGGAAGGGAAGGGAAGGGAAGGGAAGGGAAGGGAAGGGAAGGAAGGAAGGAAGGAAGGAAGGAAGGAAGGAAGGAAGGAAGGAAGGAAGGAAGGAAGGAGAAGAAGAAGAAGAAGAAGAAGAAGAAGAAGAAGAAGAAGAAGAAGAAGAAGAAGAAGAAGAAGAAGAAGAATTGGTTTTTCTATGCCAACTTTCTCTACCACTTAAGGGAGACTCAAACCGGCTTATGATCACCTTCCCTTCCCCTCCCCACAACAGACACCCTGTGAGGTAGGTGGAGCGGAGAGAGTTCTAAGAGAGCTGTGACTAGCCCAAGGTCACCCACCTGGTTTCATGTGAAGGAGCGGGGAAACAAATCCAGTTCACCAGATTAGTGTTCACCGCTCATGTGGAGGAGTGGGGAATCAAACCCGGTTCTGCAGATCAGAGACCGCTGCTCCAAACCACCACTCTTAACCACTACACCACGCTGGTGGAAGGAAGGAAGGAAGGAAGGAAGGAAGGAAGGAAGGAAGGAAGGAAGGAAGGAAGGAAGGAAGGAAGGAAGGAAAGAAAAGTTACAGAGAATAAGGAGGATATTTTTTACTTTATACCTTTCTCCCCAATGGACAACCAAAGCTGCTTACACTGTTCTCTTCTCCTCCATTTTTCCCCACAACAACCCTGTGAAGTGAGTTAGGGCGAGAGAGTGTGACTGGCCCAAGGTTACCCAGTGAGCTTCCATGGCACAAGTGGGGATTCAAACCAGGGTCTCCCAGATCATAATCTGACACTCTAACCACCATACCATGCTGGACATGGAAGGAAGGAAGGAAGGAAGGAAGGAAGGAAGGAAGGAAGGAAGGAAGGAAGGAAGGAAGGAAGGAAGGAAGGAAGGAAGGAAAAATGACAGAGAACAGGAAAGAGAAATCAGGGGATAGAGGGAAGATAGGAAAGAAAGAAAAAGGGGAATGATTGAATGAAGAAGAACAAATCACTGAGACACAAATGGAGTAGAAAAAGAAGATGGAGGAAGAGAACAGGAAGGAAAAGCCCTAACTGGCCTTTCTTTCTTTCTTTCTTTCTTTCTTTCTTTCTTTCTTTCTTTCTTTCTTTCTTTCTTTCTTTCTTTCTTTCTTTCTTTCTTTCTTTCTTTCTTTCTTTCTTTCTTTCTTTCTTTCTTTCTTCCTTCCTTCCTTCCTTCCTTCCTTCCTTCCTTCCTTCCTTCCTTCCTTCCTTCCCCCTGTGCCTCTTCCTTTCTTCCTCCCTCCCTTCCTTTCCTCCCAGCCCTCTTTGCCTTCTCACGCAACGCCCTTTCTGAGCCAGCTTCAGATAATGTGACAAGAGCCAATTGGTCCTAATGAACTGCCGCAGTAACGCAACATGGCAGGCGAAGTCTGCCTCGGCGCCAGAGGGCACCCGGAGAGATGGGTGACAGCTCAATTTATACCTGGTGTGAGAGGAAAGGGAGAAATCGGGATTGCTGGGAGTGTGAGGAGGTGGAGAGAGAGGGTGTGTGTGTGTGGGGGGGGGAAGGCTGCAGCTACAACACCGTGTGTGTGTGTGTGTGTGTGTGCGCGCGTGAAATGCCATCGCAGCCAACTTATGGCAACCCCTTATGGGGTTTTCAAGGCAAGAGATGAACCAGAGCGTTTTGCCATTGCCTGCCTCTGTGCAGTGACCCTGGTATTCCCTGGTGGTCTCCCATCCAAGTGCTGACCAGGACTGACCCTAGGTTTGCCAACCTCCGGGGCTGAGAGGCTGTGGCTCAGTGGTAGAGCATCTGCTTGGCATGCAGGAGGTCCTGGGTTCAATCCCCAGCATCTCCAGTTAAAGGGACTAGGCAAGGCAGTGATGGGAAAGACCTCGGCCTGAGACCCAGAGAGCCGCTGCCGGTCAGAGTAGACAGTACTGACTTTGATGGACCAAGGGTCTGAGTCAGTAGAAGGCAGCTTCATGTGTTCATGTGTGTTCAGGTACTAGCTGGAGATCTCCTGCTGTTACAACTGATCTCCAGACGATAGAGATCAGTTCACCTGGAGAAAATGGCTGTTTTGGCAATTGGACTCTATGGCATTGAAGCCCCCTCCCTTCAAACGCTTGATCAAACCCAGCCTGAAACCAACGCCCAGGTGAATCTGGAACCGGCTCTATAAACAAGAGATTCCCCCCCTTTTGGTCTGCTCTTTTGCCAGTGTGCACATGGGTGAGTCCATAAAACATTGCATGAAGAAGAAGAGTTGGTTTTTATATGCCGACTTTCTCTACCACTTAAGGGAGACTCAAACCGGCTTACAACCATCTTCCCTTCCCCTCCCCACAACAGACACCCTGTGAGGTAGGTGGGGCTGAGAGAGCTGTGACCAGCCCAAGGTCACCCACCTGGCTTCATGTGCAGGAGTGGGGAAACAAATCCAGTTCATCAGATTAGCCTCTGCCGCTCATGCGGAGGAGTGGGGAATCGAACCCGGTTCTCCAGATCAGACTCCACCGCTCCAAACTACCACTCTTAACCACTACACCACGCTGAAAAAAATATGCTGCAGGAACCAAAGCAAGATCGGGGCGCTGAGGAGAAATGTTTCCTCAATCCATGTGGCATATTGGTGTAAATCACAGGGGGGGAAAGGGAATTGTGCAGCAAACCTTGAAAGATCCACTCCCCCCACAACACACACAAATTTGTGTTTGTGGGAATCTGGGGAGTGCAAAGTTTGGGCAAGGGAGGGACTTCAGCCTGGCACATGCCATAGAGGCCACCCTCCGAAGCAGCCATTGTTTCCAAGGGAACTAGGGTTTGGGAGGGGGAGGTACTTCAATGAGGTATAATGCCATTGAGTCCACCTTCAAAAGCGGCCACTTTCTCCAAGCAAATTGATAGGGTTGCCAACCTCCAGGTACTGTAGAATACACGAATTGTCAAAAAATAAACAGCACTATGGCCTTAAACTAGTAATTGAAGGTCATCATTTTAATTTCAATGCACCACAAGATATTAAACAGATTATACTTTACATACAAAAATCCTAATCCTATCTAACTATGAACCGCAAGTACATCAGAACAATCGTGTCAAGAGGTTTTTGATGCCCGACTGCATAGCAGCGTTTTGCTCTTGGCACGATTGTTCTGATGTACTTGCGGTTCATAGTTAGATAGGATTAGGATTTTTCTTTGTAATGTATAATCTGTTTAATATCTTGTGGTAGGTTGGAAACTGAAATGATGATTTATATACTGTAATCTCACTGCAGAATATACATTGAGATTAAGTAGGACCTTCAATTACTAAATTAAGGCCATAGTGCTGTTTATTTTTGACAACCTCCAGGTACTAGCTGGAGATCTCCTGCTATTACAACTGATCTCCAACAGAGATAAGTTCACCTGGAGAAAATGGCCAGTTTGGCAGTTGGACTCTATGACATTGAAGTCCCTCCCCTCCCCAAACCCGGCCCTCCTCAGGCTCCGCCCCCACAACCTCCCACCGGTGGCGAAGAGGGACCTGGCACCCCTACGAATTGATCTCTGCCACCTGGAGATCAGCTGCGATAGCGGGATATCTCCAGCCACCACCTGGAGGTTGGCAACCCTAAGGAGAACTGATCTTTGTCATCTGGAAGTTTTCTAGAATTCTGGAAGATCTCCAGGTCCTCCCTGGAGGTTGGCAACCCTACTGGGGAGGGAAGGGGGTTCTGATCCTGGCTTGTCGCAGGACCGACTGTTGGCCAGCAAGCACAAGCATGAAACAAGCGAGATTGGAGCTGGCACTGCTGTCTTTCGCCGGAGTCCAAAAACCATCAACTTGACAGGGCTTGGCAGAGCAAAATCTTGCACGCCTCCCTTTCACACCTCCGAACAAGCATTCCCAGTGCATTAAAAGCCGCCGACAGGTCTCAGGCTGTGCCTGGCGCAAAACCCCATGCGGCAGATTGATGGGGGAACATTTCCTCTTGGCGCAACGGAGAGCGCGGGGGCCCAGACGCCGGGGCTTCCCAATAAATCTGCGCGTGGCACCGTCCTCCGACAAGAAATACCCCAAGCCAAAGCGATTCATTAGCAGGGCCGATCAATGTGGGTTTTTTTTTATGATTATGCATGCGCTGAACGCATCCCAAGGCCAGAAACGGCAAATATGTCAGAGTAATTAGAGGCCGGGAAAAGCACTTTACAGGCCAGACATCATCTCTCGGCTGGGCTATTTTTGATCAGGTATATGAATACCCGTACAGAATGATTGGTATTTAACTGATCATTAAGAAACATTAAATGCATCTTTTTCAGCCTGGGTTTTTCCCTGGAAGAAGCCACCGTTCAAGCTAATGGTCCCTTCTTATGAGGGACTCTGCTCTTTCTGGCCGAATGCCAAGGCTTTTGGTGCGTGCTTTCTGAAAGATGCTCTGGCCCTCGACATTTTCTCCTTTATTTGGTTTGGTTTTGCTTTTCACCACTAGGGTTGCCAACCTCCAGTTACTAGCTGGAGATCTCCTGCTATTACTTACTAGTTAAAGGAATTAACTGTATACTTACTAGTTAAAGGAATTAATTGTGTACTTACCTGTTGAAACATCCTGTAAATAAGAAAAAAAACACTTGTTGTTGGCAATATATGGTGTTGGTGGTTATATTACCACATACTGTAAAGATTTAGCCAGAATATATTTGGCATCATTTATGGCTGGATTCCTGTACTGAATTTCTCATCCTTTGGTAATTGTACAGAGGTGTCTGATTTTTCCTTCAACCTCCAGTTACTAGCTGGAGATCTCCTGCTATTACAACTGATCTCCAGCTGATAGAGATCAGCTCCCCTGGAGAAAATGGCTGTTTGGCAATTGGACTCTTTGGCATTGAAGCCCCTCCCTAAACCCTGCACTCCTCAGGCTCTGCCCCCAAACCTCCCATCAGTGGCAAAGAGGGACCTGGCAACCCTAATTATTCACAGGGCATTAACTGGATGCATGTTTTCACCACAGAGAACAGAAACTTTGCACCGATACAGTAGTTCTTTGGTCAGCCCCCTCTTTAAAGTAGCCTTACCCCCTTCATCTGCATAACCCGCCCTGCCACGTCAATAGGGTTGCCAACCTCCAGGTATTGGCTGGAGATCTCCTGCTGTTACAACTGATCTCCAGCCGATAGAGATCAGTTCACCTGGAGAAAATGGCCGCTTTGGCAATTGGACTCTATAGCGTTGAAGCCCCTCCCCAAACCCCACCCTCATCAGGCTCCGCCCCATAAACCTCCTGCCAGTTGCAAAGAGGGACCTGGCAACCCTACATGTCAAGAGTAGGCCACTGAAAATTGGTTGAACCCCGGGGAATGGTGGGTTTAGGGGTTCACAGAACCCGCGGCACATAAAATGGCTGCCGATTTAGTCTAGCTTGAAATTAGTGTATTTTAATACACTCTCAGCTGCTATTAGGGTTTCCCCCCTGCGGCTTATCAGAGAGTAATTGCAGAGATCTGGAAGGGATTTTTTTTCCCCAGCTTGCCGTGTGGTGGGTTATAATGGATAGCATTTTAATTTGTTTGGAAGATATTAAAGAGGCAGAAGAAAGAGGTGGGGGGAGAAAGATGGAGACTTGTCAGAACGCATCAAATTCTCCTGCACAGAAGAGAGCCGTCTGAAATTATTGGATGCTGGTAGAGTCCATTACAGATCAAGAGCCGGGGTGAGTACTATAACCTCTTTATTACAACCCATTATTCATGGTTTGAGATCCTGGTTTGCATGCAGAATATCCCAGGTCCAGTCAAAGGATCTCAGGTAACAGGTGTTGTGAAAGACCATTCTCTGCCTGAGAGCCCAGATGGCGTTTGTACTCTCTGTAGGGTTGCCAGCTCTGGACTGGGAAGTACCTGGAGATTTTGGGGGTGGAGGGTGGGGTTTGTGGAGGGGAGGGCCCTCAGCAGGATATAATGCCATAGAATCCATTCCCCAAATCAGTCATTTTCTCTAGGGGAACTGTCCTTGGTGATCTGGAGATCAATTGCAATAGCAGAAGATTTCCAGGTGCCACCGGGAGGTTAGCAACCCTAACTCTCTGGAAGTCAGGTAGCAACAGATGAGAAGGTAGGGTTGCCAGCTCCGGGTTGGGAAATACCTGGAAATTTTTGGGGTGGAGCCTGAGGAAGGCGGGGTTTGGGGAGGGACTTCAATGACATAGAGTCCAATGGCTAACGTGGCCATTTTCTCCAGGGGAACTGATTTATATCGGCGGGAGATCAGTTGTAATAGCGGGAGATCTCCAGCTACCACCTGGAGGTTGGCAACCTTATGAGAAGGTGAAGGGTTAACGACACGTTTAGCCATGATAGATCTCCTTCCTTGCCCAAATGATAAGCAATATGACTATACAGCGGAGAAGCAAATCTGTTGCTTGTACCCTCTGGCAGGCAGGCTGGTGGGCATGGAGCTGAAATCAGGGATAGAGGTGACAGCCAAGACCCAAAGTCGTCAGAGGGGTGACGGCGAGGGAAACAGCCATGTATAAAAGGCCTCTCTCTTTCAAGTATCAGATATATTTGCATTTTTGTTTCAGGAAAACACACAGCGCAATCCTGAACCGAGTTATACCCTCCCAAATCCATTGAAACCAGCAGTATTAGAAGGGTGTAATTATGTTTAAGGTTGCATAGAAAGGCATTGAATTTTAAATTGTTCAATTCCATAAACGGGCCCAACTAATAGTACAATTTTATATGTCAACTTATAAATGATGCTTTTTATGTTGTTATTAAAGCAGCGGAATGAGTGTAGGTTTGAACGGCTAGACAGCTTTCTTTGGCTTGTACCCCTTCAAGCCATGGATTTGATGCCCCCTGTCTCCGTGCCAAGGGCCAGCAAACACCAGAAGGCTGGTAGCAAATGCAGAGGGATTTTTTTTTAATGCTGGTTTGTTTTGTTCTTTATTATGATTACTTAGTAAGTGACCTTGGGCCAGTAATTGTCTCTCAGCCTAGCCTAGAAGAAGAAGAAGAGTTGGTTTTTATATGCCGACTCTCTACCACTTAAGGAAGAATCAAACCGGCTTACAATCACCTTCCCTTCCCCTCCCCACAACAGACAACCTATGAGGTAGGTGGGGCTGAGAGAGTTCTGAGAGAAATGTGATTAGCCCAAGGTCACCCAGCTGGCTTCATGTGGAGGAGTGGGGAATCAAACCCGGTTCTCCAGATTAGAGTCTGCCACTCTTAACCACTGCACCACACTGGCCTACCTTATAGGATTGTTGTGAGAATAGCATGGAGCAAGGGGAAATCACATGTGCCCCTTGCAGAAGGATAAAAACGATCTCCTCTTTCGGATGCTTTGGCCAGGGCTGCCTTCGTCTCCATCTCCTCCGGCCCCATCAAAACCCTCTTCTGGTGTCGCGAGCAATGAATCAATTTCCTTGTTAAGCTGTCGAGCTATTTAACAGATATTACAGCAAGGGAAAACCTCGACCGCCAGCCAGAAAGAAAAATGACATGGCTCGCTTCGCTACTGCAATGCAAATGAGGATCTGCTGATGCCAAAAAAAAACCAAGGCCAGGCGGAGCAAAAAAAGAGGAGATGGCCGCCAGGCTGTGTGGAGCAAAGCAAATCTAACACAGAAGGGCATACAATGACCACGATTGACCAATATAATTTTCACTTTTCAGTACACATCAAAGAATCTGTCCATGTCCACAACAACAGTCTCTCGTCATTCTGTTTTAACAGTTGAAAATAATAAAACAAAATATAGTCCCTTATTCCATAGGGGATATGCTGATATGCGTAGAGGGAAATCATTCAGTCCCTCATTCCATAGGGGGTGCTTTGTTGCCTGTAGAAGGAAGACGGTTCACGCGAGTTCACGGCTGTTCAGGAACTGGCAAAATTGTGGTCCACAACGAAAGGGAGCCTTATGAAGTGGAACTGATGAAGGACATCAACACGGTATGACTCGAGAAAACCGTCTTCCTTCTACTCTGAGGTAAGGAGGGCATCTTGCCCACCCCACCCCAGAAGGAGAAGGGGAAGGGGAAGAGGAAGAGAGGAGAGGGGAGGAGAGGAAAAGAGGAATCAGTCCAGAGGAGAATATAAAGATCTCCGGACATTTCACATCCTCAAGTACCAATGGAAAGAGGCTACTACCTTATTTATTCCTGATCCCGTTCACCATCTTAGCTCGGGAAGTTCTCAAACTGAGCTAGCAGGCTCCTGTGCGGGAGACAGGAAGTGAGTAAATAACTCCTGCCTCCCTGAGCAGGCAGTGGGAATCACCCATAATTCAAGATTCCCTCCTTACCTCAGTATCCAAGCTTCCATTTCCTCTAAATTTATGGAAACATGTTAATTTGAAGCATTGCTGAGACAAAATGGCATTCTAGAAATTGAACGAAGATTGCGTAGGCCAGGGTTAAACCAATCCAGTAGATGGCGGCTTGAGAATCAGAACCCAAATCCATTCATTAGAATGATTTGTTGCCCCTGCTAAGAAGATCCCTGAACAGACCCAGGTAAATTCAGGACCCTGAGAGATCACCTAGATCTCCTGCTCTGGCCTTGGCCAGAGAAAACATTCTTCACAAAGACAGTGATAACACTAAGTTATGGCAAAAAACCCTTTCACCTGTACAGAAAATTCTTGTAGATAAGGAGCTATCAGATGGATAAGATAGGGCCCTTTTTTTGTTCAATGGGTGATTTTTATCAGGATCTGACAAGAATCATCAGCACATTTGTCCACAGCAATCGAGGAGAGGCAACATCGGAGAGATTTGATCAAGAACCACAAAGATAGCAAACATCAATTGACTTGTAAACAGACACCTAGCCCCCCTGAAATATCACTATCCAGCTGATACTCACATATTGCGAGCATGATGCTTTGAGTCTTAGAATTCCTTGATTTCATTTCTACCTGGTACTAAATAAACCCGTGAATATCCAACCCCCATCCTCTTCTGTTTCATGGGGCCAATTTCCCTCATCGCAACGGAGGCATTTCCCCAACGTTATTTGTGCCTTTATCGTGTAAACATGGAGCATATGTGTAGCATACAAGAAACAAAAGACAGAGAAGAAGAAGAAGAAGAAGAAGAAGAGTTGGTTTTTATATTCCGACTTTCTCTACCACTTAAAGGAGACTCAAACCAGCTTACAATCGCCTTCCCTTCCCGTCCCCACAACAGACACCCTGTGAGGCAGGTGAAGCTGAGAGAATGTGACTTGCCCAAGGTCACCCAGCTGGCTTCGTGTGTCAGAGCAGGCTGCTCATGTGGAGGAGTGGGGAATCGAACCCAGTTCTCCAGATCAGTCTCCACCGCTCCAAACCACCGCTCTTAACCACTACACCACACAATATGCATGGAAACCAGCAGCCGGGACAACAACTAGAATCTGAAAGAAATGAAAATGAGCAGATTAGGGCATCCCTGTTTGTTTTGGGGGTTTTTTTCACCGTCAAGTCACAGCTGGCTTATGGCGACTGGTAGGGTTTTCAAGGCAAGAGACTTTCGGAGGTGGTTTGATATTGCTTGTTTCTGCATGGGCTAAGAATTGAACCTGGTTCTCCAGATTAGAGTTCACCACTCTTAGACATGACAGGGGAGACCATGTTATCAATTCAGAGAAGATATTCCAGGCAGAAACATCAGCTACGCTGTCTGAGAACCAGAAGGCCCTACCAGAGAGGGTTGTTTTGGATATGTGTACTCTCACCTCTGTACCCTCTTCAGGCGAAGAAGAAGAAGACTTGGTTTTTATTCTCCTATTTTCTCTACCTTTAAGGATACTCAAACCAGTTTGCAATTCACCTTCCCTTCCTCTCCCCACAACAGACACCTTGTGAGGTAGGTGGGGCTGAGAGAGCTGTGACTAGCCCAAGGTTACCCAGCAGGCTTCATGTGGAGGAGTGGGGAAACAAACCCAGTCCTGTAGACTAGAGTCCGCTGCTCATGGAGACTTTGGGAGTGGAGCCTGAGGAGGGTGGGGTTTGGGGAGGGGAGGGACTTCAGTGCCATAGAGTCCAATTGCCAAAGCGGCCATTTTCTCCAGGGGAACTGATCTCTATCGGCTGGCGATCAGTTGTAATAGCAGGAGATCTCCAGCTAGTACCTGGAGGTTGGCAACCATAATCATCAGGTTGGGGTGGCAATTCTCTTGCCGCCGCCCCCACCTCAAAGCCACTGGGGCTGAAACGGACCTGGCCCCAGGGTCCTCACCCCCTCCTTGATTATACACCCCACTAGCTGTTCATGAACACAGTTGCGATCAAAGCAGTGATACAGCAACACTCCACACGCTCCCGACTTAAGGCTTCTCTCTGGGGTTTCGATAACATTGACAGGTTCAGGGATCAATGGTCCAGTCCTGAGCTTTCTCTCCACCCACCAGTATCCCCAGAAGTGGGGGGGGGGCTGGAGGGAGGAGAGGGGAGAGAGAGAGGACAAGTCCTACAAATGGAGTGGAGGGGGGGTTGTGGGAAGAGAAGTTTGATTGGAAATCTATCACCTACTTCCCATGATTTATAGCTCCTTTACCAGAAGATACAGCTGCATATTGGGGGTCATTTTTAAAGGCGATATCAGTCAGGAAGTTTCTTTCTCCAAAGCATTTGCAAGAACTGGTGATTGTTTGTTTGTGTGTCCATCCCACCCACCCCACCCCCCTTGTTTTTTTGCTTTCCATCCCCTCCCAAGCAGAAAGAGGAACTGACTCATAGGCCATTTATGTCTTGGATTTGCCACTCTCTAGATGCACATTTTTCCCATCCGAATTTTCAAAGCTCAAAAAGAAGCCCCCATGCAGAGTTCTGAGAATTCAAATGGAGAAAATGTGCATCTAGAGAGCAGCAAATCCAAGGCAAAACCTCCCGGGCATAAATTGCCTTAGGGAGGAAAAGCCAATTTAAAGGCAGGGCAACATGCAACAGAGGAATCTGTTGAAGGAGGCATAATTTGACCCTAAAGGTGGGGAGGGTGGGGAGAGAAGCCAAGGCAGAGGGCCCAGTGCAGATCAAAGCCGCAGCACTGGGAAAGAAAGGGTTAATCCCACTCAAAAATCCTCCCCAGTGCCTTTATCCCCAGTAGGGAAAAAGACAGATCTTAGTATTGTGCCTGTCTTTTTCCTCAGTGTACTGTATCTTACAACATCCCTTGGGAAGCATTTTGGGAAAGGAAATTACATGGTGGGTAACATGGGAACCCCCACCCTTTCTTCAGCCTCCTGGCCCAGATTTTTACTCAACGCCCCCCCCCCCCATGCTTTTTGATGATGCCTGACCCTCTTCCATTAGAGCTGTCAGCTCCGGGTTGGGAAATACCTGGATATTTTGGGGATGGAGCCTGAGGAGGGAGTGGTTTGAGGAGGGGAGGGACCAGTGGAGTATAATGCCCTAGAGTCCACCTTCCAAAGTGGCCACTTTCTCCAGGTGAACAGATCTCTGTTGTCTAGAGATCTGTTGTAAAAGCGGGAGAGCTCCAGCCACCACCTGGAGGTTGGTAACCCTGGAGCCTGCAGACTTCCTGTTTGTTCTCTCTCTCTCTCTTTGGGCAGTGGCAACAAGGATGGATTGGGGAACCTGGGGGGGATTGGCGGGGGGCTTGATGAATGTGGTTCCTCTTCCCAGCAGATATTAAAGGAATTACCTAAGAACATAAGGAAAGTCCTGCTGGATCAGACCCAGGCCCATCAAGTCCAGCAGTCTGTTCACACAGCAGCCCACCAGGTGCCTATAGGAAGCCCGCAAACAAGACGACTGCAGCAGCATTATCCTGCCGGTGTTCCACAGCACCTAATATAATATGGGTAGTCCTCTGATCCTGGAGAGAATAGGTATGCATCATGACTGGTATCCATTTTGACTAGTAGCCACGAATACACCTCTCCTCCATGAACATGTCCACTCCCCTCTTAAAGCCTTCCAGGTTGGCAGCCATCACCACATCCTGGAGCAGTAGGGTTTCCAGTGGCGGGAGGTTTTTGGGGCGGAGAGGAGTGTGTGTGCGTGTGCTTGTGTGTGTGGAATACAAATCATTCCTGCTCCTAACTTGCATTTACCCTTCAAGTTGGAGCATTGTTGGGGGTTTCTTTTGAGCACCCTCTATGGTTGCCAGGTCCCCCATGGCCACCGGTAGGGGATGGGGGCGTAGGGTTGCCAGGTTGTTGAATTCCCAGAGATTTGGTGGTGGAGCTTCGGAAGGACAGGGACCTTGGTGAGATACAATGCCAGAGTCCACCCTCAAACCATCCATTTCCTCCAGGGGAACCGATCTTTGTAGTCTGGAGATGAGCAGTAATGCCGGGGGGGGGGGTCTCCAGGTCCCACCTGGAGGCTGGCATCACTAGCAGCCACACAAGATTGTCCCTTCCATCACTCTTTGCTCCTATCTTTCTCAAGCCTTGTTTGCGCTTTCGGGAAAGATGTGGTCAAAGTTGGTTATTTTAACGCCGTGTAGATGGAAAGAAGACGCTTGCATTTTGCCTGTGAAAGTTGGGAGTTTTCAACAGGGGTTAGTTTTGGGGGGGTAGCCTCGCTGGTTTGTAGTGGAAGAGCAAGGTTTGAGTCCAGTTGCACCTTAGAGACCGACAAGATTTCCAGATCTGATGAAGAGAGAGTTGACTCTTGAAAGCTTACACCCTGCAAATCTTGTTCCCTAGGAGGAGGAGGAGGAGTTAGTTTCTATATGCCGATTTTCTCCACCACTTACGGAAGAATCTAACCGGCTTACAATCACCTTCCTTTCCTCTCCCCACAACAAACACCCTGTGAGGTAGGTGGGGCTGAGAGAGTTCAGAGAGAACTGTGACTAGCCCAAGGTCACCCAGCTGGCTTTGTGTGGAGGAGTGGGGAAACCAACCCAGTTCACCAGATTAGCCTCCGCCGCTCACGTGGAGGAGTGGGGAATCAAACCCAGATTAGAGCCCGCCACTCTAGGTTAGAGTCCGCTGCTCCAAACCACTGAAAGTCGTTTCTCCGGAGACTGCCCAGATCACCACCCCATACAGCTGCCATTTCCCTCCCACCATCACTAGAGGGCTTGGGGGGGGGGCTTTTTAAAAACCAGCAAATAATATATCACTACAGCATGCGGCTACAGCTATAGATCAATGACTGATTTTAAGCTATTGCAATATCTCATTGAGCAAATGAAATTGACATACCAGCTATGTAATATAATGCTATCTATCTATCTATCTATCTATCTATCATCATGGTAATGCAATATGTCAGCTACCATTTTTTTAAAAAAAACTCTCAAAAGGCCATCCCATGGTAGAGATGGAATTGTACCCCCAGTGTGGTGGTGGTGGGGGGACTGGGCAAACAATTTCCTGGGGAAACCACTGCATGCAGCAATGAATGAGCCAGGGAGAATCTTAGCCACGTGGGAATCGCCCCAGTGTGATCACATAAGAGGCACGCCACTCTGAGGCCCAGTTTGCCCAGAGTGGCTGAAAATGCGAAGCTGGACCTTAACTCGTTACTGAAGTACGGGTCTTGTGGCTCACACAGCTTCTCCCCAGAATAGCGGCACCTTTAGACTCTTCCTGGAGTCATTTGACTGGCATCTTTTAGAATATTGGGTTTGCTCTGACCCAGAAAGAGCCCAGTGGCACAGAGTTAGGGTTGCCAACCTCCACGTAATCTAACACAGAAAGGTTGCACAATGCATGTAAATGCGTGAAAGTATATTACCGTATGTATCAGCAATATGAACATCAACTTACACAATTATACCCTCAGTACAACATAGCTGTAACTCAAATAAAAGTCAAAAATCTATAATCGTGATAATCTTCTAATTTCTACTCACAGGTGCAACAAAGGTAAGTCAACCTCAAACAAGAAGAGGAATATGTATCAACAATATAAACATCAACTTGCACAATTATATCCTAAGTACAACATAGATGTAACTCCAATACAAGTCAAAAATATAATAGTGATAATCTTATTTCTATTCACAGGTGCAACGCAGGTGAGTCACCCACAAACAAGAAGAGGAAGACGGCCGTTTCAATAATTCATCAGTTCCACCTGATGGACCTAATAGTGCATATGCTTCATCTTATTCCCTTGACTTACAGCATTGCATTTATGTGTTTCACGGACCTTCCCGATGCCATACTCAAAGCTTCTCCTCATACTTTTCAGTTTACAGCAAATCCAAGTTGCCTGCGGGTCAAAGTACTCTGCTTTGGTTAGACCTCACCTGTGTTCAGTTTTGGGTACCGCAATTTAAGAACGATGTAGACCAGCTGGTACGTGTCCAGAGGAGGGCAACGAAGATGGTGAGGGGTCTGGAGACCAAGTCCTATGAGGAAAGGTTGAAGGAGCTGGGCATGTTTAGCCTGGAGAGGAGAAGACTGAGAGGGGATATGATAACCATCTTCAAGTACTTGAAGGGCTGTCATACAGAGGAGGGTGCAGAGTTGTTTTCTGTTGCCCAAGAAGGTCGGACCAGAACCAACAGGTTGAAATTAAATCAAAAGAGTTTCCATCTAGAACTTTCTAACAGTTAGAGCGTTTCCTCAGTGGAACTGGCTTCCTCGGGAGGTGGTGAGCTCTCCTTCCCTGGAGGTTTTTAAGAAGAGGTTAGATGGCCAGCTGTCAGCAATGCTGATTTTGTGACCTTAGGCAGATGATGAGAGGGAGGGCATCTTGGGCATCTTCTGGTCACTGGGGGTGTGGTGGGGGGAGGTAGTTTTAAATTTCCTGCATTGTGCAGGGGGTTGAACTTGATGACCCTGGTGGTCCCTTCCAGCTCTATCATTCTATGATTCTAGGTGAGTATGGCATTGGGTGGGACTTCAATGGGATATAATAAGAACATAAGAAAAGCCATGCTGGATCAGACCAAGGCCCATCAAGTCCAGCAGTTGGTTCACACAATGACCAACCGGGTGCCTCCAGGAAGCCCACAAGCAAGACGACTACAGCAGCATCCTCCTGCCTGTGTTCCACAGCACCTAATATAATAGGCCTGCTCCTCTAATCCTGGAGAGAATAGGCATGCATCATGACTAGTATCCATTTTTACTAGTAACTATGAATACCCCCCTCCTCCATGAACATGTCCACTCCCCTCTTAAATCCTTCCAAGTTGGCAGATCCTGGGACAGGGAGTTCCACAATTGAACTATGTGTTGTGTGAAGAAATACTTCCTTTGATCGGTTTTGAATCTCTCACCCTCCAGCTTCAGCCGATCACCCCATGTTCTAGTATTATATGAGAGGGAGAAGGGCATCTCTCCATCCACTTTCTCCACACCAAGCATAATTTTATAATGCCCTAGAGTCCACCTTCCAAAGCAGCCATTTTCTTCAAGGGAACTGATCTCTGTCACCTGGAGATTCGTTGTAGTCCCAGGAAATCTCCAGCCCCCACCTGGAGGTTGGCAACTCCAACACAGCAAGTTCCATTTGGGCTTTATGAGAGATGTATTTTAAAGATCCGAGAGGTGTTAGGAGCCCATCACTCACTCCCCGGCTGAGCTTAAATCTTCTTCCAGATGATCTATATCGCTTGAGGTATTAACGAGTTTTCCAATTTCCATTCAATCAGCAAATCCTGGCCGTCTCCTGGCACAGGCCTTGCGTCAGGTCATTAATAATTGCGGCAGAAAGCGAGGGCCGCGCGAACACACACACACCGCGGCGTGGCGTTATTTACAGTGCGATTCCCCTTTAACACCCAGCTTCATTGGTTTGTTTCTAAAATGGCCATTTGCCCTCCGACGCGGCTGCAGAACCCCGGTTTGTTTCTAGAAATGGATGCCGAAAGGAGGACCTGCGAGGTCGTTTCTCACGAGGGAGCTGCCAAAATGAAAATGGAGATCTTCGGGCCCAACTAGGCAGCTCTCAAAATCTGGTCTTATATCAGTGTGCAGCCGAGCATACACTGAAGTGGTGAAATAAGAACATAAGAAAGGCCATGCTGGATCAGAACAAGGCCCATCAAGTCCAGCGGTCTGTTCACACAATGGCCAACCAGGTGCCTCTAGGAAGCCCACTAAGAAGATGGCTGCAGCAGCATTATCCTGTCTGTGTTCCACAGTACCTAATATAATAGGCCTGCTCCTCTGATCCTGGAGAAAACAGGTATGCATCATGACTAGTATCCATTGACGTACCAGGAACTCAGGACTGCTGCTGAAAAGTAGCAGTGCCAGGTTGGGTGACTCCTTCCCTCTCCAGAACTTTCCACTGACGTTGCCTCGTGGTACGGCCTCATGCCTTTCCATATTTCCCTTTCTTCCTCCTAATAATATGGAGAATGGCAACGATCTACTGAATCTTACAAAGGGAAGAGAAACTAGACATGCAGCTGCCATTTTAGGTGGCAGCTCCTCATTTTGCCATATCAATGAAGACTTTTGATAAAAAGCAGTGTATAGATTGCCTTGTTGGAGAAGGCATAGGTCCAGAATTCAGTTTCCTATGGCGGTGAGGTAAATACTTCTGAAAAATCCAAAAGAAGGGCATAAAAGCAGCCTAGCTTTCTTCCCCTGCAGCTAGTAATCAGAGGTAAACTGCCTCTGAACTGAGAGGTTCCATTTTACTACTGTGTGTACATAAGTGTCTTGCTGGATCAGAGCCAAGGGTCATCTACATCTTGATTTCTGCAGTGACCAGCCAGACTCTCTGGGACGTTCACATGCAAGGCACAAGAGAGGCAGCCGTTGTCTGGTTTGACCCTGGGATGAATGCCTTTGTGTGAGACACTGGTTTGTCTTCTCCATACATTATCTTTTGAAGAAGAACCTAATAGAATAGGCATGCTCCTCTGATGGTGGTGGTGGTGGTGGAGGAGGAGGAGGAGGAGTCAGTTTTTATATGCTGACTTTCTCTACCACTTGAAGAAGAATCAAACTGGCTTACAATCTCCTTCCCTTCTCCCCACAACAGATACCCTGTGAGGTAGGTGGGGCTGAGAGAGCTCTAAGAGAGCTGTGACTGGCCCAAGGTCACCCAGCAGGCTTCATGTGCAGGAGTGGGGAAACCAACCCGGTTCTCCAGATGAGAGCCCGCAGCTCATGTAGCGGTGTGGGGCATCAAACCTGGTTCACCAGATTACAGTCCACCACTCCAAACCACTTTTGAGGTTTATGTGGACACATTTGCAAAAATTCATCTGTGAAGATACTGAGAGAGCAGTTAAAATGCAGAACCAGAGCAGTGTAGCGGTTACAGCATTGCACTAGGATCTGGGAGAACCAGGTTTGAATCCCCACTTGTGCCATGGAACCTGGCTGGGTGGCCGTGGGCCAGTCACACACTCTCAGCCCAACCTCCCTCGCAGGATTGCTGTGAAGATAAAATGGAGGGGAGGAGAATGATTTTAAGCCACCTCGGGTCCCCACTGGGAGAAAAGGTGGAGTGTGAATGAAGTAAATAGATTAATAATAAATACACAAATAAACATTGTCTTTGAGATTTCTATTAAAAGGTTACTGAAGATGACAGGAAGTTTGTCCTGGGAGCACTTTGTTAGAAGAGAATTCTGTCATCTTTCTTTCGCCTTTTATGCATGGCTGTTTCCCTCGCTGTCACCTCTCCGACGACTTCGGATCTTTGTGTTGATTATGGTGTCGCTTTCCTCTGCTCTAGTTAGACCCCACCTAGAGTACTGTGTTCAGTTTTGGGCACCACAATTTAAGAAGGCTGTAGACCAGCTGGACAGTGTCCAGAGGAGGGCAACAAAGATGGTGAGGGGTCTGGAGACCAAGTCCTGTGAGGAAAGGTTGAAGGAGCTGGGTATGTTAACCTGGAGAGGAGACGACTGAAAGGGGATATAACCATCTTCAAGTACTTGAAGGGCTGTCATATTGAGGATGGTGCCGAGTTGTTTTCTGTTGCTCCAGAAGGTTGGACTAGAAGCAACGGGATGAAATTAAATCAAAAGAGTTTCCGTCTAGACATTAGGAAGAATTTTGTAACAGTTAGAGCGGTTCCTCAGTGGAACAGGCTTCCTCGGGAGGTGGTGAGCTCTCCTTCCCTGGAGGTTTTTAAGCAAAGGCTAGATGGCCATCTGTCAGCAATGCTGATACTATGACCTTAGGCAGATAATGAGAGAGAGGGCACTTTGGCCATCTTCTGGGCATGGAGTATGGGTCACTGGGGGTAGGGGGGAGGTAATTTGGAATTTCCTGCATTGTACAGGGGGTTGGACTAGATTGTCTCTGTGGTCCCTTCCAACTCTGATTCTATGCCTGCTGTTTCCGACCATCAGAGGTCGCCTCGCTCTCCCCCTGTGTTTCCCCATGTTTTGCCAGTGTTTTCAAATTCAAGATAAAACAGGTCCCTGAAAATGTGGGGAAAGTGCGGGGAAACACAGGGGGAGAAAGAGGCGATGAAAAATTTGAAGTTGTTGGAGGGTTGACCACGAGGGAAATTGACATACATAACAGGCCTGCCTGCCTTCCTTTGAAAAATCCGTAGATTCTGCAAAACCTGATCCCACCGCCGCTAAATCCTCTTGTTATGAAGGTGTATAGGGGGAGGGGACACAAAATGTCATCTTGTGGAAGTTTAAAAATTCATCAGGAAGGTTTACATTGCTTTTAAAAAAAAAAAAACCTCTCCAAGAATGACATTTAATCTCTCATCTGGAGAACTGGGTTTGATTCCCTACTCCTCCACATGAGCGGTGGACTCTGATCTGGAGAACCAGGTTCAATTTCCCACTCCTCCACATGAGCGGCGGACGCTAATCTGGTGAACCGGGTTGGTTTCCCCACTCCTCTACATGAAGCCAACTTGGTGACCTCAAGCTAATCGCAGCTTTCTCAGCCCCACCTACCTCACAGCGTAACTATTGTGGGGAGAAGAAGGTGATTGTAAGCTGGTTTGATTCTTCCTTAAGTGGTAGAGAAAGTCGGCATATAAAAAAACCAACTCTTCTTCTTCTTAATTTATTTATCTCCAGGATTTGCATCCTGCCTTCCTGTGATTAGGCTAACTCTTGAGGTGGCTGATGAGGAGAGAGAATAAAATGGTGTCAGAAAGCCAAGTCCAAGACGCGACCAAAAAGAAAAAAAATCGCTAATAAGACACTGCTGAGAAATATAGACGGAGGGAAGGGGCAATCAATAAAAGATCATAAAACCAACAACAGCAGAAAGCCACTAAAACAGATGAAAGCAGTGAGAAACTGTGGAATAAAAGCCCTCCAGAACAAAGCAGCTTAACTACCTTCCAGACGCTGGTGTGGTATAGTGGTTAGATTGTTCGTCAGGGAGCTGTGAGGCCTGTGTTTAAACCTCCCCACTGCCTCAAAGGTTGCTGGGTGGCATTGACCTCGTTACAATCTCTCAGCCTAACCTTCTTTACAGGGTTGTAGTGAGGATAAACATGAGGAAGAAAGAGCCATGGATGCAGTTCTAAGCTGTTTGGAGGAAGGATGGGATAGAAATTCATTAGACAGAGTCAGGGAACGTCATGAGGCTGAGAGTTCCACAGGGCAGAGGCTACCACTGAAAAGGCCTACAAATGCACTGGCTTCAACCGCGTCAATGCAAATGTTCCCCATTTAATTTCCTTTTTCTATTCACAAATATTTTAGTCACTGATTAAAGGTCTCCACTTTTCAGTTGTCGGTTCTATAGGTTCCTATTGCATGCTCATTTTCCAGGTTACTTTAATTCACACTTTATAGAGTATTTATCCATGGAATGGGCATGGTGCATACATACAGTAAACCCATCAGGCTGATTTATTGATGAACAAAGATGATAGAAAACATACACGCTTTGTGAGAAACAGGAACAAGTGTGGCAATAAAGAATCGCCCTGACCTGGATGGCTGAGGCTAGCCTGATCTAATCGGATCTCAGAAGCTAAGCGGGGTCAGCCCTGGTCAATACTTGGAGGAGAGACCACCAAAATCTTCACACAACGCATAGTTAAATTGTGGAACTCCCTGCCCCAAGATGTGGCGATGGCTGCCAACTTGGAAGGCTTGAAGAAGGGACTGGACATGTTGATGAAGGAGAATACTATCCATGGCTACTAGTCAAGATGGATACTAGTCATGATGCATACCTATACTCTCCAGGATCAGAGGAGCAGGCCCAATTAAATGAGGCGCCATGAAACACAGGCAGGATAATGCTGCTGCAGTCGTCTTGTTTGTGGGCTTCCTGGAGGCACCTGGTTGGCCGCTGTGTGAACAGACTGCTGGACTTGATGGACGTTGGTCTGATCCAGCAGGGCCTTTCTTATGTTCTTATGAAGTCCAGGGTTGCTATGCAGAGGCAGGCAGTGGCAAAACCACCTCTGAACATCCCTTGCCTTGAAAACCCAACGGGGTTGCCCTAAGTCTACTGCCACTCGATGGCACATAAAACAAAAATCCCAGGTCTGATTTGCATATGGGTGAAGCAAAATCAAAATGGGTGCGGCGGGGATGAAATAACAAGAAGGGGACATTTGAAATCAACCCTCAGTCCTAGCAGCTGGTCTAGAGTGGGTTGATATGGGAAAGGCAGTACTTTGGACCTACGTCCGTTAGGGCCTCAAAGGTCGAAACCAGGACTTTGAACTGACCCAGAAACAAACTGGCAGCCGGCAGGTGACACAGACAAACTGGTGAGGGAGCAATGAATAAAGCTGAACTGGAAAAGACAGGAAACTTAAAATAAGAAACGCAGTATCGTTGCTCTGAGAGCCAGCGTGGTGTAGTGGTTAAGAGCAGTGGTTTGGAGCTGTGGACTCTGATCTGGAGAACCGGGTTTGATTCCCCACTCCTCCACATGAGCGGCGGAGGCTAATCTGGAGAACCGGGTTGGTTTCCCCACACCTACTCATGAAGTCAGCTGGGTGACATTGGGCTAGTCACAGCTCTCTCAGCCCCACCCACCTCACAGGGTGTCTGTTGTGGGGAGGGGAAGGCGATTGTAAGCCAGTTTGATTCTGCCTTAAGTGGTAGACAGAGTCAGCATATAAAAACAAGCTCTTCTTCTTCATTCAGTTGCTGCCCCCATGTTTCCTTTCAGCAAAGGCTCATAGATCTGGGATGCTTTTATGCAGGAGAGAGGGATCGCAAGCGATCCAGTTCACTTCAAACATCCGTTCTGGACTCCCTAAGGAGAAATGATCCCATCCCACGACTCTATTTTTTTGCGCTGGCCAGGCCTAGGGAATCATGTGCCCTCCCCCCCCCCCCCCGTCAGAAAAAGATGTGCAGTATGGGGGTTTTGTTGAGGAAGGAAATTGCGTGAGATCGCTACTCCTCTCTCATGCACCGGCGGAAATGCTGATAGGATCCGGCCCCTTGTAAGAAACTGGTACCGTATAACGGCTAAGCGAATTCACAAAAGCTCGAGTGAAATAAAATTCAATTAAACGACGAAATATCTTTATGAGGCTCATGTATTTATTAAAAACAAGCCCTTTACCAGACCACTGAAGAAGGCCTGGGGGCCGAAAGGTGTTTGGCACATTGTTTTAGATGATCAACCCTGGATTTGTTACCATAAGGGTTTCTTTTTTAATATATGCACGAGCACGTTGTAATAAAGATAATTAATTGTTTAATTGAATTTTATTTCACCCGACCTTTTGGGAAACCAACTTCGTTTTTCGGCTGGGTCATTTCCCCGCTCTGTTTTGTCGAAGAGAATTCACATTCACAACATTTATATTGGGGGATTGGGATATTAAAAATGGGTTTTGCTGCAATTGGTTTTTGTTAGTGAGGACAGCAGCTATTAATAATAATAATACAGAGACATCAATGCACTGTACAGAGAATCACATAAACACGTGAAGCTGCCTTCTACTGAATCAAACCCTTGGTCCATCAAAGTCAGTATTGTCTACTCAGACTGACAGCGGCTCTCCAGGGTCTCAGGCAGGGGTCTCTCACATCTCCTACTCGCCTAGTCCCTTTAACTGGAGATGCCGGGGATTGAACCTGGGACCTTCTGCATGCCAAGCAGATGCTCTGCCACTGAGCCACACAGCCACATCCCTTGCTCTGATCCTGACCACTGTTCTCTTTGAGGCTGCCCTTCCTTTCTGATACTTTCTAGCACTGGGGGCCCGCTGTGCCAATCCCCCAATCGCCTGAATTCAGGTACTCTGGATGGGCTTTGGGTAGCATATACCCCCAAGGCTGCTAGTGCCAATCCCTGCTTCGGTCTCAGCCTCCCATTTAAATAGGGCAATATCAACTATGGCCCACCTAGCAAGGCTGTTGTTAAGAAGCCAGAGAGCACTTTCAACAAATCCACTGCAGTGATAGCTTACTGGTTAAGTCGGAGGGGGAGGGCTGGCTTTTTGGGAAACATTTTACTGTTTGAAAAAAATGGAAGAAGAAGGAGAAGGAGGAAGAGGAGGAGACTGGGATTTTATACTCACATTTTTCTCTACCTTTAAGGAGTCTCAAACCAGTTTACAGTTCATCTTTCCTTCCTCTCCCCACAACAGACACCTTGTGAGGTAGAGAGAGTTCAGAGAGAACTGTGACTAGCCCAAGGTCACCCCATTGGCTTCATCTAGGGGAGTGGGGAGACCAAACTGGTCCACCAGATTAGAAGAGCTCGTTTTTATATGACGACTCTATCTACCACTCAAGGAAGAATCAAACAGCTTACAATCACCTTCCCTTCCCCTCCCCACAACAGACACCCTGTGGGGTAGGTGGGGCTGAGAGAGCTCTAAGAGAGCTGTGATTAGCCCAAGGTCCCCCAGCTGGCTTCATGTGTAGGAGTGGGGAAACAGTTCCAGTTCACCAGATTAGCCTCTGCCGCTCATGTGGAGGAGTGGGGAATCAAACCCCTGTTCTCCAGATCAGAGTCCACCGCTTTTAGTGGCTATTTGAGTGGTGCAATAACTGTGGGGAAGACGTTTTTTTAAGGAGCCAGTCACAGCCAAGGGACAGTACTGAGTAGTGCTTAGAGCCCGAGGTTATCTGGGGTCAGATTCTGCATTCTGCCACAAAGCTCATGGGGGGGGGGAGGTTGGGTCAATTGCTCGCTTTTGAACTAATCTACCTTACCAGATTGTTGTGAATATAAAATGGAGGAGGTGAGCACTGTATGTATGTGTTGCTCTGAGATACAAGATGGAAGAGCTGGATAAATATAAAGCAGAGGTTTGTTGCAAGGGTGGTGGTGGGAGAGGTTGTAATTTTTAAAGCAATAGATGCTTTCCTGCCACCCGCAGGAAGAGGGTGCCGTCTTCTATGAGGAAAGGTTGAAGCTGGGTATGTTTAGCCTGAAGAGGAGAAGACAGAGGGGATATGATAACCATCTTCAAGTACTTGAAGGGCTGTCATAGAGAGGAGGGTGCTGAGTTGTTTTCTGTTGCCCCAGATGGTCGGACCAGAACCAACGGGTCGAAATTAAATGAAAAGAGTTTCCGTCTAGAGTCATTAGGAAGAATTTTCTGACAGTTATAGCGGTTCCTCAGTGGAACAGGCATCCTCAGGAGGTGGTGAGCTCTCTTTCCCTGGAGGTTTTTAAGCAGGGGCTAGATGGCCAGCTGGAAAGAGCCCCGTGGCGCAGAGTGGTAAGCTGCAGTACTGCAGTTCAAGCTCTGCTCACGACCTGAGTTCGATCCCAATGGAAGTTGGTTTCAGGTAGCCAGCTCAAGGTTGAATCAGCCTTCCATCCTTCTGAGGTCAGTAAAATGAGTACCCAGCTTGCTGGGGGTAAAGGGAAGACGACTGGGAACGGCACTGGCAAACCACCCCGTAAACAAAGTCTGCCTTGGAAAAGTCGAGATGTGACATGGGTCAGGAATGACCCGATGCTTGCACAGGGGACCTTTGCCTTTTACCTTTAGATGGCCATCTATCAGCAAAGCTGATTCTATGACCTTCTGCAGATCATGAGAGGGAGGGCATCTTGGCCATCTCCTGGGCATGGAGCAGGGGTCACTTGGGTTGTGGGGGGGGATGTAGTTGTGAATTTCCTGCATTGTGCAGGGGGTTGGACTAGATGACCCTGGTGGTCCCTTCCAACTCTATGGTTTTAGATGGGAGCACACACAAATACACACATGCACACCTGAAATGGGACTGCTTGCTGCAAAGGTTGGTCTCCTCAAAAATACAGCGTGCCCTCCTGTAGTTTTTTTGTTCCCAAGCCAAACATCCTTGAGTCTCAGGGGACGACAGCAAGAGATCAGGCATTCCTGGAAAGCCCATCTGTTGAAACTAGGGGGCTATGAACTAATCCAGAGGGTCTGTTCTTTCCTGGGAAGTCCCCAGTTCAAACCTCCCCTCTGCCACAAGTTCTTTGCATGGCCTTTAATTTTATTTATCTTTAGGTAAATAAACCCGCCCTCTATCCCGGCTGAAGCCAGGCTCAGAGCAGCTAACATCAGGTAAAAACAGGTATACGTAACAATAAAAATCTACAAGGAAAGTCCAGTCCTAATTAAAACCACTAACTTTTGAGATTAAAACAATAAGCGCTCAATTTTCTGCCCACAGGGCCGAAACCAGCCTGGGGAAACAATCAGGGTACCTGACAGATGATCTGATGGAAAAAATGGAGGAGGAAGGGGAAGAGAGACCAGCTATGATAGAAATAAGCTCTCTCTCTCTCTCTCTCTCTCTCTCATATCTGTAATAAGGAGGTGGCCTACCTTGCCAGGTTGTTGTGTTACAAAACAATGTGTCTGAAGCTTTTTGATCACGAAACGCTGGTTATGATTACCATGTCCCATGTATATCCCACTCTCCCTCCCAAGATGTTCACTGCATGCATGGTTCTCCCCTCTTCCATTTGATCTCCACACCAACCCTGGGGGTAACTTCGGCTGATAGGGTGTGACTAATAATAATAACGGATTGGATACTAGTCATGATGCATACTTATTCTCCCCTGCATCAGAGGAGCAGGCCTATTATATTAGGTGCTGAGGGACACAGGCAGGACAATGCTGCTGCAGCCGTCTTGTGTGTGGGCTTCCTAGAAGCACCTGGTTGGCCGCTGTGTGAACAGACTGCTGGACTTGATGGGCCTTGGTCTGATCCAGCAGGGCCTTTCTTATGTTCTTATTACTGACCCAAAGGGGGCTTCATAGCAGAGTAGAGATTGGGACCCGCTCTGGCCTTCCCTGGCCTTTCCTTCAAATAGAGCTCCCCCTATTTTTACCTCACACTGATCCTGCGAGGTGGGCGGGCGTAGCTCTGAGAGAGAGTCCAAAGGTCACGCTTTAAGTTTCATATTCCAAGCCAGCTTAGCTCTCTAACCACTGCACCGCACCACACCATCCGAAATGGGTCAGGTACAGGCGAGTACTGAACACGACATGACTCTTGCATGAAAAATAAACATATTTTCTCCCCTTCTGGAAAGACCCTTAGATCACGGCTTTCCATTCAGCCGAGCCCAACCTCACTGTTAAAACTTATCTAAATAATAATGTATTGGATTTACTTAAAATCCAATATTCTGTCTCTCTGGTTCCTGGGGGAAATGAATGCTTGCTGGTCAGCCTACTCCATTAAGTTACAGCAGGGGGAAAAAAGGCTTCTTTGCATCCTTTAACCCCCATTGCCCCCCTCCCCCCCACAACCAGACCAAGTATGATTCCTTTGTTGACCATCCTGCAAAGGCCGAGGCCCCCAGAGCAGACAGGGTGGCGGGCCCTCCACCGTGTGGACGCCTCTCCCAGCCCCACGCCGGCACCCGCAATGGGATTTTAATAGATGTATTTTCAAATTAGTTCTCGGGCTTTCAGGACTTATCAGTTAAATGAGCTTTTTCAAATTGATTCAAAGGTCACCTGGAGAAGTTTCCCCCGTCTCTGTTATCTTCCTTTTTTAAGGTTCCAGGAGCAACTGGCTAAGGTGGGAAGAGGGGAGGGAGGGAGGGAGGGAGGGAGGGAGGGAGAAAGAAAGAAAGAAAGAAAGAAAGAAAGAAAGAAAGAAAGAAAGAAAGAAAGAAAGAAAGAAAGAAAGAAAGAAAGAAAGAAAGAAAGAAAGAAAGAAAGAAAGAAAGAAGGTTTGAAGCACAGTCATAAGAAAAAATAAATGGAGGAAGAGAAACATATCAGAGAATCAGAAAGGAAGGGGCAATCTGAAAACAGGAAGGAGGGAGAAAGAGAAGAGAGGAGAATGGGTAGGCAAAAAAGGGAAGCGAAAAAGAGGAGGTGGGGAAAAGAAAGGGGAGAAATGGGGCTAGAAAGAGGGGGAACTTGAAATGGGAAGCTGGAGGGGAGGGGAGGGAGAAAGAGAGAAATGGGAAACAGTGAGAAAGCAGAGATGTAGGGGAGAGAAAAGGAGGAGGGAAGAGAGGCATAGAAGAGAGAGAGAAAGGGAGTAGGCAAGTTGGATTCTAAAGAAAGAGGATGAAAATCGCTAAGGGAACACAGAAATGTAAAAATTAATCCGATTCAAACAGAGAGGAAGGGCCTTTCGGTTTTGTGTTGTGTACCCTACAGAGAACACACACACAGGCACAACTCAGAGGGTGTCAAAATGACAAAAGCAGGCAAACAGGCCTCCACAAATTTCAGGACCTTAAGACATTATTATTTTTTCCTGATAAGAAGTGGAAATGGAATGGGAAAGACAGACGTGCTCTGTGGGTGCTATTCTTTTTATTATTCTCATCATCATTTAGCGTCATTGCCAATAATAATATGTTGATAGTAGGAAAAAAGACGGAGGGGAGTCTAATGAAAGAGAAGAGAAAGAGGGGAAGGAAAACAGGAGAGCGAGAGAGAAAGAGAGAGAGATCTGGCTTGGGAAACTCACCGGGTCAACAAACAGGCGGCAAAAATAAAGGGAGAAAAAGTCATTTCCTTCGAGGCCTTAAGTGTAAATCCAGATATGAATTTGACCAGCCCTCTGGAGCAGCAAGGCAAAGATTGATCTGTTAATTATTTATCATAATTAAATCCCACTAATAGATTGGGCTGTTGCGGTTCTGGGGATCTTTCGATGTATAATTAATGCGCGCGGGGAGCGAAGGAACCCAGGCTTAAGTGCCTTCCCCAACCTCCCCAGGGTGCCTATTTTAAATATATCTCCCCGTATACATATAAATATACGTGCTCGCGCATGTAAACACACACACGCCAGTGTGGCCTCTGCGCCCCTTTTTGACCCCCTAACAATTCGGCGCCGTGTAAACGGAAGACTAATCCGGAGTGGCTCCGCGTGCCCCCGCAGCAGTTCTTTGTTTATTGAAATAAGCAGTCTCCGTTTGGAAAAAAATATTTATCCAGGACAATTTGGCCGCCTGGAGAGATCCGGAAACCTTTCTTTAAATATTTATTTATATATTTATAGAAATATATAATTTAAATTAATATATTAAATTAATTTTAAAATTAATTATACGTATGTGTGTGTGTATATACGTATTTGTATATGTATGTATACATACATGTATATATAAAATTAATTTTTAAAGAAAGGTTTCCGGATCTCTCCAGGGGGCTAAATTGTCCTGGATAAATATTTTTCCAAACCGTCAGCAGAGAATCCTGACGCTTCGCTATAAACCTGAAAGTGGTCGACTGGAAATCCAGAGGGGGGGGCAGAGAAAAGAAATCCTTCTCCTGGCGCCCCCCACAAACTATTTCCTGCTCTGCCAGGCGCTGTATGGGCATTTATGCATGGGGGGGAGGTTGCCTTGGATTTGCCGCTCTCTAATGCACATTTTCCCCATTTGATTTCTCAAAACTCAAAAATAAGCCCCCCCCCTTGCAGAGTTTGGAGAATTGGGATGGGGGAAATGTGCATCTAGAGAGCGGCAAATCCAAGGCAACGCCCCCCCCCCCCGTGCATAAATGGCCATAATACAGCGCCTGGCACAACTCTAGAGAGTGGCAAATCCAAGGCAAAACCTCCCATGCATAAATGGCCTATATTCCCACGCTCCTTGCGCGATCCAGAGCCGAGACCAGCGGAGCTGAAGGAGTTTTGCAAGCCTCCTGGCGTTCCCTTACAAAGAAAAAGGCGAGATGTTTAAAAATAAAAAGCGATTGAATCCAACTAAGCCGACACAGGTTAATATATGCAATCGAAATTCGTTTCGATGAATTCGAAATTCGTTTTCGATTCGGCAGGGAGAGAAGGAAAATCCAACCGGCGGAGCGGTTTTGGAGAAGGAAAGGCTCGAACTGCTGGCAGGAGGGGCCCGCGGGTCCGAACGGTCCTGGTTCCCCACCGCGAGGAACCTCTCCGGTTTGCAAGTGTTTTTGGAAGCCGTCCCGAGAGGACCGCGAACGCGAATGAGGCGAATCACCACCAGTAGAAATGATCGCGGGGGTGCTGGAAGGGAACGGACGTCGGAAACCCGGACTCATTTGTACTGACTACTACGGGGACTACGACTAAGAGCAGGGATTGGGGTCTTCAGCCCCATACCCTGTGGGTCCACCTCATATTTCTGTATCCCAAATATGTTAGCCAAAGCATTTTCGACGGACGGAATGACCCAGGGAAGGACAGGTAGACCCCTTCACCTTTTTTGGGGGGGGGACCAGCTAAGGGGGTGTTCGATCCTTCCAGTAATAAAAACACACCACCTCTGCAGAATTGAAGGAGGGGCGGAGTTTTTAAAGCGAGGTTTTACAATTCTTTAATACAGAAATTAGGGAATCTTTTGTTCCTTTGGAAGAGAAAAAGTAATCATATATCCTTTTGGAAATAATGTTCGTTAAAGGCTGTCCCCCGCCCCCCAAAAAAAACCTAATTTGAGGAAGGGGTCTCCGAGCAGACGTGGCCCACACCCCTCCGGTTGAATAATGTAAAGCACTTGTGGGGGTGGGGAGAAAACTGTCAAAATGTTCCGGTGAGGTGTAATAAAAACCGGATTCTGCTAACTGGGGCCATTTATGGACGGGAGGTTTTGCCTTGGATTTGCTGCTCTCTAGATGCACGTTTTTCCCACCTGAATTCTCAAAACTCAACAACAAGCCCCTCTGCAGAGTTTGGAGAATTTGGATGGGTAAAATGTGCACCCTTTTCAGAATTGTTTTCCCCCACTAATTTTTCCAAATGACCTTATTTTTTTAGGAATTTGGGAGAGCGCGCCTGCCAGTCACCCCTTTTGCCCTCGGGTTCCGGATCGGTGCCTCTCGGGCCCCGATCCACGGCCTAAATCAACCCAAGGCCTTGAAAGAAGCCCTCCAGTCGCCTCTTTGGAGTGAAACCGGATTCGATCCAGGTCCTTCAACAGGGTCTCTGCGGTTTTTAGGCCATTGCTGGAGTTTAGGCGCGCCCCGGCTTCCTCAGGTGTAATACCCGCGCCCTGGTAGGTAAGGCGACGTTTCCGGTTATCGACAGGTGCCAACGAGAATTTTATGGCCCCATAATAAAATTAAGCTAAGGTAATTCACAAGCAGGCTGTTTGAGAAAGAGACAAGTTAGGGTGGGTGGGTAGAGAGGGGAGGGGTGGTGTTATGGCAGGGGGGAAATCTCGACCAAATGGGGGGGGGCGTCTTTTATAGCAGAAAGTACTCCTATGCAATTTGTGGTTGTCTTTTAGCTTGGAAAGAAGGAGGTTAAGGGGAGACATGATAGAGGTCAATAAAATGATGCATGGTGTGGAGAGAGTGGACAGGGAGAAGCTGTTCTTCCTCTCTCATAAGACCAGAAGCGGGGTCATCTGATGAAGCTGGAGGGGGAGAGATTCAAAACAGAGAAAAGGAACTTTTATTCACACAGCACATAGTTAAACGGTGGAACTCCCTGCCCCAGGATGTGGTGATGGCTGCCAGCTTGGCAGGCTTGAAGAGGGGAGTGGACAATGTTCATGGAGAAGAGGATGATCCATGGCTACTGGTAAAAATGGATGCTAGTCATGATGCATACCTATTCTCTCCAGGATCAAAGGAGCAGGCCTAATATATTGGGTGCTGTGAAACACAGGTAGGATAATGCTGCTGCAGTTGCCTTGTTTGTGGGCTTCCTAGAGGCCCCTAATCAGCCACTGTGTGAACAGACTGCTGAACTTGATGGGCCTTGGTATGATCCAGCAGGGCCTTTCTTATGTTCTTATGGAGGAGAGGGCTAGCCATGGCTACTAGTCAAAATGGATGCTAGTCATGCATGCCTATTCTCTCCAGGATCAGAGGAGTAGGCCTATTATATTAGGTGCTGTGGAATGCATGCAGGATAAATGCTGCTGCAGCCGTCTTGTTTGTGGGCTTCCTAGAGGCCCCTGTGTGAACAGACTGCTGGACTTGATGGGCCTTGGTCTGATCCAGCAGGGCCTTTCTTACGTTCTTTAGATGAAGCTACCAAATAATCTAAGTCTTTTTGGGGTAAAAGGAAGCTGGACGGGCGAATACCGGCACTTTCTCCATCTTTGTCTTTCCTTTCCGAGCATCGTGGGGGCTATTCAGGTTAACCAAAATTGGCACCGAGGAGGATGGGGAGAGGACCAAAAAAGCGCTCCCCTCCCCCCACCCATATATCTAATTATTTGTCGAATGGCTTCCCCAATTAATCCTTTAGTTGCAACTTTACTATTGATTATTGAGAACTGAGAGGTGTAATTCTTCTTGGTTGTCTCGGGGAGCTGTTTTTAAAGTGGGTGTTTTAGAAATTCGGAAACTTTCCTATGTGTGTGTTTATGGCCATTTATGCATGGGAGGTTTTGCCTTGGATTTGCTGCTCTCCAGATGCCCATTTTTCCATCCAAATTCTTTAAACTCAAAAATAAGCCCCCATGTAGAGTTTTAAGAATTCAGATAGGGGAAATGTGCATCTATAGAGCGGCAAATCCAAAGCAAAACCTCCCATGCATAAATGGCTTATGTTTACCTCTATGTCCTACTTATCACAAAAGACACATTTACAAATATACTATGTCCGTTCAGAAATGTTTTAAGAAAAGTGGCATCTGCAATTTTGTGTGCAGTTACTCGGGAGCAAGTGCCATGAAATACTCTGGGGTTTTCTTCCAAGGAAACGTGCAGGTAAACCGAGTCAGCAGGTGTGTCAGCAGAAATCCTAATCCAATCCCCCCTCGACCTCTCCATAACGAGTTGTTCAAGCCTACTTGGAAGTAAGTGCTTATGAGCCCCGTGCGATTTCTTCCCAAGAAAAGGAGCCCGGCTGGTAGCCTTAATAATGCGTCCTGCTTTTTGCAAGGACATGGGAATAATACCACTGGCCTACTCCACAGGGGTGTTGTATATGGAACCTAGTTGGAATGCTTGAACGAGGACCTTGAAAAGTTGGTTGGTTGGAGAGCCAGCGTGGTGTAGTGGTTAAGAGTGGTGATTTGGGATGGAGGAGGACTCTGATCTGGAGAACCAGGTTTGATTCCCCACTCCTCCACATGAGCTGCGGAGGCTTATCTGGTGAACTAGGTTGGTTTCCCCACTCCTCCACGTGAAGCCAGCGGGGTGACCTTGGGCTAGTCACAGCTCTCTCAGCCCCACCTACCTCACAGGGTGTCTGTTGTGGGGAGGGGGAGGTGGTTGTAAGATGGTTTGATTATTCCTTAAGTAGTAGAGAAAGTCGGCGTATAAAAATCAACTCTTCTTTGTTTTCTTTCCAAAGATGAGGGAGGGGTGTCAGTACATCTCTGGTATAGAGGACTTGTACTGGGGGAGGGGGTCCCCGGGGCCCGATCCTGTCCACCAAAGCAGACCCGCGACTGACTTTCCTGGCAGGAGGGTCAGCTCACAATGGGGTTGCTCGCCCTTTAAAGGTAAATTCGAAATGATGATGAAAAGGGGAAGGATGGATTTCCCCGCCCGCGCTTCTTTCTAACGCCGTGGACTATACAATATCCCTGTTCTCTTCTGTTCCCCCACCCCCACCCCAATTTTAGGGAAGCTGATTTATAATTCAGACTGGTGCTTTGCTTCTTTTCTGCTGAGTTTCTGGCCATTTATGCATTGGAGGTGGGGGTGGCCAGGTTTGGAAATGGGTTCCCGCATCATGCCAACGTGGGTGGATTTCATAGTCATAGAGTTGGAAAGGACCACCAAGGTCATCTAGTCCAACCCCCTGCACCATGCAGGAAATTCACAACTACCTCCACACACACACACACAGTGACCCCTACTCCATGCCCAGAAGATGGCCAAGATGCCCTCCCTCTCATCATCTGCATTGCTGACAGATGGCCATCTAGCCTCTGCTTCAAAACCTCCAGAGGAGGAGAGCTCCCCACCTCCCGAGGAAGCCTGTTGCACTGAGGAACCGCTCTAACTGTTAGGAAACTCTTCCGAAGGTCTAGATGGAAGCTCTTTTGATTTCGAGAGAGACGGGAAGACACCGGCTGGCACCGAGACTCACCCCCCCCCAAAAAAAAAGTGTGTCCAAAGCTACAAAAAAATCTCAATCGCGACCCCCTTCTCGGAGCCCAAGGAAGCTCCGGAGCGCCCCCCAGCCTTCGCCAAAGCAAAACACGCGCAGAGATACAGTCCCACGATCGACCGGCTCGTAAATTCTGTCCGGCGCATCCAACACCTTCCTCGGCCCGCCTTAATGCCTCGCTCCCGGCCCGCCAAATCGCCGCCACCGAGGCCGAGATCGACCCGCTAGGAGCCGACTCCATTTATGCACTGGAGGTTTTGCCTTGGATGTGCCGCTCTCTAGATGCACATTTTCCCCATCTGAATTCTCAAAACTCTGCACGGGGGGCTTATTGTTGAATGTTGAGAATCTGGATGGGGAAAATGTGCATCTAGAGAGCGGCAAATCCAAGGTAAACCTCCTGAGCATAACTGGCGCATGGCCATTTATGCAGGGTCAATTCTGATGCTCGCTCAAAGCGCTTTTTAAAAAATGTGAACTTTAAAATGCCTGGTCACAAGGTCCGGACGCAAAAGGAGAAATTCCAACCCCCTCTCCAGCCTGCTCCTTCCTTCCTTCCTTCCATTAGCAACCGCTGTTTGCATAGCTAACAGGTGGCTGTGATTTTGCATGCTTCCTTGAGGGGATTCTTCGAGGGCGGGAAAGCAAATACAAAAGGTCGCGTTAAAAGGGCTCTGAAGAAATGCGAAGCAGGTATGTGCTGGCTTCGCAGTCACTTCCTAAATGACGGTTCAGCGTGAATAAAAAAACCCCCAAAAATATGCGGGGCACTTCAGCCTGGAAATCGCTGCTAATTATCAAGCTTCCCCACTTCATCGCGTTCACACGTTCGCCTGATAGGGCCTTTCCCTCTTCCCTTGTAGGAACACCACGAGAGGAAACGAGGGGGGCATGAATTGTTCTGTTCCCTATCACAGCATTCACATGTGCGCATTATAGCAGGAGAGAGGCTTTCCCTCTTCCGTTTTAAAATCACCAGGGCAGGAAACGAGGAGACCACGAATTTTTTTCTGTTCCCTACAATAACATTCACACGTCGCATTATAGAAATGAGAAATGAGAGGGGAGTTTCCTCTTCTCTCTTAGAGTCACGTGTGATCACCAGAAGCCCTGAATTTTTTCTGTTCCCTGTCACAACATTCACACGTTCGCATTATAGCAATGAGAGAGGTATGGGGGAAAGAAAGAAAGACTGAGGCACAGGGGAAGGAAGGAAGGAAGACCTAGAAGGGAAACTGAGGCACAAGGAAGAGGGGAGGGATTTTAAGAGCATGGGAGGGCCATAACAGGAGCCCAGGATTACTAAAGAGTAAAGGGATTCAGTGCTTGGCTCTCTCTTGCCTCTGCCACCCCCACCCCCAAGTCAACCCACAAAAGCGGTTAAACGTGAGCCCCTTCCTCCTGGTCCTACCGTAGCTCAATTCAAGATCTCTCTCTCCTTTGTCCTTCCCCCAACTGTTCCTCCCCCCCCCCGCCGCTTTTATTCCCTCCCAGATTGGGAGGGGAGGGGGGCTCGAGGAGATGCGTTTGTCAATATCCCTGCTTGCTTGTGTTGTGCTCCGAATCGATCGCTCGGCTGATTTTTTTTGAGATTTCTGGGCTATTCATTTCATCTTGCAGTATATAGGTTTGGCTTTTTCTCTCTCTCTCTCTAACCCCCCTCCCCGTCTCCCTAAAGTCCAGGGGAAAATGCAGAAACAAACAACCCCCCCCCCCAACACACACACACCAAACCTCCGTGGGGAACAAAATAACATCGCCTAGAGAGCCAGGAAAGAGGGGATATCCTGCCGTTAAAATTGTCACGCTGGGGAAGAAAAGAGAGAGGGGGGGGGGAAGGG